>NC_059369.1:35550500-35861500 GCF_019703515.2 Myxocyprinus asiaticus
GAACTTGCTGTGGTTTCACCTATGCAGGTTTGGGAGATAGATTAACAATTAATTTGAAAATCTTTGTAGTGGTTGCAAGATTTGGAAAGTATGAGTACCTAATTTGTGCAAAATTAGGGCAAAGGTCAAGAACAGATTTTCCACATCATTTTGTATATATACATACACCGATCTGCCACAACATTAAAACCACCTGCCTAATATTGTGTAGGTCCCCCTCATGCCACCAAAACAGCGCCAACCCACATCTCAGAATAGCATTCTGAGATGCTATTCTTCTCACCACAATTACAATTAACCGTACAGTACGGTTATCTGAATTATCATAGACTTTGTCAGTTCGAACCAGTCTGGCCATTCTCTGTTGACCTCTCTCATCAACAAGGCATTTCCGTCCACAGAACTGTCCCTCACTGGATGTTTTATTTTTATTTTTTTGCCACCATTCTGAGTAAATTCTAGAGACTGTTGTGTGTGAAAATCCCAGGAGATCAGCAGTTACAGAAATACTCAAACCAGGTCATCTGGCACCAACAATCATCCATGCAATTATCTAATCAGCCCATTGTGTGGCAGCAGTGCAGTGCATAAAATCATGCAGATATGGGTCAGGAGCTTCAGTTAATGTTCACATCAACCATCAGAATGGGGAAAAAAATGTATCTCAGTGATTTCGACCGTGGCATAATTGTTGGTGCCAGATGGGCTGGTTTGAGTATTTCTGTAACTGCTGATCTCCTGGGATTTTCATGCACAACAGTCTTTAGAATTTATTCAGAATGGTGCCAAAAACAAAAAACATCCAGTGAGCGACAGTTCTGTGGATGGAAGCGCCTTGTTGATGAGAGAGGACAACAGAGAATGGCTAGACTGGTTCGAACTGACAAAGTCTACGGTAACTCAGATAACCAATCTGTACAATTGTGGTGAGAAGAATCATATCTCAGAATGCTATTCTATGATGCGGGTTGGCACTGTTTTGGTGGCATGAGGGGGACTTTCACAATACTAGGCAGGTGGTTTTAATGTTGTGGCTGATTGGTATATGTATATATATATTTTTTTTTTTTTTTGCACTGTTCTTAAATGTACATTTAGAGGTACAACAGCTTTTCACTGGGGCAGTAGCCTCAAAGTTGCACCCACTTTACTCTTTACTTGTCAATCGGTATTTGTAACTTATCTCTCCATAAAGGGCACATATTAGTACCTTAAAGGCCCCAGCACACTTACTGAGTATTCTTTTTCATTCTTCTTTCAGACATAAAAAGAAATTTGAAACAGCTGAGCAATGACATACTGTTCACGAACATTCAGACACCCCCCACGCTGCTGTGGAAGGCGTTAAGAGGTACATTTTAATATGAGGACGCTCAAGACTACATGCAAAACCTTAACTAATGTGACATTAACATGTAATATCAATGACTTCATGCCTCATTCTATTAGTATAATTCACATGAGATCAGCAAAAGAAGCTGTTTTAACAACTCAATGATTTAAATTAATTATGTATATGTGTATATATATATATATATATATATATGTGTGTGTGTGTGTGTGTGTGTGTGTGTGAGGAATAATTGTATTCAGTTGTATACTCCACTGCACGTCGTCACTGCATTACCACCTCAGGTGTGCATTATTTTTCAACAATTCAGTGGTCCGTTGTCAATTATTCCTTACACACATACATATATATATAACTGCCGGCCAAAAATTTTGAATAATGTACAGATTTTGCTGTTTTGGAAGGAAATTGGTACTTTAATTTAAAGTGGCATTCAACTGATCACAAAGTATAGTCAGGACATTACTGATGTAAAAAAACAAAACAAAAAAAAAAAAAACAGCACCATCACTATTTGAAAAAAGTAATTTTTGATCAAATCTAGACAGGCCCCATTTCCAGCAGACATCACTCCAACACCTCATCCTTGAGTAATCATGATAAATTGCTAATTTGGTGCTAGAAAATCACTTGTCATTATATCAAACACAGTTTAAAGCTATTTGGTTCATTAAATGAAGCTTAACATTGTCTTTGTTTTTTAGTTGCCACTGTATGCAATAGACTGGCAAGTCTTAAGGTCAATATTAGGTCAAAAATGGCAAAAAAGAAACAGCTTTCTCTAGAAACTTCTCAGTCAATCATTGTTTTGATGAATGAAGGCTATACAATGCTTGAAATTGCAAAAAAAAAAAAAAAAAAACAGAAGATTTTATTCAAAGGTGTACACTAGAGTCTTCAAAGACCAAGGACAACTGGCTCTAACAAGGACAGAAAGAGATGTGGAAGGCCAGATGTACAACTAAACAAGAGGATAAGTACATCAGAGTCTCTAGTTTGAGAAATAGATGCCTCACATGTCCTCAGATGACAGCTTCATTGAATTCTACCCACTCAACACCAGTTTCATGTACAGCAGTAAAGAGAAGACTCAGGGGTGGAGGCCTTATGGGAAGAATTGCAAAAAAGCCACTTTTGAAACAGAAAAACAAAAATAAATGTTTAGAGTGGGCAAAGAAACACAGACATTGGACAACAGATAATTGGAAAAGAGTGTTATGGATCTTATCCCCATTGAGATTTTGTGGGATCAGCTAGACTGTAAGGTGCGTGAGAAGTGCCACATCTATGGCAAGTGCTACAGGAAGTGTGGGGTGAAATGTCACCTAAGTATCTGGACGAATTGACAGCTAGAATGCCAAGGATCTGCAACGCTGTCATTGCTGCACGTGGAGAATTTTTTGATGAGAACTCTTTGAAGTAGTTCAAGAAGTTCTGAATACTTTTTTCCATTGTAATAGTAATTTTTCACGTTATTAATGTCCTGACTGTACATTGTGATCAGTTGAATGCCACTTTGGTGAATAAAAGTACCAATTTCTTTCCATAAGAGCAAAATCTGTACATTATTCCAATCTTTTGGCTGCCAATATATATATATATATATATATATATATATATATATATATATATACACCATGGTTTCCACACCTTAAGACATCGTTCAGGGTTTTATCTCAAGACATTTTCTGGTTGTTGTCCCTAAAACGCTCTAATGAGTGGAACTAATTTCTTCCGCCACAGATTCAGCATCTTACATTAATACAGCTCAAACCTTTGTTGCTAATTCGAAAGCATCACGTTAGAACTAGCAGTGGAGGATTGCGAGGATTGTGCTGCTTTACTGGAGCACTTACTGGAGTAATAAGGTAGTGCGTTTGTGTATGTGTGTGTGAATTTGTATTTGAGGGATCGAAAGAGAGAAACTCAGAAAATGAGAGAGATCGCTTCTGGGATTACCTTTTTTGTTGCTGCTCTCATCAGAAGTAACATCGTTTCAAAAAGATGTATGTTGCCATATTCCCGTTATAAACCTTAAAAAAAAATTTTGTGTCCTGCCACTATAGGTGCTTTCCTATAGCTATATGATGCTGATTAGAGTGAAATACATTGAAACATTCAAAGTTATTTCAGATAATAGAAATTGTTTTATTTACCAAGTCGCAGGGGTGTGGCTCTATTTGTTGGTTGCAACTTTAGTCTCAATGTGTGTGTGTGTGAGTGAGTGTATGTATGTGTGTGAGCGTGTGTAAGTGCGGGGGAGACGAGGAAGCACGAGGGATCTTTTTAACCGAAATTGAAATAAATATATGATATTTTAGACATTGTTTGACGTTCTTAACCGATTTACTTTAATCAATGTCTTTGTTTTCACTGGTTATTTTGTTGTAGCCTGTAGGGCTCTTTGAAATAACTGAAATAATTTGGCTAAGTGTTATGGAACCATTATATGGTGAAGACCTGAAACTACATTATAGCCATTTGTTTCCTTGAAACATAATTGCACACCTTAGAACGTCCGTGAACCAATCAGAATCAAACATTTAACAGACCTGTGGTATAAATATATATATAGTATATATATATATGAAGTAGATTATCTGTAATTTGTAATGTCTACATTGTGCATTCATGCCCTAACATGCCATATATGTCCAAAATATGTGCAGATTACATTCTGTTATTGTAATTTATGATGACAGTAGCACTACTGCAAATATGAGTGTATAAAAAGATTGTCAATGGGCAGAATACAGACAAAAGAATGTTGATAGGCATGTCTTACTTAGGGCAAATGTGTGAATGGCTTTTGGCTGCAGATGGCACACGAGTGAAGCAGCATATAAAATAAAAGAGTGAATGGACGCTTTAGAGGATTTGAGTCTATTTGATTCCTTTTGTAATTTCTCTGTGCAAACGATCGTACAAATATTGGTAAATTTGCACCAGTTCGCTAACAACTCTGCAATGTGTTCATGTTGACTCGTCACACCTACTGATGACGTGAACCATTGGTAGTAAGAAAGTGTTAAGTAGCCGTTGCAAAGTTTGCCTTGATGAGCTGTTACAAACCACCAAAACAAATTCAAAAATACCTTCGTTTTGGCCAGATTTTGTTCTAAATGACGTCACAACCATTCGTACTTTGATTTTGTGTGAAGTGTGCAAGGGGCCTTAAGGTGTAAAGTAGGTACCGTGGGTGTACCTTTCAGGGTTCTACCCCTGAGACAAGCTGTTATACCCCTAAAGGCATAATTTTCTAACAGTGTAGCTTCTTTAAAGTAGACACCTTTTGCCAAGATTACAGCTCTTCACATTCTGCATTCTCTCAACCATGAGTGAGAGTTAAATATTTCATTTTTAGAACATCTTCTTGTGTCCGGAACTGACCACACATGCACACTACGTTCAAGGTCTTTATTCTAGATATCATTCAGCACTAGTCGGTTCTGTGTTTGCAGGTGGTTCCTCTCTTGGCTTCACCTTTGACAACTTCAGATCCATAGTAGACTGCTTCATCACACACACTTCACTCATGCACACAAAATTACATTGAGCCTCAGAATATGCTTCTTGTTCATAAAAATCATGGTCTGATCTTGCTCAAAACAAACTTCATAAACTTCAATATGTATACTAGTGTAAATCTGAAAAAAAAAAAAATATTGGAGGAAACAGAACAAGGAAGATCTTTGTGAGTGTGTTTTGAGAAACTAATTGTTTTGGTTTTATTTATTTTTTTGCACTCTGACGTTAAATTGTGAAAATGGTTGTCAGGTTACACAAACACGGTGAACCTGTGGGTTTGAAGGCACCTACAGTTGGGGATTTCAAAGGGTAATTTTCATATCTGACAGATGTAACTTTCCATTATGGTTGAGTGAAAAAAAATTAAAGTAAGGCAGAGAAAGACAGACCAAAAAAAAAGAAAAAAAAAAAAAAGAAAAAAAAGTCTGTGCAAGTGCAAACATGTGTCATAAGTTAGGTGATGTCCTATGCCTGCATGCTGTTGAAGAATTTCTCTCTCTCCAGTACGCAGACACACTAACAGCAACATTCACACATACCTTAAACACATCTTAAAACATTTGGTGCTGGAGATGGACGAGTGTGTGCAGGATTATGCTAAATATTTATGCTGAAGTCAATGGCAGGCTGCAGCTGTCTCCTCTACCTTCAGTCTGAGTAGATACAGACAAAAAAGTACATTCTCAAAGATGTAAAATAAAAATCAGGGAGCTAGAAAAAACAAACAAACAAACAAACAAACAACAAAACAAGGTGAAGTATGTAAATGCTGCGCTACTAGTAGCACCACATCGAATTGCCAAAATTATTGTTATCAAACAGGTTCCCAAAATACTCCTATTGCCCCTGTCTGCCACTGGTTACCCCAAAAGGTTATCCCCCATCAAACTCACACCATTGCTTGAAGTTGTTAAAAATCGTACACTACACCTTTAATGAAATTCAACTTCGAATTACATTGGACTGAACTGCCTGGTCCTGTCGGTGGTGAAGTGAGGCTATCTATGCTCCTCATACTGATCTTAGTGTGATAAATTAGCTCACAGAATTCGTCTTGTATCCCGTGAGGAAATGGAGAGATGGCCCTTGTGATGCATGTTAACCTCCTCTCTCTGGTTCCATTACGCCAGAGCTTGTGAAATACGATCCGATTCCTGGTTCCCCAAAGTCCTCTTCATAACACTGTATTCTATTCTGGTCTCAATGTCCTAAACAGTCGAATCTGGTTTGGGTCAATAATACCAGGGATCAGTAACACTGTCCTGGGACTTCATTGTGCCCCCATGACTAATCCGACTGGACTATCAATGTCTGATCTATCTTCATATATTCACGGTTTAAAAAAAAGATATAATTTATACATAAATATAGGCTACAAATTTGTTTTCAAAATAAGCTTAATCTTGTAAAGTATATAATTTGACTTTTGTTAGCCCAAATACAGAGATTATAAGGCAGCACTGTATTGATGTTCCTCAAACATACTGGTTAGGGTTTGTTCTGAACCTCTAACCTCAAGTATTAAACTTAATAACTTCAGCACAAAACGCTAAACGTCAATTGAGACTTTGTTTGATCATTTCCATGTAAGGTGTGCCTAATGGGTAAGCTTAATAATTATAACAAAATAAAAAATACAGAATAAAACAAAATATTTCTGAATGCTCTTCTTTATTTCTTCAATTTGCATACTGAATTGTAACTGGTCTTGTTGTCCTTGCATATATTGCAAAGATGGCAAAATGGCACTGATAATGCATTTTCATTTACATAGAATCAAAGCCTAAACTTAAAACTTACCCAACACAATTCTTTTGCTGCCTTGCAAGCACCTGTTTTTTTTTTTTTTTTTTTTTTTCTTCCAGGAAATGCAGATCTACTTCATACATTTAAATATGTTTAAATAGGAAACAACAAAGACCTTAAAAATGTCATTTCATTCACTGGCTTGTCTTGCTGTGCAAAGACTTGGTCTAGCCTCTTTGTTTCCCACCCTCTCGCTTCTCAAAATCTATGGCTGAGTGAAGACGTCCTAACCCAGATTTAGCCACAGGTGGGAAGTGTATTATGTGAGTGTACAAGGGTCAGGGTTTGGGGCAGCCCAAGCTTTGGCTCCAATTTGCATTTTTATTGCACTTGTCCTTGTCCAGGTCTCCACCAATGTGCTCCTGACTCACACAGACACCTCCAGAACCCTACTGTGTCTCTACCCAGATGAGAGCACCCTCTCTGGGGCCACGGTGTATTCATGAGGGGCCATGAGCTGGGGAACTGGCATTCAAGACAGGAAATGGAGATGTCTTCAGATGGTAATGTGGACTTTCCATCAACAATGCTGATTGATTTTTGTCATGACAGCTCATAAGCTGGCAGACAGATACAATGAAAAGTGAGTGTGTCTGGCGAAGCAGTGTTGACAGGGGTTGTAGCGGTACACAGGGTCAGGGAGGCAGAAGAGGATCTACGCTGCATTCAGTACCTGATATTCCAGTACTAAAAGCTTCAGTGTCAGTGCTCTGAATGCATATTTTTCATTCTAGTCCTTTTCATTTTCTCCATAGAGAAATAGATTTTTTAACAATAAATGCACAAAAACCTCTTAAAACATACCTTACTTACCTTGAGGTAGTCAATCAATGGTATATGCTTCTGTGGAAGCCACCAGTTAATATTATTTCAAATTGTGTAGTAGCCTAATTCCTTGTGAACTGTAATAACCTGATAAATAAATATAAACAAAACACAATAGGAATTTTAATGGTTTACATAACAAAAATTATTATGAACTATCAACTGAAAACTATTAAAACAATTACCAAATGCTTTTTGTGGTGTGCTTTGGGCCATATTCCAACAGGATTGAGTGGCATTGGTTTCCATTACAATACTGGTCCCTGATGGGATCCACTAGACCAGTGGTTCTCAACTAGTTTTGCTTCAGGGCACTGATGTTATATTGGACATCAACTGTTGACTCAAAAAAAAAAAAAACTTACAGGCCTAACCTGTATTTAATGTAGCCTGTGTTGCATTATGTACCATTGTTTTTTTTTTTTTTTTTTTTTTTTTTATGGTTTCCAAATATTAGGGCATGTATTAAGTGAAGTTTTTATCAAGTGAAACTGTATTTATGAAAAACATAGTTGCATAAACATTTAGAACATTGAGGTCAAATAAATTACCTTATAGATTTGATATGAGATCAGGGACTAAAAACGAAAGAATTTTCATTTTGGTTTATTCTGAGCAGAAACAGTATTTTTTTGTTCTGCAGCCTGTTTTCCAAATGGTAGGCCAAATATATATATATATATATATATATATATATATATATATATATATATATATATATATATATATATATATATATATTTAACTAGCGATTTCCATCAGATTCAAAGTGCATGTTTATGTTCTACTAAAATGGCAGAAGCCTCATTTTTTCGGGCAACAGAAAGTGGTGTAATTCCGAAAATTTACTGTGATAAACCCTTTGGTCTTCGGTTTCATGAAAAAAAATACCAGAACAAAATTAACCAGTTATTTACAGGTTAACAATTTAAAAATAATGTTGTCACTCCAAAACAAAAGGGATTTTGTTGCTTTTTTCAGTTACGTTCTGTACGAATAGTTTGTTTTTGTTTTTTTGTTTTCGCTCCTTGTTGTCCTGAACGTAGAATTAAACTGAATGTGTAATTTAAAAATATATATGTATATTTTGGCACATGGCACTGTATTGTCTTAAGTCCTCTTCAGTGCTGTCTAGTCTGTCAGGGCTGTCTATTGTTTGAGAGGTCTGACTTCCTCCAAAGTGCTTTTAACTAGAACATTCTTACTAGAATTCAAATAGGTCAATTCATTTTGTGGTCTGCGCCGCGATTTCTAGGGAAGCCTGGTTGAGCACAAGTGGTAATCGAGAGTCGGTCTCGGCCAATATGCAGTGGTTAGTACCTACCAAAAGTGGTCAAAGGTAGGTCAACCGGTGAACCGTTGCCCAAGGCTCATTGATGCGCGTGGGGAGCGAAGGCTAGCCCATCTGGTCCGATCCCACAGAAGAGCTACTGTAGCACAAACTGCTGAAAAACTTAATGCTGGCCATGATAGAAAGGTGTCAGAACACACAGTGCATCGCAGCTTGCTGCGAATGGGGCTGCGTAGCCGCAGACCAGTCAGAGTGCCCATGCTGACCCCTGCCCACTGCCGAAATTTCCTACAATGGGCACGTGAGCATCAGAACTGGACCATGGAGAAATGGAAGAAGGTGGCCAGGTCAGATGAATCACTTTTTCTTTTAGATCATGTGGATGGCCGGGTGCGTGTGCGTCATTTACCTGGGGAAGAGATGGCAGCAGGATGCACTATGGGAAGAAGGCAGGCCAGCGGAGGCAGTGTGATGCTCTGGACAATGTTCTGCTGGGAAACCTTGGGTCCTGGCATTCATGTGGATGTTACTTTGACACGTACCACCTACCTAAAGATTGTTGTAGACCACGTACACCCTTTCATAGCAACAGTATTCCCTAATGGCTGTGGCCTCTTTAAGCAGGATAATGCACCCCGTAACACTGCAAAAATTGTTCAGGAATGGTTTGAGGAACATGACAAAGAGTTCAAGGTGTTGACTTGGCCTCCAAATTCCCCAGATCTCAATCTGATTGAGCATCTATGGGATGTGCCGGACCAACATGTCCGATCCATGGAGGCCCCACCTTGCAACTTACAGAACTTGAAAGAACTCTGCTGCTAATATATCTTGCTGCCAGATACCACAGAACACCTTCATATGTCTTGTGGAGTCCTTGCCTCAATGGGTCAGAGCTGTTTTGCCGGCACAAGGGGGACCAACACAATATTAGGCAGGTGGTTTAAATGTTGTGGTTGATCCATTGTATGTTTGCACAAGTGCACTGCATTCGTGTGTGTGACTGAGAGTGTATATATGTGTGTATGTATGTGCAGCTGGCTAAGTGCAGAGTCTGGTCCATGTCCAGTTGCTGGTTTGAATGTTTTTACTTCTCTTTTACTGAGCTTCAGTTAGCACGCCTTTCCCAGGACATCTGCTCCCTGCATCCATGGTTGGCCTCTCCTCCAATTGGAACACTTTTGACACCCTTCAAATGAGCCAACGCTGTTTTCTGATTGGTTAATAGAGACAGAGCCCAGAAAGTGTAGACTTAAGCCTGAGAATTTTCCGAAACACCCCTCCTCCTCTATCACTTTCTTGGGCCAACATCTGCTTCCAATCACAGTATATCCTGAGGGAGCCCCTTCCCTTCTGTACAGCCCACTTCTCAAGGGCCCCCACCAGCAAACTCTTCTTGGGATTCTCCTAATGGACTCTGGTCCTGCTCTGACTCTAAAAGCGATTCTCATCCCTATTTGAGATTTAAGAGGTTTTTGTAGACAACACATCTGGATAAACGTAACACTTGGCCTAGAACGATTCAAACACAATGATTCACGGTGGGGGGGGGGTATAGTAAATAATGTGGGAAAAAGCTTTTCTGTGGGAAACTCATCGGCAAACTTTTTGGCGGCCTTGAGAATGAATCGATTGTGATGAATGGTCCTCGCTCATAAAGTTGTTTCGTTGCATGAGTTTTTTGTTATTTTAGCACATGACTCACTAAAATTATTATGCAAATTAGATATTGCTGCAAACAAAAAAAACAAAAAAAGTACGCTAAATGTAGTTGAGTAGTTACATTTCCTTGCTTGCTGGCCAGTTCTTAGTGCTATAGATATAGACTACCGTAATATTTTGCTAAAACTATACAGCATCATTCCACCACTGATGTTTTAATGTTTTGACAAAGTGGTTCTGATACTGGTTCCAGTATCAAAAACTATGCAGTATTTATAACACATTCTTTAACTGTTCCTGGTCAAAACAGACCCTAAGACAAGAGGAGGGTTAAAGGCATAGTTGGTAACAATTTACAATAAAGTGCCATTTGTTAACATTAGTTAAAAACATTAGTTAACATGAACTAACAATGAACAACTCTTTTAAGGCATTTATTAATGTTTGTTAATGTTAATTACGACATAAACTGATACATTTTCAAAATCTAAAGTTGTATTTGTTAACATTAGTTAATGCAATATGAACTAGCATTAACTAACAATGAACAATTGTAATTTTATTTGCTAACAGCATTAAAGCTAAATAAAAGCTGTAATACATATATTGTTCATTGTTCATTAATGATACCCAATGCATTAACTAATGTTAACAAATGGCACTTTATAGTAAAGTGTTACTAGATAGTTCACCCAAAAATATAAATTCTTATCTCTTACTCACCCTCATGCCATCCCAGAGGTGTATGATTTTCATTCTTCAGCAGAACACAAATGGAAATATTTAAAAAAAGATTTAAATTTTGATCTGATTCTCACCCATACCTATTATATCACTTCTGAATATATATACATTTAACCACTGGAGTCATATGGATTACTTCTATGTTTCCTTTATGTGATCTTTGGAGCTACAAAGGTCACTTACAATTCACTTGCATTGTAAGGACCAACAGAGCTGAGGTATTCTTCTTAACACCTTTGTTTGTGTTCTGCTGAAGAAAGAAAATCATACACATCTGAGATGGCATGAGGGTGAGTAAATGATGAGAGAATTTTCATTTTTGGGTGAACTACCCCTTTAATGAAATGACATGCAAAAAACATCCCTTTACCTGTCAGATATCACTGAAGTAGGTGCCATTATATATCGCACCTACCTCTGTAACAGACCTAGACTCTGTAAACAGTGGGGGGAAAGATAACCATGGGCTGTGGCCATATCCTTTGTTTAGCCAGTCAAAAGAGTTTTTGCCTGTGAATCACTGTGCCCGTTTACATGGAAGCTCATATATTGTATTAGTGTCTGTATGGTGTCCTACTCTCGCAAAATGCTCAGGGGGACCATACCCCCTCCATTTACTCCAACACAATAGTCTCTAGTGTGTACTGTGTCTGTATGTGTGCACGTCTTTGGAGTGTGGGGTTTTGGAAAGAGCGTGCGTGGCTAATTCAACGGCTGGTATGGTAGAAGTTCTAGAATGGCTAAAATCGCTTACAACTTTTAATCAGCTATTTAAAATTCTGAAAGTGCACTCAAATACACTATGCATCTGGATATACAGTATGCCCCATTATAATGCTCTTTTCCATCATTGGATCAGCATTTGATGTACTTTTGCTGCCATGAGCGCAAAAAATATGTACAAACCTCCCTTTTAATTAAAATTCTATTTAATGCCTGCTTTCTGTGGGTGGTAATTCACCCCTCAGTCTTATTAAAAAGTCACGTAATAAAACTTATGTCAGCAAACAGTTATGAAAAACAAAACAGACCCGAACAACACCCAAACTAATAAAGATGCAATTCACTTAAGTTTTACGTACACAATTAACAAAGGTGCTCCTTTGTTTCAGATGACTGAACTGTGTGCAGTGAAAGAACAAGAAAACTGCAAGGCCAGAGAGAAGACAGGCTTACATACATTATGTGGATGGAGACAAGCCTTGCTGCATCATTTGTAAATGTTTGAAGTGGTTTTGAAGGTGTTTAGGGGGTTGTGTTGGTCTGTTTTAAAGAGAACTGGTGTACACACTCTCATAGCCAGACTACCAAACTGCTGCAGTAAGCATGCTCTCCCACGACATCTTAGAACCACTAAGGCCAGGGTCAGCACTCTCTCCTTTTTTTACCCATCCTCTTTTACTAACTCTCCCTCTCTCTCTCAATTCTCTCACTAGCCTTTGATGCCCATCAAAACTAATTTTAACATGTGGTTGTTTGTTCATTTTTTTTTTTTTTTTTTTTTTGCATGACTTTCAACTGTACTGAGAAAATAAACAGCTGCACTGGCCAAAAATAACAGGTACTTACCGTAAATATTCACAGCTAAGATTCTCACTTTTTGCTAAAACAAATACAAGAGATTGAGCCGCAGCATGAGTTCCCATTACCAGCAGCTGAATGCTTTCCTTTGCATATTCTTTGAGGATTGGTTGCTTGCATCTGGAAAAGCAACTCTGTTTGGGTGATGGAAAAAAATAGGACATAAACATCCCTCAGAAAGATTAACAACCTTGCTTACTTTGAATGTTTACTAGGGTAATGGGAAATAATCCAGCCTTACCAAAAACAGTGCATAAAATATAGTTAACCCACATGCAAATTTTATGCAAAATAACACAGTTAAAATCTTTTTTTTTTCTTTTTTTTTTTCAGTAAGTATATCGAAACAAAAGTACTAAAGTGACTGCCCACTTTTAAATTTTTTTTGTTTCTGAAGTATTTATTCATATACATTTTCTCCATAGGTATTTAAAAACAAATAAATAAATATATAAAATAAATAAAAATATAACAGGTGAGACAAAAGGTAGAATAATGTAATAAAATTAAAAACATTGGTACGTTATCAAAATATTCACTATAATTAATTAATTAATTATGTATAACATACCATATAACAACAACTTATCTGATTGGTGCATCTCTCTTCAGGACTATGGGTAGTGTAGTTCTCAATTTCACATACATTAACACGGACATCTACTGAAACATATATCATTGCTTAACTTTTTTATGAGTAGAGTAGAGTAGGGAATATAATTGTCATGGCTCCAGTATTTACCGGTTCATTCTGTTGTTTGTTTTCTTCTCTCCCTCTTGTGTCATAGGTGGAGTCGGTGAGCGTAATCGGTGTTTCCTTGGGAACGCTGATCGCTCCCAGAGAGACGCTGATTACGGTAATGGTTTTCTCACATGCTCCACCTGTCCTCCTCTTATTGCTCTCCCTATTTCATCCCTTGTGTTTTCCCTGTATGTTTGCTGGTTTATTGTTTGCTGTACCTTAACGTTGTTCTCTTGTTTAGTGTGAAGTTCCATTCTGTTGGTTGCTTTGTCTCGGGAGTGGTGTGTGCCCACCAGATCACTGTTGCCCTGGTGATCGTGCTCGAGGAGGATTCCTTGGATTCTGCCCGCATGTCGGGAGACTTGCTTATCTGGGCTCTGCTCCGCACCACACCTTTCTGCTATGGATTGTTCCGGACCTCCACAGCACTACACACTAACGAACACACTATCCTCGCCCCAGTGGCTTCCTTATTGAGTTCGACCAAGCTGGCGCAGGAACACTTGTTGTGTTTATTGAACATTAAAGACTTTTTGATTTATCCCCTATGGTCTTGGGTCCTTTGTCCCAACGAAATGCCTGACAATAATATAGCAAACGTGAATAAATGGGTTATGTCTGCTGTACTGTTTTTGTTTTATTTATTTAATTTTTATAACTGTAAAAAATAAATGAACAAATAATATTATCAGTCCGGTTTGCCTATATGCATTGTTTGACTTCTCAGACATTGTGTGTGTCTTGTGTTTTTGCATGGCTGTGTGTTTGTGTGTGTGTGTGTGTGTGTGTGTGTGTAAAGAGCGTTTGAGTTGAGATACGCATCTCCACCTAATTAGTAGACGTGGCTGCGTGCATGGGAAGATGGTTGTGCATATACAAGCTGTGAACTGTTATCATGGTACTTTGGTGACAGTTTGGCTGTTTGTTACATGAACATTATGTGCTTGAAAAGATTTTTTGAGTATCTGTTTGTTTGACAAATGACAACTGTTAATAATGTAAACAAATGGCAGCACACATCGGAGGAAGATCGCGTTTGATGTATTGACTGTACGTATAAGATCTGTAAACTTTTTATTGTGGTACTTTGGTAACGAGTTGGATGTATGTATATAAAATAAACTTATTCTGTGGTTTAAAAGACTGTATGAGTAACTACTTGAGTGAATATAAATAACAGCCACTTGACCAGCGCAGCCTGTGCCGGCACGAAAGCCGATTTGAATCTGGCAGCTTGTAACGTAACTGGCTATTGCAGAAATACGTATGTGTGCCGCTACTCTGCGGGACCCAGTTATTAACCGTCACACATGTATGAAAGGGTTAAACAACCTCTGAGCTCATTATAGGTTTGTATTGAAAGGTTTACATTTTACAACAACAACAATAATAATAATAATAGTAATAAAATAAATAAATAAAAAATACTTCTGGGCACTAAATCCATACATACACTTGATCTTTATCAATTTATTGCCATTGTTGAGTGCTAAGAAAAAAAATACTTCATATTGGACTTTATATTATATTATAGGAAAAATATAATATAATAAAGGAAATACTACATCAAAGAGAGAGCAGTGTCTGTACTGCTTACACTTTTCAAAAACTAATGCTCAGTATCCACATTAGTGGTCTAAACTGCCAGTTTCACTTAAAGTGGGCAGTGAACAGTGATTTGAGTTGACATTTATGTTCACATCTCAAATTAGTAGCTAAAATCATGACCCCCACCTCAGCTGCCCACACCTGGTTATTTATAGGAATGAGATGCAAAAAAAAAGTGACTAGTACCAAAAAATTCAGCCCCATCAGAATCTTGAATTAGTACAACATTTGAGCAAAGCAAGATAAAGATATGAGGGAGGAAAAATAGGGCTAGCCACTTTGACATTTTCCATAATGAATCATCTTAGTTTGCTTTGCCACTCATCAGATTATCTGTCAGGCTAAAACCACTATCATCTTACATAAAGAAGAAAAAGTAGCTCTCAGAAAAGACACATCATTACAGGTCATCTTACTAGATAGCACTCTAGTTTTAAGGAGCATGATTTCATTTTAATATTATGGTAGGCACTTAAGACAAAAAAAGTCTCGAAGAACATTCGAGAAATTACGAACTGTCATATACTGTATGATGCAATTCATGGTCTGTGAGATAAAATCTTGCAATCTTTCGCTGGAGATGGTGGTAGTATACCTGCTAAAGGTAGGATCAGAAAAAAACTGATAAAAACTGAACTTCTGCATTAAATATTCTATAAGATATACTGGCAAAACACTATTGTATTATTATCTGTATTAATATCTATTATTATCGCTGTAGTGGTCAAAAGATTAAATCCACTGTTAAGATGCTGTTTAGTTGTAATGCGCCTTTTTTATTTTTATTTTTTTTTTTTTTTTTTTTTTAGAGATACTGTGTTTGGCTGCAAGTCATACCTGTGTTTAATTGTTGGTGTGAGAGGCAGACAGGCAGGAGAGCAAGCAGGTAGGCTGGCAGGCAGACAAGGGGATAGGCAGGTATACAGGCAGGAAATACACAGTAATATCTAATCCAATTGCTCAAATTGCTAAATTCCAAACAAAGGGGTTTCCAATTTGGTCAGCCTTCCAATAACAAAATAAAGACCAACAGAAGCGGTAGAATAAAGGCAGTACAAAACTGTTTGGTCACCAGCATCTTCCACTGTATAACTAAGAAAGTCCATTTGAGCACATGGAAGACACCGTATTAACTCCTCAGGTGACCTGGGTAAATGTCAAAATAAAAGTCTCAAGCCAAAGGCCATTAAATCCAATCCAAAATAAGAGCCCCCCCCCCCCCCAAAAAAAAAAAGTTTTTAAATTCAAACCTGGCTCCTACATCTCCAGCCCTTTTGCTATAACAAAAGAGTATCCATGACAAGGGAGCTCTTTGGACCCAAAAATAATAATAATAATAAAGAAAATGTGTGAAATGCAAATGGATGCATGTGCACATGGAAGTGCCTTATTTGGCCTTTGGCTGCTGGCCTTCTATCAAGAGGGATATCTTGCTGATGGGCCTTTGTAGCTGGTTTGTCTTTGTCTGGAGTCATACACTACGGACCAGACCTTTGCTATCACATATGGCTTCAATAACTCTTGCAATTACCCATGATCCTCATGGTGCTGTAGCATCAGCTACCACAACAATATCTCCTGGACAGAAATTACGCCTGACACGAGAAAACTTTTGTCATTCCTGCATGATTGGAAGAAACTCTTGTATCTAGCGTGTCCAAATACAATACATCGCTGACCTTTTTTGTCGCCATCGTCTTCTGGCATACAGGTCCTGTTTTCCAAATAATCCTGGTGGTAATAAGGGTTGGACCTTGAGTTGGAGTAAGGGATTGGGGGTTAGTGGCTCAAGGTCGTTGGGATCATCTGAAACTGTTGTTAAGGGATGACTGTTTATAATAGATTCAACCTCACACATCACTGTAGCAAGACCCTTGTAATCCAAAGGTTGCTGGTTTGTAACAGACAAGAAATGTGTCTTCCGAAACTTTAGCCTTGTTGACACAGTTAACATTTCCAAATTATCCCTTTCCTTACAGCTCAGCATTTTCATAGCATTCTTCCTTTCTTGGATGAGTTGTAGGAGTAAGTTCTTAAACTTAAGCATCCATGCTACAGCATTCTTGAATTTATTCCAGCTTGAAAAGTAATTTAGGAATACGCTGGTGGCATCACAGTTGCTTGTAACACATCACAGTGATGTTGACTGTAATCTTTTCTCTTCTTAATTCAGGGTCATCTGGAGGGACTGGAAATTCAGATGAAGGATCAGGCCAAAGTTGTGGTAAATCATTTAAAAAGTTCAGTCCATTGATCCAGGTTTTATTTTTTGGGAACTCCTCAACATGCAGTCCACAGGAGGCATAATCTGCTGGGTTCACCTTGCCAGAAATGTGCTTCCACTGTGAGCCCCTGATGATGTTGACACAGTTTGCAACAAAGGTGTGGAACTGTCTGCATTCATTTGTAATGTACTTCAGAACAGTTGTACTGTCTGTCCAAAATACAGACTGTTCCAGTTGCATCTGCAATTCAGTGGAGAGCATCCGGTCAACACAAACTGCCAAAACTGCAGCAGTTAACTCAAGACGTGGGATAGTCATCAACTTTAATGGTGCCACTCTAGATTTCCCCATAACAAAGGCCACGTGTACTTCATCACATCTGTTGGTCAATCTTAAATAGGTCACTGCACCATATCCAGATTCACTTGCATCGAAGAAGTGATACAGCTGTGCGTATTTGACCTTTCCAAAGTTTCTCGGCTTGAAGCAATGAGTGATCTTGAAGTCTGTAAGACTCTGAAGTCCATGCAGCCACTGGTTCCATACTCAAGTATAGATGTTTGATTTCTTCATCCCAGCCAAGGTTAAGTCTACAGAATTCCTGCATGATATGCTTTGCTGTAAAGATTAAGGGTGCAAGAAATACCAGAGGGTCGTATACAGAACTGACCATGGACATAATTCCTCACCTAGTTCACGGTTGTTCTTTGAGGGACACATAGAACTTAAAGAGATCCTCTTCAGCACACCATTGCACACCAAGAGCTCGCTCCATAGGTAGGTCTTCAATGTCCAGGTCAATGTCCTTCACCTCCTTTGCCCTTTCAGATGTTCCTTGATATGATGCAGAACAATCAAACACCACCCGCAAATTTCCTTTCTTGGGATGACAGACCCAGTGTTGAGGTATGTACCACCCATTTCCATTCTTCCATTTCAGTTATTCTTCAGGTACAAGCTCAGCATGCCCACACTTCAAAATGCTCTCCATGAATTGCCTGTATTCCTCTTGGAAAGTTTTGTTTTTGCTAAACTTTCTTTTTAGTGACATTGCTCTTTGCTCAGCCATCTGGCGATTGTTGGGCATCTGAGGATCATTCCTCCTAAACGGCAATGGCAGCTGATAATGCCCATCCTTCATCTCAGCAGAGCTGTCCATTATCTGCATGAATCTGAAATCTTCCTGGGATATCTCAGTCTTATCATAAGTTCTCTCAGGGAAATCATGATTGCATTGCCGGACCAGAAGCTCATTTATATTTTCAATGGAAATCCAGTGTGCATAAACATATGGCTTACCTTGCTTATTGAGACAAGTGTGCTCACCGTGGAGGAGACCATTCACTACCCATCCAAGCAGTGTCCTTATAGCAAAAGGCCCATTGCCCTCACTATTTATTATCCTCTAAGGTTCCATCAACTTTGACATGTTTATTCCAATTAGCAGATCAATATCAGCATCAATGCTTGGTAAGCATACATCTTTCATATATGGCCACTTTTCTACATCCCTTTGTTTTGGGATATGATCTTTGCTAACTGGGATTTCTTTCTGAGTGTAAACATCTGGCAGCCCAAAAAACTCTTTCCCATTCAGACCGCTTGCTTCCAAATCTCTTACAACCAGGCTGTTGATGGGTTTTTCTTGGCCCATAGCGCGCAGAATAATCTTATGATGTCTCCCTTTTGCATTCAACTGCCTTCTGAGCCATTCAGTACAAAATGTTTAGGAACTACCTGGGTCAAGGAATGCATAAGTTTGGACAGTATAATTTGAGTTACTTAGCTTCACTTGCACCGGTACGATTGCCAGTGTACAATGATCATCACTGAATCTGAGGTCTTTATTTTCCAGCAATACAAGTCCACTGTTCACAGCCCTTTCAGACCCATTTCCCCTCTGTTCCTTCTTCTGAAGTTCACAGTTAGTCTTCTGAATGTGCAGAATGCTTGGGTGTCTTTTTGAACGCACTGAACATGTATGATGCCTTTTACAATCTTTACTCATATGCCCTTGAACCAAGCATCCAAAGCAAATGCCCTTCATCCTCAGTAATTCCACACACTCTTTAAGAGACTAGTAGGATAGTAACTATTCACAAGAATCTATGACATGTGCACCATTGCAAATGGGACAGAATTTGGAAACAATCGGCTTGTCATCAGGACTTTCTTTTTTAAGTGCTCCATTTCAGAAAGCTGAACAGGTCTACCAGGTGCAGCTGCCACTGTGGTGGCAAAGCTACTGCCCTTGCTCTTTGACTTGAATGGAAGCTTGTCTGACATGGATTTGGTCTGTGTCACCCTCTTTCTGGAGAATGGTTGATGTATTTCACCAAAGAGAGGATCTTGCGTAATTCTAGCCTGCCTCTCCATGAAGTTAACAAGATCACAGAAGGTAGCCTTTGTTTTCCTTTGCTCCAGGATGTCAAATGCTGCAGACCTCCACCTCTCTCATAACTTGTGAGGGAGCTTTGAAGCAATAAGCCTTAGGTTAGAGGGTAGATTGAGCTCTTCCATGTATTGCAGGTTCTGTGACAGATTGCAGCATCCTCGAAAAAAGAGTGCATAACTGGATAATGCCTTTCCATCTTCAGCTTTAATGTCACTCCAGTTTAAGGCCTACTCCATATAGGCACTAGGGAAGTGTGCTAACACGGCAATCTTCAACAGCTACTATGTCCGACAAAGACTTAGTTTCGCTCCACGACGAGTCAATACCCGCTCAAGACACAGATTTCATCCCATGCTCCTTACCTCACATCCAGGATTAAACAGCTCCTTGGCGCAGCAAGCATCTGCATACACAGGAGTTTCAATGGGATCGCTGCCCCCTCAGCAGGATTTTAGAAATGCTAGCCGGCAAAGGCATCTCCATCGATCCCAATCTCTCTAGGTCTCAGGTGAATCAGCTAGCTTTCGACATCCTGGGAACCGCACCTTCTCTTCCTCACGATGCAGCCACGTATTCTCAACTCTCTGCCTCCGCTTCAAAAACTATGGGGCGTAAGCGTTCCGCTAAATCCGGAACCCCAGCTATCTCACAGTCACGTCAGAGACTTCCCCCATGTGAAGCCACAGTATCTACGTCAACTGGAATACTCGACCCAGTGCTAGAAGCCACGAGATCAATCGCCAAGTCAGTTAAAATCATAGATTCCAGACTTTTACTCCTCAAATCTTTGCAACTTTCCATTTCTCCAGCTCCAGCACAGACAGCCCCTCACCCCGTAGCCATTTTAGCTAGCCCTCCCCACACACACACTGCTCCTGACTTCTCTCTGGCAAGCTCCTCCCCCGCTCACAGGTCAGGTAGGAGTTTCGTTTCACCCGCTGCAGCAAAGGTCTCGTCAGTGCTCAGAGCTCAAATCATCAAAGGTAAAGACGTAAATTTAGCGTCTCTTTTGCTTCCCTCTCCCACATGCGATTGTCAAATCGTGGACTGTGGGGACATGTCAGTGGCCCTCAAGTCTTCAGGTCCTAGACTTTTGTGCAACCTCCCCTTTCACGAATTCGTCATCGCTTTTGGTGTTTATAGAGACATTCTCTGCAGTACTTTCCCTGAGTGCAGAGAAGAACTAGACTCGTACCTCGCATTGATCGCTGATTTCAATCAGCAATATGGCGGCATGCTCTTCTATGAATATCATAAATAATTTTCAGCTAAATCCGCCATGTACATTTCCCAGTTTAATAAAGTAATTAACTGGTCCATCTCCGACACAGAGTTGCTCATCAGACATTTCAGGGGGCACTGAGTGCTCACTTGTGCCATATGCAGCTCTCACGGACATTCGTCTGCAATGTGCCCAAAAACTGTATCCGCTGCCTCATTACCCAAGGTAGAGCCAAGACGCCAAACAGCAAGAAATTTCAATGCTCGGGATCACTCTATTGACTATGTTTACTCCAGGCCCATTTGTAACAATTTTAATGAATCAGAGTGTGCATTTCCTAACTGTTTTTTTTCTCATGTTTGTAGTTTCTGCAAGGATCCATATCCGAAATCCGTGTGTCCACGCCGCATTCGCCGAATCAATGGGCTTTTTCAAGGAAATTCTAACCCACCATCCCTCCACCCCAGTTAATGTTTCGGTTCTCTGGCATTACCTTTCTACTTATCCCAACCCCATTATTGTTGATTTTCTTCTAAGCGGTCTGACACAGGGATTTCGGGTCAGCGTTCTCTCCCCCCTATCGCACACGCATGTATCAAAAAATCTCCAGTCAGCATTGGCAGAACCTGCAGTTGTGTCCGATCTACTGGCATAAGAACTAAGTAAAGGTTATCTTATAGGCCCTTTCAGGTCTCCTCCCTTCTGTCCTTTCAGGATAAATCCTATCAGCTTAGCCACTCGCAAATATTCAGGCAAGAAAAGGCTGATTTTCGATATATCCTCTCCGCGATCAGGACACGTGAGCCTCTAGAGCCGTTTTCTCTTTTCTACGCCTCAGTCGATCATGCCATTCAATTAATCACCAAGGCCAGGCATGGCACCCCCTTCACTAAAGCAAATATCAAAGACGCTTTCAAAATCATGCCCATCCACCCTGCCGACTGGCCCCTTTTTGGTGTCAGATGGCAGTCAAAATTTTACTTTGCTGTCCGACTCACTTTCACGTGCAGAAGTAGTCCTCACATTTTTAATTAGCTATCAGAAGGCCTATGCTGGATCCTTCTCAATCATTTTAAGCTCCCCTTTGTACTACACCTGCTCAACAATTTCCTGTTTATCAATCACCCTGCTGCACACATCCCCATCCTGGACGTTTTAATCAAGCTTTTTCTCAATTTGGGTGTTCCCCTCTCAAGTGAAAAAAAAAAAAAACAGGCCCCACCACGTCTCTCGAATTTCTCTGCATCATGCTCAATTCGCTAAACATGCAAGCTTCCCTGCCTAAAGACATACTCGACAGGATCAGGTCTATTGGCACGTCGTTTCTCCAGTCAGCTTCGGTCTCAAAACGCAATCTCCTGTCCCTATTAGGCCACATCAACTTTGCCATGGGCATCATTCCTCAAGGCCGCTCCTTCATTTCCCGCATCCTCACACTAGCCCATTCTGTAGAAAACCTCTCCGACATCATATCAATCGATGACGGCTGCCGCTTGGACCTCCTCTTCTGGTCACAGCTATTAAATCACTGGAATGGCATTTCCTTTTTTCATAATGAAAAACCTAAATCTCTGGATGACATGTCCCTTTTCACAGATGCGGCTCCCTCCATAGGATTTGGGGGATATTTTCAAGAATCATGGTTTGCAGGGAAATGGCCAGACGAATTTCTCAATATAGCTTCCAATGCTCCCTCATCCGTTCTCTTTGAAATATATCCCATCGTCATGGCCAGCATCATATGAGGTTCCCTCTGGGCACGCAAATGCATCATAGTTTTTTGCGACAATTCTGCAGTTGTCACTAGAATCAATAAAGGCCGTTCCTCCTCCAGCCTCATCATGTCCCTTATGAGATGTCTGACATGGCAGAGCATTTCCTGCAACTTCATTATCAATGTAATCGCTGACTCCCTCTCTCGTTTTTGCTTCCAGCATTTCCACAGACTATGCCCCTCCACCAGCATAAAACCCATTCCCTGCCTACTCCTCTCAGACCTCCTGCTGGATTAAGCCCCTCTCTACTACCCCTTTTAAATTCCACTACAACTCTCATGCAGAAAGGACTTGCCCAGTCCACACTCACTTCCTACCTGGGCCCACTTTTCCTCCTTCTGCCAATCACAGAGTACGCCTCTATTTCCCGTTCTAATCTTCACAGTTTGCGCATTCATCTCATTTTGCTTTTACACTAGACATCTCAAATTTCCATCTATCAACAAAATGGTAGCCGGCATTCAATTTCATGCCAGATGCCACTCTCCGGACACCCCCAGCATTTTCTCCAATCCCTCCATTCGACTGCTGCTTAAAGGAATCCAAAAATGCTGCCCCTCCATCCCCAACAAGAGGTTACATATCACCCTGGACATCCTTCACCTCATGATTTCCTCACTCAGATCAGGTCTCTTAAAAGATTATATTGATATTCTTTTAGAAGCAGCCTTCCTTTCAGCTTTTTATGGGTTTATGAGATGCGGAGAATTCACTACTAACTCTCTCCTTTTCACCTTCTCGCGACCTTTCTTTTTCCGACATTTTCTTTTCCCCAAATTCTTTCTCAAACACTCTAAATCAGACCAATCCAGGCACGGCTGGAAAATAACCATTTCAAAAATATCAAGCCCCTTTTGCCCCTTCACCTCTATGGTTAAATACCTGCAAACCCGTTCACATTTTGCTGCCGACTCTCCACTATTCATCTCTCCATTCCTAGCCCCCATGTCGCGCTACTGGTTCAGAAACCACCTCATTACTACACTAAAACACTGTGGTCTCTCCCCTCACGTCTTCTCGGGGCACTCGTTTCGTATCAGAGCAGCTACTACTGCTGCTCATCGAGGTATTCCAGAGTCCACTATCAAGATGCTCAGCCGTTGGTCTTCCTCATCCTACCTGAAATATATTCGACCTAACACTCAAATCATCAAACAAGCTCAACTCTCCATCAGCCGTAAGTTTTCATACCTATCTGGTGGTGGTTGGTGGCTCTCTCTCATCACATATTTCCCTTCACAATGATTCAATTCAAGCACATCCATCGTTTCGCAAGGATAACGCATAACTATGTCTACCCTCCTCGTCAGGGCTTCCAGAAACTCAAGCATGGTTTCCTTTGCATAGGTATTGCACAAGCCAGCCCACCCTCGCCAGAAGCTCACACTATCATGGGATACCTTTCAACAGGGTGTTGCACAACAACATCGCCATCATCGTATGGCTATATGTATGCTGTTCACCTTGGGAAAGATAACCATTAAACAACAGTCGCCCTCACTGGAGGGCTTGAGCCTCATTGGATATCTTTCAATGAAGGGTATTGCACGCAATGTCACCATTATCGTATGGCTTTTTGCACGTTGTTCACCTTTCGGCAAAGATAACCATCATACAATGTCCGCCCTCATCAGAGGGTTCATAATCAAATGTTGCTTTCTTTCAACGAAAGGTATTGCACACAACATCGCCATTATCGTATGGCTTTACGCTACGTTGTTCCTCTTTCGGCAAAGATATCTCAAACAACTCTTACCTCGTCGGAGGGTTTTCATAATCAAATGTTGTTTATCTTTCAATAAAGATACTGCACAACAACGCCGGCCTAACGTAGGACCCAATACCATGCTGTTCATCTTTGGCAAAGATTCTGCACAACCAGGGGCTCCTCGACGGAGAGCCCAAAATCGCACTCAAGGACAAGGATAAAAAAAAAAAAAAATTTTTTTTTTTTTTTAAAATATCCCCCATGCCAGGGATATTGCGCGATTCATGTCAAATCTAGGCATTCACATCTCTTTTTTCCCCCTCTTCTCCAGAATGAACGCCTAACACAAGACCTGGTTCGTACCTGACTGGATCTTCTCTTTTGGGGGTAGTATTCTACTTTCTCTCATTTGGGGTAGGCTCCTCGCCCCTGCCTCCTATCTCTGGCAGGATATGACGGTTCCGAGTACAAATTCTTCGGACTGCCAGTTGGGGCTTAAGCCAAAGAGAGACTTTACATTTCTGTTTTATATCCATCAAATAAATGTCATCTTAAATTTCACTCAAGTCTGCGAGTCTTCTTGATAGAAGTGTATTGATCCAAGTAATACAACCGGTCCTGGCTATTACTAGTCTTGCTTTCAATCCCATGTGCAAATGCCTGCATGAAAGTTCTAAAGTTCAGAGGATCCCCATCAAAAATAGGGATTTCCCTGTTGGGAAGTAGAGACAGTTTTTGCTGTTGAACAATGAGATCTGCAATGTCACTCAAGTTGTTAGTTGCATTTGTGAAATTTGGTTGTGTCCTTGGTGTAGAAGTAGCTGCTGCTTGGTGAAATTTTTGCCGTGTTACTGATGTTTGAATGGGCTGTTGGCTTTGGACCATAACCATTTGAAGTTGAGTTTTTGGAATGACATGTATATTTGCATATTCCACTGATGGTTCCAGATCCATAGTAATTTCCTTTTGTTCTTTACCTTCTGATTCAAGGTAAGTATTCATATCATCTTCAGGTGGTTTTGAATGAGACACTGATTTGGTTTGAGAGCTTGCAAGTTGTTTCTCTTAATTCTCAAGAACCAGAACCTTGGCATTTGCTGCAGCTATGCCAGTTTCCAGCTCACTTTTTTCTATTGCATTTTGCAGCTCCATTCTCTGAAATTCCAAAGCATGCTTCATTTTCAGCCCAGCAGCATGCTCCAAAAGAGCTGCTTTCTCAGCTTCGGCTTTTATGCATGCTGATGACACAGAAGATGCACCAGATTTAGAAGAACCTTTGATTTCCTAGATACATTTGAAACACTGTCAAGGGGTGCAATCACTTCTTGTGGATCAGGTTGATTGAATTTCCATGTTTCCACTTCCTTAGGAAATGATAAATATGTATTCCTTTTTGGCACATACCAGTTAAAATGATCATGTTCTCTTTCATCATCACTTAACATTTATTACACAGATACATGAGCTTCATCAAATTCATTCATTGCACAAATTAAAAGTTTTAACACCTTTGTACACATCAACAGCATTACCTTTGTCCATTAGTTCATTTAACTCACTTAATCTTCGTGTGCAAACACTCAGTTTCCCTCTGCGTGTTGAAATAACTTGACTTAATTTCTCCTCCAACATGGTGGCAGCCCCAGTGGGAGAATCAGCACTTTCCATTGTTTGAAATATTTGGCACGAGTTTACTTTAAAACCAGTGCAGGCAAACCACACCAACACAGTTCAATATACTCAAATAGTGACTTAAAAAAAAAAGTGTTTATCACAATTCAGCAGATATTCAACACATCAAAACGCATCAAAGTGGTTAAAAGCTAGTTGCAGCAAGTCTAGCAATCCTGATTCAAACCCCAGCTCCAGCTCCAGTTCCAGTTTCATTCAAACAAACAATTTCATCTCCAGAGTCTAGTTTCAGAAACAATCCAAGCCAGTTTTGTATTAATTTGTAGTGGTCAAAAGATTAAATCCACTGTTAAGATGCTGTTTATTTGTAACGTGCCTTTTTTTGTTTTGTTTTGTTTTTTTTTTTGTTATAGATACTGTGTTTGGCTGTGAGTCATACCTGTGTTTAATTGTTGGTGTGTGAGGCAGACAGGCAGGATAGCAAGCAGGTAAGCAAGCAAATAGGTAGGCAGACAGGCAGGCAATTTGTAGTCTATTGCAATTCAAAACTATGATTTCTTGCGACCTTTTGGAAACTTTGTTTCTCATTAACCTTCATTGGACTTCAGTGCTTTGCACAAACCTGCTTTATTGCATTATAGATACATATAATTAGCATAGAGCATAGGCACAAAAGTGTCAGTAAAATAAATTAAAAAAAAATAAAAATAATGTGAGGGAATAGCTTATCTTGGTTCCAGCATGTTCACTATATGAAAACCCTTGGAGTCTGGCTGTACGGAGGACCTGTGCAGACAACCGTATGAATGATACAAGCAGAGTTATGTTCTTTTTCCACAAAATATTAATGTGAAAAACTAATAATATAGATTTTTTGGCGTTTGAATATACAGTGTGATGTCCGCAGGCAACACTTCCGGGTTCTTTTGAGCAGCAGATTGAATTGGTGGAATTGGTCAGTGCTGCAGTTTTAATCATATTCTACACATTATATTATGTTATAATGTTTCTTAAGTTTAATACAAGTTCTTATAGAAGGTATATCTATGGTTTACAGTGAAGAAATATCTAGGTTCTTTCTGAACTTTTGGCAAAACAAGTTATAACAAGTTTTTGGTTCTGTGTGACATGTAACAGATTGATGAGAGCAATTGGATCTTAATAGAACAGATGTGATAACAATAACAGTGATCTGTGAAATATCATAATTTTCTCTAAAATCCTGAGTTTATCCTGATCCACAATCCTGGTGATAATTTAAAGAAGTCCAAATCTACAATAATCTTTCTGAAATGGGATGTTTGGACCCCATAAACAGCACTTTTGCGGCATTTTCAGCTTAATTTGAGCAAAGAGCACATTTACAGCAGTTATGTTTGTGATGCCAAAAGAACTAGGATGTGTTGCCACATAGATTTTGTTTATAAACAGTAACTCATACAAAACAATAACAGTATAAACAGTAACTTATCAATACAATAACTGTATCTCTAGTGAGGTAAAATAATGCAAGATGCAAGGCAATTGCTTCAAGCTTTATATCCTATGATAATAACGTGATAGAAAATCCCTCATGCTTTTCTTTCATTAACACACTTACTGTATGAGAACTGACTTATACTAAAATTGGGCTCTGGCATGCACACCGGATCACAGCTTTGTAGGAGTCAGTCGGGAACCTCCGTAAACTCATTCCAATTTAGTGACGTGAATGAGCAGATTAAGCGTGAGAAAGGGTAAAGTCACAAAATGATGTATCATAACTATAAACAAACTCACTTTATGTCTGTACTGTACTTCCTCACAATTCCTCTGGTCCTTGCACAAGGATATTAATGACAGAGTAAAAGAATTGTAAGATGAATGATAATGGGAGTGATTCTCAAACATCCAGTGTAAACAGCAGCATGAGAATGATATGAATCAGAGAGTATGTACGTACGCAATGCCAACTAGACACCACCCCACTGAGTAAAAACAAAACAAAAACTAGGACACATTAGAAAACCTAAAAAAAAAAACAAAAAGAAAAAAAAAAAAGAAAAAAAAAAAAACCTGTGTTTTTGTGTGTGTGCACTGTTTGGAGACACATTTGTCCCCATGTTAGCTAAATCTGATCAGATCTCCCTCTGGGGACAATCAGTGACATCCTCAATTGGCAAAAACTATTCATAAATAATATTATAACATATATGTTTTTTTGAAAAATACAAAACATTTTCTAGGGTTAGTCTGTACCAATTATAATAAACTTAACATACAAACAATATAAGTCTATGGCATGACCTAATTTATATTTAGCAACTGTAAGTAAAAATCAGTCAAACTTCACCTAAGCTTAATGCTACAGCCCCAATCTTTGGGCTCTACTAGCATCTTGACTAGATTGATATTTGTTTCTCCTATCGTGTCTCTGGGTCTCTTGATTGCTTCTTTGTTTAATTTTGTCATGGGTGGGTCCTGCTCAGTGCCAGGTAATGAGATTGTTTCATGTCTGTTGCTGGAAACTAAACAGACTGCTGCACATTTTATCTATTAAACATGGCCACTCAAGATTGCATTATCATAACTATTTCAAAGGCTGGAACACATTTGGTGTGTATTACTTGATAATTATAAATAATTGTGGGTATTGAGGCTAAAAGTATTTGTCTGAGTTTAAAGTAAATGTTACTGACCTAAATAAAAATGGGTGACTTTCAAAAGTCAAAAATTCATCTGTCACTTGATAGATGCTAGCCAAATTGGGCAGCTGGCCGGGTTGTATGACATGCCCTCAATTTGTTTTCATATGTATGTTAAACAATTTGAGGACTGTGTTGAGGTTGCTATTTGATGTACAATTTAAAATATGGGCCCTAAAGTAAAACTGCTTTGTCACTTTACCTCAGACTGTATCTTTTTTTTGGGGGGGGGGGGCATTTTAAAGTCTTTGTGTTCAGCAGATATAGGCAGAGCTCAGAAGGGGGTTTATCTTTTTAACCAGTGGGTCATGCGGGCGTATAGGGCTCAGCTGGGTTGGATCCTTGACTCAATTCCTTCCTGGACCATTCCCACACTAGGAGTGTCCACACTGCTCTCCTAGGCCCAGAGGCTGGGAAAGGCAGCAGCCTGATTTTCTCACATTCAGTAGAGACCAGTTGTACACTGGCCAGATGTGTAGATGAAGAATAGACCACCACACCAGCTCTGATGACTTCAGAGCACCACAGCCAATCACTGGGCATCTACACAAACTTGATGGGAGGCATCAGCTGATTATATACAGTACTATGCAAAAGTCTTAGGCACATAAGATGTTTCACAAAAGCATTTGTCTTAAAATTTGTATTTATATCTTCATCTTTAGTGTGTCAATATGAAATATAAATGTTAGACTCCCAAACATTACTTTTGCAAATAGAAAAGATTAGAATAGAAGAACAGGGAGCCCTGCAACTGTCATGGCCCCCACAAAACCCCCCACTGAACATCGTGTCAGTCTGAGATTACAAAAAAAGACAGAAGCAATTGAGACAGCCTAAACAGGTAGAAGAACTGTGGCAAATTCTCCAAGAAGCTTGGAACATCCTATCTGCCAACAACCAAGAAAAACTGTGTACAGGTGTACCTAGGAGATTTGGTGCTGTTTTAAAGGCAAAGGTGGTCACACCGAATATTGATTTAGCTTTGTTATGTTTACTGGACTTTGTATGACAATAAGTGATAAATAAAAACTATTTATGTCATTATTTGTGAAGACATCCTCACTATGCAACATTTTTCACAAGTGCCTAAAACTTTTGCACAGTACTGTAGCTGATGGGATTAGTTTCTTAAGGAACTGATCTAGATTGGATCAAATCACAGAAACATACAACTCTTTAATTAAACTCAATACATTTAAAATTTACAGTCACAACCTTCATCACTAGAAATGTTGTTATTGATTATTCACCACTCTCTTAACTTGAAAAAGTTCTTTCAAACTTAAATCTGAGCCAATGACCTTAATTACAACATCTCCATCATTATTCGTTTATAGATATTACAGTTTCATTTTCTGTTAATGCATGATTTTCTGTAAAGCTGCTTTGAAACGATGTGTGTTGTGAAAAACGCTATACAAATAAAAATGACTTGACTGTTCTTCATATATTGAAAAAAAAAAAAAATAATAATAATAATAATAATAATAATAATTTTTAAAAGTCACTGAGACACTGAGGGGCAAATTCACAATTTAGCCACTTTAGTGTGTAGTGCGCAATCCAGATCAAGCAGACATAAATGCACTTGAATATTGCCCTACTGTTGAGTTCTTAAATAAAGTGATATAATTATTTTCTTTGCAAACACACCTTCTTTCTTTGCAAATGAAGCTTCTTGTAAAATGCACCTTTTCACAAAAGTCAATTCTATTCGTCTAGTGCCAAAATTAAGGCTGAAAACAGAATCTTAAAAGGTATTTATGTGCATTTTATAGTGATTATGGCAGCAGTAATTCATCAAATAATAATCAATGATTGAAAAAGTGCATTATAAGTGGGCATATACCCAGTCGCACAATGCATTCATTTACTTTTGGCATTCAAAAAGCTAATTCAGGTGCTTGGATCACAGTGGTGGAGTGATGCTGTACAGTCCCAACAAAGTAAGATTGTGGTAATTTGACGTGCCCTCTCACAACCAAACGCTCAAAACCGGCATTTTTTTTTTTTTTTTTTTGGCCATGTGTGTGTGGTTATCTGATTTGCATAATCCCTTTTTGGGGGTGCAAATAGTGTGTGCATATAAACAAAGCTAACAGCAGGCACAACTCATTCTAAGTGAATTCACCCTTATTGAAGTGTTAAATTGCTAAAATGTGTAACTTTTTTTTCAAAGTGCTTGTTGCATTTATCTTTCACTATAAAAGTACAAATTTGGAACAAAAGGGATACAGAGAGATTGAGAGAGAGAGAGAGAGAGAGAGAGAGAGAGAGAGAGAGAGAGAGAGAGAGAGAGAGAAGATGGGTTAGTGAAGCAGACTTGCAAACCACAGCTTGAACTGTGATAGAACACCTTTTCTTCCCCAACATTGTGATCGAGTGCAAGATGAGTTGGCGGCAGCACACCAGATAAGAATGAGGGAGTGAGATAGAGAGAGCGTGTGTTTCAGGTCACTGACACTGCAGCCACAACACACTGCAACCAGAGGCTAGTTGTGCGCTGTCCTCTCTGTGCTGACTGGAGGAACCCGACCCCCTGAACTGGTTCTTTGACTACACCTTCCCTTTCAGCTGTCAATGCACTCTCACAATCTCCACAAGCAAAGTGGAGCATCGACAGGAAACCACTTTATTGGGAGCACAGCCTTTCTCAGAAAGCCATCTTAAAAAAACAATTAAACTGGTAAAGCATAGCACTATCAATGCCAAGGGCATGAGTTAGTCTCCCAATTCAATTATTCAATGCAAGTTTAATGTCACTTTGGAAAAAGAGTCAATGAAGAAGATTTAGAAATAAAAAAATAAAAAAATAAATAAATAAAGTACTGGATTTGGCCATGTCTGATGTTTTTGCTTGTTGTACTAGAACTAAATGCTGATAACAGCATAAAATACATGCTGGTAGCTTGCATTATAAAGAAAGACTGATGCCAATAAACACCCACACATTTCTCTGATCTGGTTAGATGATGGTGAATAAAAAAATCTAAAAAAAAAAAAACTTGAGAAACAAAGAAATAGACACGGGAGAGTTTGTGGTATTCTTTACTGGTGCTGTATAACAAAAACAAAATAGCACCAAAGAAAGACAATGAACAAAAGAAAACACAATTTGATTTGGCCAGCACATGGACCCAGGCCTCATAGATTTAATAATCATTAAAGACTTATATTTGTATTTTGCTTTTTCATAAGTAGTGTCACAGTTGCACATACTAACACATTTCAAACATTGGGCGCATGTCAAGTTTTGTAAAAATTGAACTTAAAATAATAACTAACACAAATGTCCAATTATCTCCAGTGGACAACATTGGACAACAAATCAACAAAGTCATTTAGAGTAGCGTCTGGTAAGAACTTGCAGTGAAACACTTTTATAGTTTCAGTAGCAGTTTCAGCAGTGAAACAAAATTTTATAAAAGTTATAGTTTACCCAAAAAACATTTGAACACAATAGTCACACTTTAAAATGTATTTATTTTATCGCATATAAAATAAAATATCAAGCTTGATCTCATAAAAAAATAAAATAAAAATAAAATAAAATAAAAAGTGACTGCCAGCAAGTTATATTTTCTCCCAAACAAATGAGGTTTTAAAAGGGGCCATGATGTGAGGTATTTAAATTTCCTTGATCTTTTGACATTCAAGAGTTCATTGTACTATAAAAACATACTGTAAGTTTCAGAACTCAAAACTTCCTCCTCACTGCAAAAAAGAGCATTTGAAAAAATCAAGCCAAATGGCATCTGAAAACAAATGAAGCTAAACTTTTTCCAAGAACTAACTTACATTGTTTTTTGTGATTATTTTTAACCTACTGGTCTCACGGTTATTTTTAGTACATGTATGAAGTCAGTTCCCTTCAAGTTTACACAGGTGTAGTGCATAACATCAACAGTAAACATATTCTACTATGTGAGACAACCAGGAAGTGTTCAATTAATTTTGTCATGATTTTATCACGCTGTAAAAGACCAACTTAGCATGAATTTCCATGCTGTTACAGGCTGGTTTATGTTGGTTAGCTGGTTGCTAGTTTGGTGCTAATCCTCCAATTATTAATCAACCAGCATGGTTTTTCTGTTGAAATGCTACATTGATGGACTTTTTGGAGCTTTGTTCTGGTCATCTTTAACTTGCATTGCATGGACCTACAGAACTGAGACACAACTACCATACTACTCTTACTATTTCTGCCATACAGATTGATAAGCAGAAGTAGTAAGAGTAGTATGTGAAGTGTGCCATTGCAAACTCAGTACATGAACAGTCACCGTTGTCACATTGTGAGTCTGGCCAATCACGGTATATGCTGGTGACCAGCAACACCAGTATTTACAACAGGGATAGCTAATGTTTTATCATTTAAATCTAACACTTATTGTTTGTGAAATGTTTTGCTTGGAAAGTGTGTTTTACTTTTTTATTATAATAAATTAAACTTGGTTTGATATGTTTTTTAATACAGTAATATCCAGATTATTTTAGTGTGGCTTGGAAAAAAGTGTCCAAGCCACTGTACTAGACACAATGGGTATGATCTCCGAGAGGGGGAAAAAATAAATAAAAAAAGAAGACACTATATAAATTAAAGTCCCAGTCTCTGCTCAGAAAGACATTAATGTGAAGCATCTGAGTGCAGCAGGGCTGGAAAGGATCCTTTTTTTTATTTATTTTTTTTTACCTGCAGACGCATAAAGCAATGATTTATTGATCCCACCATTTCGCCGGCTGCTCCATGCTGAATTAATCAGGTGGAAGACACATGGAGACTTCAGACAAACAGAAAAAATAGGGAGGGACAATGTGGAGAAAAGAAAGATTGCAGACAAGGGAGGGGCATGAGTCAAATTAGAAACATGTCCTATCAATATGTCCAATCTGGCTGAGCGTATCTTATCTGTAGGAGAGAGAGGATGACCCTCACAGTGGAGAGCTAGCTCAGGGCTGGGAACAGAGGGCTTGGTGCACATTTCAGCCACTGGTGGGAGGAGCTTCTGGGCCAGGCCTGGTCCTCAGACTTTCCATGGCTCCTTTTTTTTTTCTCTCTTTCAGTGGCTTTGATGTGCAACTAGTGCATATAAGGCATGCTCTGTCACTAAGGCACTATTTGTATCTGCTCTCAGGTGGGATTGGGTCCAGATGTGACACTTGAGTTTATGAGTATGGCTTTTAGCTTTGAAGGTATACCAATATGATTATATGGCAAGTCGGCATGTTGCTACCAAATTTTCCAGTACCCTGACATTGGCCCCATTCTGTCGTGCACAAATTTTCATTTTGCATGGAATATCTGGATGATTTGCTATATTTGCCTAAATGTTTAGTAGGCCTATAAAACAGAGCAGACTGTGCATAGTACTGTATCATACAATAGCTGTGTGAACTGTGCCTTAACCTACCTATCGGTGAGATGTGCCGGTTGCAGTGGGGGGAGGAGTTGAAAAGAGAGCTGTCAAGCTAGACACTTTTGTGTTTGTTTTCTTTATTTCAGACAAAGTGGAATTCAAATAGACAGAAGTTTGAATTTTACATAGAATAACCAGAAACATTACTCATTTTAAAAAGGTTATTTGCTGCTTAATACAGTAACTGCTGTGTGTACAAGAAGTCCAATAAAAGCCTAAATTATTTTAATACCATTAAATGAGTCAGTATTTTTAATAATTTTGAATGTTTTTTATTAATTATAATATAATGAACATTATATTACTATGATAAACAAAATATAACATGATATATACATGATGTCCTGTTATAAAACATGAATTTGTGAGAGTTTAGCAGAACAGAAGGTTTCAGAATAAACACCTTGGTAATGGCATATTACCATACTACTCTTACTATTTCTGCCATAGATTGAAACAGCAGAAGTAGTAAGAGTAGTATGTGAAGTATTCCATTGCGATTTCAGCCCATGAAACACGTCATCATTCTCAAGTTGTGAGTCTGGCCAATCGTGAATAAGCAGTGTTGTCATTCAGAACCTGTGCAGTTGCTTTGAAGCAACAACTACGGCAGCTGGTCCAGGTGGGTGTCCTCAAATCGCTCTCCCGGTACATTGATGGCATACGTCAAGATGATGCGGTGGTGGAGCTGTCTCAAGTCGGACAAAGTTTCTAACTGACATGCATGGCTATCGGTCTGTGCAACAGTCTGTGCAGTGCTGCATGAAGTTGAACACACCTAATGCAATTTGCTGGACCTGACCACTTCTGTTCTGACCATTTTTAATATGTCTTTTGTGACTTAGTATAAGACTGGGCAGCCAAATGTGAAATGGACACAGTAGTTCACCCAAAGGTCTGATCACCACTCAAAAATCAAAATTCTCTTATAATTTACACACCCTCATGACATCCCAGATTTGTATGACTTTCTTAGTTCAGCAAAACACAAATGAAGATTTTTAGAAAAAATATCTCTGTTGGTCCTTACAATGTAAGTGAGTGGTGATCAGACCTTTGCGGCTCCAAAAATCACATAAAGGAAACGTAGAAGTAATACATATGACTCCAGTGTTTAAATCCATATCTTAAGAAGCGATATAATAGGTTTGGGTGTGAAACTTTGGGTTTTACTCTAAATCTCCACTTTTCTCCTCCCAAGATTAAAATTCCCAACATAATGTTGACAAATGTAATGAGGTCACGTGACAACAAAAATGCAGCATACTACTGTTTGAAACATGGTTGCATAATGCAGTCTGTTTCACATTTATTGTTTTCTTTAAAAGTAGACAGTATAGTATATTCACTAAGTTGTAAGCTAGTGATTCATTGCAAACTTTGCCTTTGTCTCTTTTATAAACTGTCAGAAAAAAAGGCACTGTGCAGGTACATTTTGCTCTCAGAGAGAGAGAAAAAAAAACATATACATTTATCTTTAAAAAGGTACACAATAGGTACTTAAGAGTACAATTATGTGTCTAAAACAAGTTACTATAAAAGTACTAAAGTACAAAATAAAAGGTTTGTACTTTTCTTTGAGGGTGTATTTGTCTTTAATTAAATAATAATAATTAAAAAAAAAACTCAAGAAATAAAATAGTAAACAAAATAACAATAATAATAATAATACAAATAATAATAATAATAAATAATAATAATAATAATAAATAACAACAAAAACAACCATAAACGATGTTATGGCGTCAGTCGGGGCGTAGATTCCGGGGGACATTCCTACTCCCACAGTTTATTTATGGTGGTGAAATCTCTCTGCTGTTAAACCAGGGCGTAGTAGGGCCAGGTTTGGCACTGCAGGAAGCCTGCAGGATGCTCCTTAAAAGGCCTCCACTTCCTCTAGCTTTGAAGAGGCCAGAGTGCCATGCTCAGATCTGACAGATTTCCCTTTTCCTCAAAGTTTCAGCTGAATATCCTCTTTTCAAATGGCACAAGAGATAAAAAAAATAAATAAAAATAATAATAATAAAAAGGTTGAGGAACTGAAAGGTGAATTAAAACAGAGCATCTGTAGGGCATTCGCTAAACCCTGAGCCAAAACGTCTGGAGAGAATCCGATCTTGGCATGTTATAAATAATAACTTTATCCATGTAACGCTTATGAAAAACTGGAGGATATGGAATTAATCCAGTGAATTAAATTTATACTGAAGGAACAGTAGTAGCCACTCATCTTAATATATAATACTGTAAAATTTATGGTAAAAAGAGTCTTTAGGTTATTGAAGGGGTAATGTTTCATATAAAATCCCTGAAAAGGCTGGAAGTGATATCAAGCCAATTATTATTCTTATTTTATTCCCAACAAGTTTAAAAATTTTGCTTTGAACTTTCACTATACTTTAATTTTTAAAGTGTACTGAGAGTTTACTTTAAAAGCAGGTATGCATGTATGTTCAGAGTTACCACCCATGAATATCTCTTTGGGTGTCATTCAACTTTATAAACTTTGCACGTTGCCACATATGTAACTGCAAAGATTAATGTGAATGAAGAGATCACACACGTGCACACACACACACACACACACACACACACACACACACACACACACGCACACACGCACACACACACACACACATCCCATTAACTGTAGCATTTTAAAAATAAATTAGAAACTAGTATCAGTTTCATGTGGATCTTGTTTGCATGTTTGCATGCTCCCTATGTAGTGTGTGTGGGTGTGGATGTGAAAGGAGTAGTGGGTGGCATTTGTGTGTGGCAAAAACCACACATATACAAACACACACACACACACACACACACACACACACACACACACACACACACACACACACACACACACACAAACACAAGCCTACATATATACAGTACACAAGCGTATATTCAAACTTCAAAGCACACACCTATAAGTGTGCCTCAGGTGCAAAGGGGAATAAGGCAGTAGATTATGACATCATTAATGATGTCATCAAAGGAAGCATGTTTCCACAATATGCATTACTTGCATGGAGTCTATGATAGACAGCAAGCAAAAAAATCAAACAAAGCAACAGCTGATTTGAGACTGAGTGCATTTCATTCAGAAGCAATCATGCCTATGCTCAGGGACGTGCCGTCCATATAAGCAGGGTAAGCAGTGCTTACCTAACAGAAGAGTGAAAAGAAAAAATGACACTATGAAATGTTTAAATACAGTTGTTAATATAAACTACTGTTTTCATTCAAATTCGTCATCTTTCATCTCAGTTAAGCAGCACAGACAGTTATTCATTTATTTGCTTTGGCGCCAACCTCAGGTATAAGCACTTTATGTTATGCTTTCTCTGACTTCAATTCAAAGCATTGTTTACCGCCTTTCATTCAACATTATACATTCATTCAAAAATCACACCCACTACTACAAATGGCCAAGGTAAGCATGCTTACCTAAACGAGTAAGCCAATCAAAAGCTCTTTCCTTCAGTCACGCTGTCTGATAGGCTAGATTTTTGTTTTGCATCAACACATTCAAGTTCACGTAACTAATGCATTATTAAGCACTAAAATGGATATAGTGTAAGCATCGACGACCTACGCGGATTTGGCAAAGTTAATTTCAATTCAAAATTGAGAAAGAGAGGCTATCGAAACTTAAACAAGCGGGCGACTTTTACAACAAAGTGACAGAGATATTCATTTGCAAGGAGAGACGCATGAATTTTGTGTTCCAGTAAAGGTAAGTTAATATGTTTATTAAAAATCTGTGTTATTGATACTAGGTCATAGATACTAGGTCATTGTTTCTGGTTAGTCTGAGGCTATAAAGTGGTGATCTGGCAATCATGTCCTTCTTGTGTTATGCTCTGTCTGTTTTATAGTTCCAATGTTAGAGTGCAGTGTCTGTTTAAAAAAATATATATTAAGGGATAACTGCTGTGTTTAAGTTACATTTGCCTTGTGCATTCAGGTTAAGGTTGTTGTCTTTGGTGGTCAGATTAGTTAACTGCTGCTGTCCATTCCAGTGTTTCTGAACTGTGGGAAGAGTGATGTAGTGAAACTAGTAACTTGCTGTCTTTTCTTTTTCTTTTTGTTGTATGTCAAAACAAGCTCTTCTGGAACTATGGATCATTGTATGATTTAATGGATATTAATATGCTTGGCTCAATATATGACAATCTTTTATTTGTGTGATATGAGCAGTATTACTATCCTGAATTTAAAACAATTTGGTCATGAAGTTTGCCACTGTGACATAATTGTATCCAATGACTGGTGGGTTCTAAGGCAACAATTTACATCTATATCATTTCCGCGACATTACACTTACCTGTATAATGTGTTTTGGGCACAGCGTTTAATAATGTGTTTTAAAAATCTTTGATGCTTGCCCAGTCTCAAAGCCCACGGCACGTGCCTGCCTATGCTTTGACCCCGGCAAAGTCTTCACCCTCTAGAGTGAGAGTTTTGGATTGTTAAAAGGTGTAGGGGTTAATAAAACTGTCATTTGGAATGCATTTTAATTACAGACAACAGACAGACAGACAAGTTAAACGTAGTTTGAAACTTACTGCCCAGCAATGGCTTTTCAGCCGGGCACCTTCCAGTGGCCCAAACAGGGCATTAAGTATATGGACATTTTATTTCCAGCAAATTTGTCAGATTTAGTTAGAGTTAATTTTGACCCCTTAATAAAAAGGTTTTCAAGCAGTGTGGGCAGGTGGGCTTCATTACATTTACGTATCTATGATTGGGAAGGTTAATGTTATTAAAATAAATTGTATTAAAAAATTTAACTACCTGCTACAGTCTCTCCCTGCAGATGTCCCCCTCTCTTATTTCAAGGAATTTGATAGCATAGCAAAGTCCTTCATTTGGAATGGTAAGCGTCCCAGATTACATTTTAATAAGTTAAATAGGCCAATTTACAAAGGTGGGCTAGGCCTACCCAAGATTTTGTTTTATTATTATGCATTCGGTCTCAGACATTTAGCTCATTGGTCGCTTCCACCTGAGAGAGCCCCTCCCTGGTTTTGTATTGAACAGGAAGTTCTTGCCCCTATTTCACCATTGCAAAGCCTTTCTATCAAACTAACCGGAAAAGTTAAGTTACACCCCTTTATCTCGCATTTGCACTTGGTATGGACAAAAGTGTCCAGAGTGTTTAATTCAGACATTTATTAAAATGTTGCCTCGAGCATATTATGGCTGAACCCAAAATTATGTGTTAATAAGTCTCCTTTCTGTTGGTCAGAGTGGATTGTGAGGGGGGTTGCTACACTTGGTGACCTATATGAGAGTGGAGTGTTGAGATCCTTTGAAAATTTGGTTCAACATTTTGGGATTCACAGATCTCAGTTTTTTAGGTATTTACAGCTGCGTCACCTGCTCTGTACTATTTTTGGGAGTAGCATACACCCCCCTAATGTGGCAGACACTCTGGGAGTGGTGATTATTGATATTGGAAAAGGTCATGAGGCATCAGTGTATTACTCCCTGCTAATTCAGAGTCTGGGGGACGAAGCTTTAACTTCTATCAAGAGGTTATGGGAGAAAGATTTTAACTTGGTATTGGAGGAGGGAGTGTGGGCTAGGATTCTAAAAAAGGTCAAGTCTGTATATAGAGATGCAAGGGTGCACCTTATGCAATTCAGGATTTTACATAGATTCTATTGGACCCCCTCTAGATTGTATAGGCTTGGTCTTAAAGACACACCCACCTGCTGGCGATGCCAGTCGGAGGATGGAGACACGGCCCATGTTTTTTGGTGTTGTGCTGAGATCCAGGAATTTTGGTTGAAGGTTCAGAGTTTTGTGTGTGACATGTTGGGCACTCGGGTTTCATTTTGCCCCAGACTGTGTGTTTTGGGCGATGGGGCGGTCATAGATACAGGAGATAAATACATAAAAATTGGGTCCTGACAAGTGATATGATAGGCAGGCAGATTGTTTTAAGGGGATGGAAATCGGCTGGTGCGCACTCAATTGGGGAGTGGTGCGAGGAGATGGGGAGGGTGGCAGCTTTCGATGAGGTGTCATGTTGAAGGCTGGGGATCTGGAATTATTTGATGGGAAATGGGGCAGTTATTTGACGTTTTTGGGGGACTCTCGAGGGAGGGACTATGGAGAGAGAGCCATAGTTTTAGATGTGTATGATTATTATATATATATATATATATATATTTTTTTTTTCTTTTTCTTTTTTTTTCTGTGTGTGTGTACTTAGGTGAGACCATGGGGATGTTTAGTGGTGGTCGGGGTGGGGTTGTTGATTGGGGAGGGGTAGTAGTGGGAGTTAAATGTTGATTCATTGTATATATGTTTTGTTTTTCTTCGTCATTTCTAAGAATAAAAAAAAAAAAAAAAATTAATCTTAAAAAAGAAAAGCATTTCTTGAGACCCCTGCATTCAGACTTGTGCTCCATCTAGCTGTGATTTGATTAGTGCTGTTGAATGATCAAATTATTTAATCACAATTAATATAATGATTTTTCATTGTTAAACCCGATAAATTGCAGATTTTAAAAGTGCTTAGACTTGACAAAATGTCAAAAGTTACACATTATGAAACATGAATTTTTCTTTAACATTTTCCAAACAAAGTACACTACAGTATAAAGATAGAAATGCACTGAAATTATACTGATTTAAGTAACATTAAATGTTTCTAGTCTAAGTGGGAGGTTGACTGTTTGAAAGAACTAGTCCCCATAGGTTGCGTATTCATTAAAATGGGCATTAAATCTTTTTATTACATAGCTCTTTGGAATACTCGACTCTGATTGGTCAATGGCGCCATCTAGCGGTCTGATATTTCTCAGTAACAACCGCATAGCCACGTATAAATCCGCTCGTCCGAGTATTGCAAATTTGCAAGTCATCTTTCCTGCTTCTCATATCACTGTGCGATCTCTACAAGTAAGCTAATTAAACAGTTTTAACTCAAATCAATGTTGCAATTATTTTCATTATTGGCAAGCAGTCTTGTATTAAGCTGGAAATGAGCAGTCAGACAGTCCTTATTTAGAAAAAATAAACACCGACAGAACTCCGACACAAACCAGAGGCGGAGTTTAGCTGTTCAGCGATTTCTTCTCACATAAGTACATAATTTCAATGCAAATCAATGCTTCATGTCCATTTATTTGTATATTTGGCAAGAAGTCTTGTAATTAGCAGGATAATGTAGTGTCAGATGGTCATTTGCACAAAATAAACATCAACAGAACTCTGTCCTGATACTTGCGCTCTCCTCAAAGTCTAGTGACACCCCATTTTCACCCAAACCGGCCGGCTCCCAACTGTGCACTCTCTAGTTCACCGAAGCTGAGCACCTCTGATGGGCTCTTCCTCTCTCTTTTCCCAGACACCTTCATCTTAATAAAAGCCTCTCTGAATTCCACATCTGTGACTCATTTATTCCGCTACACTATATAAAATTATGTTTGTATACAGAAATAAATTATTTAGATATTCAGATTTAGTCATTTAGACATGAATAATTTTAAAACTGTCACAACAAATAAATCACTGGGAGTTTTTTTTTTTAGGGGTGAGGGGAGGGAGTATTAATATGTGGCTGGGGTGTTAATATGTGGTTACAAGGGTGTTGCTAGGGTGTTACGGTGGCAGCTGTAGTGTTATTAATGAATGCAGTTACTAAGGTGTTCTCAGTGTTTACTTGGGAGTTACTAGGGTGAAGCAGGAGTGTTAATATGTGGTGGATATGGTGTTTTTAGAAGTTACTAGGGCCCTGATAGATAGTTTCTGGTGCGCTCTGAATGGTTGCATTTAATTTCAAATTGAAATTCCAGTAATGTAAGTCTTGGGAAAACTGAGGGAAAACTTCAGTGAGTTGAAAAGTCATAGTTGAAACAAAGTCCAAAACAGTTTAAAGGACAGTTCCGTGTTTGGATGTAGCTTGAGATAAAGTAATATATTTTGGTATTTCAAAAAAAAAAAAAAATAATAAAAAAATAAAAATAAAAATAAATAAAAAATAATAATAATTTCCAGCTGCAGGATTGTTTAGTCTTGTTACTGAGCTACCCTGCTGTGATAAGGAGCAGGGTAAACACACTGAGCACTACCCAAACAAAGTGCACATACACTGGGCTGATGGGTCAGGCGAGAGTGCAGGCTACGGCCCTGTCATCAACCACAGGCAGGTCAGGAAACATCTGGGTCACTGAAAGCAACAGATGTCTTAGGCTGATAAGGGAACAAGTTACGCCCCCCCCCCCCCCCGACTTCCACCCCACCGGGCTGGTTTCTCTAACATCCAGGTGGGTCCTAACCTTGGCTCTGACTCTGTGAGGGTCTAAATAATCATATAAAGTCTTTCTTTTTTCACAGACAGGACAACCACCTGGCCAGACTGTGGGATTATGACTTAGAGCTATTGTTTGGCTATTTTGGTTTGATTGTGGGTTTGATCTATTGTCTAGCTGTGGTCTCTGGAGAAACCCTCTAAAAGCGAGTTAGCTGCTCGCCTCCCTATCTGCGTCATTTCCTGTTACACTTGGGATAGTTTGAAGTTACAAGAAGTCCGAACTAAGAATCAATGGTCGGTCATTCATTCATGTCTCCGGTCACTAGCGACAAGTCTGCTTTATATTGATTTAATTCACATCAAATAGAAATGTCTCTATTGCCATGGTGTGAACTCTCTTATTATAAATGACCAACAACTTTAATTAAATGAAAAAGAGCCGGCAATCTGCCTGACATCTCATTTTGTGTTTCATAAAGAAAGAAAAAAATCAGGTTGGTAAGGATTTTTACTACATAAGGGGCTCTAAACGATGACAAATCTCTCATTTTTTTTAGTGAATTATTCCTTTAAGATCTTGCACAACATTTTGTAAACAACAAATACTTGGAATACTTAAGACCAGTATTATCTGTAATGTTCCACACTATGAAAATGAATTAATGGAAGTGACATACCTGACAGACATAACCAGTGCTACAATACTAAAGATAAAAACTGAAGAAAACTTGCCTAAAGAAACTTTGTAATGCTCTCAGACACTGCTGATCTCATGGGACCAACTGCATCTGTTCCTCCTCATCTAAAAGAAAACTCTCATGAGATTCAGCCATCAAGTACGTGTCTCTTGTCGGCCTGATATTCCTTTTCAAATCACAAATATAGTCTTTTGATTCCAGAAATTTTGTTTAGCTTCTGGATCTTATCAGAAAATAAATAAACAAGACATTGCATTTTCCACTGCTTAGAATCCATTTCAGTAACTAATTCCAAGCATGTGTGTAACTGATAATCAAATACATTTCACAGATTAATATTAGGAATGATTTGAGAAATAGACAAAAATGAAACTCACATTTTTTTATGAATGCTGTGAACCATGGTTATCTGAGGAAAATTATGAGGGGAGGATTTTGATGTTTAAATTTTCCAGGAAGTGTCCCTAAATGAGGCATACAAGCTGTTTTGCAATTCAAAGTGTCCGTATGCAGTGTTCTCTCTTCCCTACACACTGAGAAGGGAATATCTGTAAAGGTTCACTTCACTTGACAAAATCCATTCATTTGGAATGCTCTGTAATGTCATCAAACAACACCTGAACCATGCAGATTACAAGTCTTGGGTATGATGACATACTATTAAATACTTGTGCAAATAAAACACTATATATCAAATCATAATCAAAACCCCAACATTTGAATGACTGTTGCAATGTTTAATATGTATGTGTCTTCTTAACTAGACCCTCCCAACATATACACATTAACACCAGCAATGCCCCCATCCCAACATTATCTTCTGTAATCAGCCAAACAACCAACTACATGACTTCCAGGGGGGTGCTGGGCGTGCGCTGGGATGGGCAGTCTTACAAACAGGAAGTTGAGGAAACTTCAGTGAATGTAAGAGGAAATGGGGACATAGGGAAAGGTGTATGGTCACAATGCTGATGGAGGAAATGGAGGATTATAAATAGACAAGCAGCCTTCCCCACACTGAGTGCCAGGTCACGGATGAAACCTCAGACAATAGACAAGCTGTCCTTGAGGTCAGGGCTGAGAGTATGTGTGGTGGGGCTGGGAAAGGCTTGGTCAGAGTTGAAAGTGTTAGGCCGTTATATTGAAGTGGGCCTAGCATATTTATGAGATTGTCTGAGATTAGTCATTATCTTTGTAGTTATGGTAACATTCGTCCTACTTCCAACTGTCATTCACACAAAGAACATACATGAAACACAAGACAGACAGGGGACAATAATGCCATGGTCCCACCAGACAGAAATCCAACCTGACAAGGTGACAGGACCGTGACAATTATTAATAAAAATGTGAAGATAAAATATTTGAGAGTCTTTCAGGTCAGCACTGAGACACATGAAGCAACTTCAAATCAAATCGAAGGCACTCTGCCACACAAAATAATACACATGATATTATAAAAAAATAAATAAAAATAAAAATAAAAAAAAAAGTACCACGGTACTACCATGTTTATTTTGCCATGGTACTATGACAATACCATGTTTTCAAACATGCACCATATTTTGAGGTACCTTGGAGTACCATTTAAATACCCTGGAGTGCAAATTATGATCATAAAGTAGTATAAAATCAAGTACCATCTGTTTACCATAAGATAGTGTTACCATCTGATGCCATCACTGTAATCTGGTACCATCACAGTACTTTTTTTGTAAAGGTTGAGCATATTTACACCAGTCTGATCTCACTGTGAAATTAGAAACAGTATGTTGACATTTCTTGAGCTAAACATGGTCTGTGCTTACTGAAATTCAAAGCACTGCCCCCAGTGGTCGATGTGAGAATTGTTTTTGAATGTAAGGGGATGTGTAAGCTTCAGTTTCCAGTTGTAGCACAAGTTGTTTTAAGCTGTTTAGCTTTAAAAATCCTATTTTATTAGCTTTACCCCTAAACCTAAATGTCAGTGGAGTAAAAATGTAATCTTAGAGAGACCCACCAAATCATTTCCACAAATTACTTTCTGGCTTCAGCATGGGGCAAGAAACTTGGTCTCCTGTACTAATGATGCAACACGCTATCAGTCACTCCATATGAGAATGTAAACACAATTGAACTGTTGCAAAAATGTCTGATGGGAGATGACACTTGTCAGTAACTCTGCAGAATGGGGCCGATGTCAGGTTACTGGAACATTCAGAAGCAACATGCCAGCATCTGTGTGATCATGTTGCCCACACGGTTAAGACTTCCTAAAGAAATGCTTTAAAAACTATAGTTGAGCAAACTGAATGTGTGATTTAAATACAGTAGATGAGGTTTAGTTTAGTCAAATTATAGCAGAAGATAATACATTTCAGTAGCTACATCCTCTTTAGTAAAAGGAAGTGAATCTTGCTATATTGTATATGCAAAAAGCTGCTAATTGTGATTTGCTGTTCTCTAGGGATTTAAACAGATACTATCATGAGATAAAGGAAGACTGTGGGAACTTCAGTGGTGCCTCTGAAATTAACAGAGTAAAAGACAAGGATATCAATCACATTTTACAGGACAGTGAACTCCCAAAGTGAACTGGACGGTCACTCATTAAACCCACATCAGCCAAAAGGTGAGCCACTTCCTTTTGTGGTGAAATTATTAATTTTCTGTTTCAAAGGACTGTGAACTTTTGTCCTGAGATCTGAAACTACATGTGATGTTCCCCAAGCAATTTCAGTCTATTAAATCAAGTGGCAGCTTCACAGATACAATTTGACAGGTATGATTCTCGCATGGTGCCAAAGTCGGTCTCAAATCAGCCGTCAATTATTGTCTCTCTATTGTCTCTGACAAGCAGAGGCTGAGGACACAAGCATGCAATAGTTTGGAAGATCATGTACCTTTCTCTGAGAGGGAGTTGAATCTTCACACTGTCACTTTGATAAATGGCCAGGTCATATTACAGGTTGATCCTGTTAAGTGACAACTTAATTGGATGTGTAACTTCCACAAAGGCAAACTGAATAAACAATGCCTTTGGACTACCCCACATGACAAACAAACTACATCATAAATGTAATAAAATAAACATTTCTTTCAACATTAAGAAAAGTCTATCTCCCTCAAGATGATTGAATGGTTTGGAAGGCTGGTACTTACTTAGCACAAATGTGAGTTAGAACAAGTGTGAGTTTTAATATGTTTACTTCCTGGAGGTACACTGGACTAAGTCTCTGCTCTAACATCAGCCCTTTTAACTTCATTTAGAATATGAATACCAACATAGAAGTGTGTTGTGCTATGTTCACGTCTTTTATATTTCTCCATAGTCTCTTTCCTTTCACAATAAATAAATAAATAAAATAATGAAAGTAGTAAAACAATTACTTCCATTAAAAATGTATTGTACATTCATTTATTTATTTATTTGATAAGTCTCTAAATGTCCTTCCTGGCAAAGGTCCACACAATCCAATTACAATAAAACCAATTACAATTGCAACAGGATTTGTTTGCATTTTAGTTTGTGATTTCAGACTTTAAGGTGGGGGGGGGGGCAGCATGAACAATACCTTGCATCATGAGATGAGTGCTTTTATCTCATGGTATACATAAAAATGTAGTTATTATTGCTGCAAATTTCAAATTTAACCCAAAACATTTTATATATCACATATTAACCATGTGGTAATGCCTACTTGTGGATAATGCAATGAAATACATTCTTAACAAATGATAACTCTTTCTACACTAATTACTATCTCTTTTTATTAGGAACTTTGATACATGCAAACCAAAATATGATTACATCTGACTTGATGAGCCACATTTGAAGTTGTTGTGGAATAGCCCGTATATACAATTTGACTGCACATTACTTTAATTCTATTTTAATGCAAATAATATTTTAATGCAAGTTATGGTTCTCAACTTTGGTCCACTATTTGGTAATCACTGCCATTAACCAAAATAAAGTAAGATCAAACTAGAACTTGACTTCACTATTATGACCAGAAAACCTCTCCAAAAAGACTGACAAAAACACTCAACTTATCAAAAGATACAAAGGAAATAAGGCCTATATTATGAAAGGAATGTAAATCTCTCTTGAAACTTCCATTTTCACCACTCCATTTCCAACTGATCCTATGTTATCTGGTCAGAAATCATTATTTTCTCGAACATCTAGAAACCTAGGACCTCTAACTAATCCAGATAAGGGCAAAAAAAAGTTAACATGAAAAAGTGGACAGTCTTTGCCTAGTAGCTCTTTACAGCCAAGGTCGTGATCCTCAGGCCTGCTAAAGCCCCCCTTGGGGTTGAAGCTGTAACCGGATATTTAAAATAACAGTGACTGGGATCTACCGGAGCCCCATGCTGCATGAGGAGGGAGCACTCCCTGGAGCTCAGGCTGAAGGTCACCACAAAGGGGTGACAGGGCAACAGATGTCATAGCACTGGGCAACATACATCAACCAGTGCCAACACTGAGTGAAAGATGCTCTCTAGGAGAGACAAAGAGCAAAAAACTAATTGAGAAAAGAAGGGTTCTAGAAATTAGTGACCACCCAGAGTACAAAACAAGCTCTTTAAAAAAACAACAAGTCCATGTTAGGGTTACACACTGTCCTAACCAGATGTGATGCGATAAAGTGATAAAAACTATATGACAAAATAACTCTTCCATTTGAGTTTTTGTCTTAAACGTCCAAGACTGTTTAACATGATGAGTGACGTGACAGTCTGTTGGTCGCTTGGTTCCTATTTCAGTTTCCTCAGCCAGTTTGAAATATCATTGGTCCAAGGTTATCCTTCACATAACTCTAGCTGTGATTAGCGGTGATTGTGTGGCATCACGCAGCATGTTTGCTTTCAGTGTAGGCAAACACATTACTTGTTGGTGGAAACTTATTATGTCACTCCTGTTTAAGACACGGTGTAAGAGTACAAATAAGACAGAATAGAGGGACAATAACATTAGAATTCATGCTGGGGTTAGGAAGAATCTTCAAGGGTCAAAGGTTGACACAGTGTCTGCTGTGCAAAAACAGGTCTGGTGGGCAAAAGAGTTCAGCAGGGATGGCAGTAAATATCTAGCCCTTCTCACTTCACACTCCTCCACACCATCCATACACAGGCCTGACACCCAGAGCTCTAACTCATGTGTGCAGTTTGGACTTCATACTCCCTGAGCGAGTTCCACGGATGAACGGAAGTTACTATCCACCTTAAGGTAAAAGCCCTATGTGCTGATCTAAAGGCATCTGAGGTCATCACACACAAGGGCAGCAAGTGGCAGTTTCTCTCAGGTCTTGTGACTCAGGAGCCACTTGGAAAGGCACCACTGCACACTTGCAAAGATAACCGTGATCAACATTTTCACACCAGCAGTGTGGATTTCACAGAAAAACATGAAAACTCTTGCAGCAACTAGACTGTTACCTGTGTTAGAAGCCAGTGGTTAACGACTCAAAAATGGGTCGCAGGTCTTTCATGGTAGGGTCACAGAGAACAGTGAAAATCTCTGCTGTATGTAACTAACCATGTAACGATGCATAGTTAGATATGAATCAGAGTGTGTTTGCATCCCGAACATCCCGTGTTATGGAGACTATTCCATAGTTTAGGAGCCAAATAGGAAAAAGGATCTACCTCCTTTTGTGGATTTTGATACTCTGTGAACTATTAGCAGGCCAGAATTTTGTGATCGTAATGAACGTGATGGAATATAGCATAGTAGAAGGTCACTTAAGTACTGCGGAGCTAAATCATTCAAAGCTTTGTACATAGTTAACACATTTTTAAAATTAATACGAAATTTAACAGGTAACCAATGTAACGACGACAAAATGGGGATAATATGATTATATTTCTTGGTTCTGTTCAGCACTCTGGCTGCTGCATTTTGAACCAATTGAAGTTTATTTATTGAACTTGCTGGACATCCTCCCAGTATTGCATTACAATAATCTAGTCTTGAGGTCATGAATGCATTAATTAGTTTTGCAGCATCAACAACAGAGAGCATGTGTCGTAACTTAGCAATATTTCTGAGGTGGAAGAATGCTGTTCTACAAACATTGGAAATTTGATTTTGAAACTACAGATTGGTATCAAATATAACACATAAGTTCTTCGTTGTAGAAGATGATGTAAAAGTACATCCATCGAGAGTCAAATTATATTTTAGCGGCTTATTTTTAGAGGTTTTTGGTACAATATTTAGTACTTCTGTTTTGTCAGAATTGAGTAGAAGGACATTTCTGGCCATCCAATCTTTGATTTCATTGATACACTCTGCTAATTTGGGAAATTGTGAAATTTTGTCAGGTTTCAAAGAACTATAAAGTTGGGCATAACAGTGGAAACTTATTCCACGATTCCTGATAATATCTCCCAAGGGAAGCATATATAAGGAGAAAAGCAGAGGCCCTAAAATTGATCCCTGTGGCACTTCTTACATAACTTTTGCTTGATTTGTCAATTCCTCATTTACACCGACAAAGTGGTAGCGGTCTGCTAAATAGGACCTAAACCATGCTAATGCAAGTCCACAAATGCCAATATTTCTCAAGCCTATTCAAGAGATTGTATTCAAGAGATTGTTGTGATCTATGGTGTCGAAGCACTAAGATTTAAAAGCACTAGAAGAGAAATGCAGCCGCGATCAGATGATAAGAGCAAGTTATTTGTAACTCTGATAAGTGCAGTCTCTGTACTGTGATGGGGCCTAAATCCTGACTGAATTTATTTGTATATACTATTTATCTGTAGAAATTAACATAGTTGGGAGGACACTACCGTTTCTTGTATTTTTGACATAAACGGGAGATTTGAAATCGGTCTATAATTAGCCAATTCTCCAGGATCAAGCTGTGAATTAATAATTAGCGGTTTGATAACTGCTATTTTAAAGTTTCTTGGGAAATGTTCTAAGGATAGCGAGGAGTTAATAATATTAAGAAGAGTTTCTGAGAATACAGGTAATGCCTCTTTTAAGAACTTAGTTGGTATTGGATCTAACATACATGTTGTGGCTTTTGATGATAAGTTTTGTTAGCTCCTCATGACCTATGACAGCGAAGGATTGAAGTTGCTCATGAGGAAAATTATGAGACACTGTTTTCTGAGGTACTGTGACAGACAATTGCATAATTCCAATTTTATTTCTGATGATTTCAATTTTATCAGTAAATAAATTCATGAAGTCATTACTATTGTGCTGCAACTGAATATCTGGTTCAGTCGAGGCTTTATCCCTAACAAATTTATCCACAGTACTGAATAAACACCTAGGTTATTTTCTAGAAGTTTGCTAAAATATGCTGACCTGGCAGCTTTTAGTGCCTGTCTGTAGCTACAGACACTATCCTTCCATGCACAGCAAAATATCTCTAATTTTGTATTCTTCCACTTGTGCTCCATTTTCTGAGCTGCTCTCTTGAGAGCATGACTGTGATCGTTGTACCATAGTGCAGGGCTTTTTTTCATTAATTTTCTTTAATCGAAGGGAGGCGACACTATCAAGAGTGCTAGACTGTAGACTAATTATATTTTCTGTTATTACATCAAGTTCTTCTAGACTTTTTGGCTTACTAAGTATATGAGATAAATCTGGAAGATTATTAGTGAAACTATCTTTAGTAGTCAAAAGAATAGTTCTACCTGAACTATAGCATGGTGTGGATTGTGTTAATTATTTATTTGAGATGATACATCACTCTGTGGCAGAATTTCTATAATATCAACATCAACTCCATATGACAGTTGGTCCTGTCACATTTTGTATGACTCCAAGGAGTTGAGAATATAGATAAATGCTAATCCCCATGTGTCATTCATTATCTATGTAAAGGTTGAAGTCACCAACAATTAAAGCTCTATCCACAGTAACTACAAGATCTGATTTTGCAAATTCACCAAGGAAATCAGAATATGGCCCAGGTGATCTATATACTGTAGCAAGGGCAAAAGACGACAGAGATTTTTTATTTGTATGCATTGTAAGCATTATTAGTTCAAAAGACTTAAACTTATATCCTGTCCTCTGAGTAACACCAAAAACTTCACTGTAAATTGCAGCAACACCTCTTCCTCAACCCTGCAGACAAGGCTCATGTTTATAACAATAACCTGGGGGAGTAGATTCGTTTAAACTAATATATTCATCAGGTTTAAGCCAGGTTTCAGTCAACCAGAGCACATCCAAACTATGATCTGAATAATTTCATTTACAATTAATGCTTTGGTTCAAAGAGATCTAATGTTTAGTAGCCCTACCTTTATATGATGTTTATCTTCGATTGTTTTTGTTATTTTCAAGTTTTACCTTAGTCAGATTGTTTCTAAATGATTTAGTGAGGGGGTTGTGTTTGGTAGTTCGGGGAACAGACACAGTCTCTATGTTATATCTAGGTGATATCTCTATGTATTGTAGTTTATTTGACTTGTGTGACGTCTCAAGGCAGCTAGCAGAGGTTCGGATTTGTCAGTTTGTCTGCTTACTGACCTAGGCCCCATTTAGTCAGATACTATCACTATTAAGACTATGAGCCAAATTACTAGAGAGGAGAGCGGCACCTTCCCTGGAGGGATGGAGTCCCTATGCGGTTTTTCTGATTTTTCCGATTCATTTAAATGTGCGTTTTGACACGATTTTTTACTTATTTTTTAAATCGAGAATTTTGCCAAAAATATTGAAAACGCTATAGTTAGGTTGTAAATCCATCAATGGCTAAATAAGTAAGAGAAAAAGAATTCATAGCGCTTGTCTTAATGCCACTCCCGATCTGATAAGCTGCACGTGTGTGGCATGCTCCAAATGAACGTGACAGGTTAACAACACGGAGACTGATATAAAAAACAGCGGTAATATTCCCTGTACGATTGTACACAGTGTGATTGTAGCTCAGCTTTGTCCATCATGCATGTATACACCGGCTTAAGACCATAACTGGCCGCGGTGTGCGCATGTTGATGAACAGTCTCCTTTCTTGTCTTTTTACCCATTAAAAAGTGTTAGTTATGTTACAGTTATGGGCGCTTCATTTCAAATCATGGAGAGACTATATCTGGAAGAATCAAACATCTGCCGCTCCTTTTGCCATGATTATTCAGTTAATTATTGCTTTGTTCTGTGATGTGTTTCAAGTATACTACATCTATAGCCAACATTTGGCAAGCGATCATTTTGACAAACTTTGCTAGTTGAATTGTAATGATAAATTATTTCATATTGCTGTGCTGCTCAGCGTGAACTGATAGAGGGCGCATCTCTATCTGCAGGGGTTTATGAATATACACAAATTGTTTGATATACAATGAGTACTTTATAGATAAACTTTATAATATATAGATATTGATTTCTAGATAACTTTCTAGATAGACTTGGTTTAGATAAAATTAATACCTACACTGGCTAAGAATTATTTTGCAGTTTTCTTATTCTATTATTTCTGAACATGTGGGTTTATTAGATTTTAATTTATTTTACATTTACACTCTGTTGACAAATTCCCCCTGTGGTGCATTTTGCATTTGCAAATCTTTCTTGCATACCTTTGTTTCCTATAATGAAAATAACTTGGATTTTCCTAACCAGGTTGCCTTTCATTATAATAAAGAACATACAATTTGAATCATGTTGGAGTACATTTAAAAGTTTATAAAAATCGTCCATAAGTTTGATAAAAATCAAGATTTGATTTTTTTTTTTTTTTTTTTTTTTTTTTGCCATATCACCCAGCCCTAAGACAAGGTTGGAAGAAAATAACAATAATCATGGAAGAATAGAAACAAGAAGAAATGAAAACAAAGCAGCTTACACCTTCTCAGAAAGTGATAAATAAATCCACAGGTCCCCAGGGTGTGTGTGGCGAGGGGAACCGCACGGTCCATATGTTCTCCCACTGACCATTAGCATATTTTTAGACTCTTTGAAAACCCAAAGGCACCAAATGCACCACAACAGTGGCATGTAGCACACACTCACACATGCTCATATTTACCACACATGCATAAGCAGAGACATGCAAATGTACACACGCAGAAGAAAGTAAAGGCACCTGTTATACAAACCACAATGTTTACTGAGGGCCAAATTAGAGCATCTCCCAGGCAGCAAAAGCAGATTGAATCACCACCCACAGCTCTGGCCTTGAAAAAAAAAAAAAGTATTTAACCTTCATGGAAAAAAAAAAAGTGTGACCATATGAGGTGAAGAAACCAAAATTTGAATTAAAAGAAAGGGACAGCACTGCATTGTTGAATACAAACACATGTCTATGACAGCGATATGCATTGGGTGAAGTGCTATCCAGTGTGTTTGTATAGATAATCTGTAGTTCCTACATAATTGCAACAAACTGCAGTAGTGTTACACTGTTTGATGTGCATAAGCATGCAAATTTAGATTTGACAATGCAAGCTGAAGGGCCAAATTCATCTATGTTTTCTAAGATTAATTTAGCTATAAAATAAAATAGCTCATGGGAAAACTTTTCTTAAAGTCTGCCTCTGGTCTGCTTGAAGTCCTTTCATGTGTTAAGAGCTCCCCTAGTGGTGCATACTGAAATTACACCATACACAGGTTTTCTGCAAGGGCACTTAGATATGCAGAGTTTCAGCAATGTGCAGTGGAATTTTTGAGTCCCCATATTAAAATGCCAAATTTCAGAAAATGTACTTAAGTTTCAGAATTTTTATAATATCTGGTATGTTCCCCCTTTGCATTAATGCACTTGAGCGGACATGGACTTCTCAATGTACCAAAGAGCATCTTGTGTGCTTCAATGCAAGCAAGGAAACCTGACCTTTTGTACAAATAAGTCAACGTGGTCAATGTCACAAATGCTTATTTGATTAGTGACCTATCAATATAGTTTTACATTTTTCAAAATCCTAACAGCTTCTGTGTATTTCCAGATTTTAATTAGATTTTGAATCCCAGATTTTCAACATGGACTCTGTGGACCAAACTGTACTAAACTTGTACTTTTAAAACTGTACTGTTTAGACTTGCTCTAAATCTCACAATTGTGCAAAACTCACTAAAACGGTTTTGTAGTGCAAATTTCTTTCAACTTCTAATTCGATAACTACTAATACTAGTACATACTAGTATTGTAAGGAAATGTATAATTTAGCAAGCTTTTAGAGCAGAATAGATTAGGGTCAAAAGAGAATTATGACTGTGCCACTATATGCCCTAGTGCATAGCCTCCATAACCTTCCATTCTTCTGTAATGATACCCTAATTGAAAGTGTGTATGTGTATGTGTATGTGTGTGTGTGTGTGTGTGTGTGTGTGTGTGTGGGTGGGCGGGTCTGGGTGGTTTACCAGTTACAAAATGGTAATTACATGGGTATTATGCTATAAATGTGGTTTATGAGGACATTTCTAGTGTCCCCATAATTCAAATCGCTTAAAAAAACATACTAAACAATGTTTTTTTGAAAATGTAAAAATGTAGAACATTTTTTTTTGTGAGGGTTAGGTTTAGGGGTAGGGTTAGGGGATAGAATCTATAGTTCGTACAGTATAAAAATCATTATGTCTATGGAGAGTCCTCATAAGGATAGCTAAACCAACATGTGTGTGTGTGTGTGTACGTGCCATGCTGGGGGTGGAGCTTGTATTGCAAATGAGTATATGGTTTATGAGAAAGAGAGAAAGAAAAAAGCAAAGACAAAGTTTTCAGGGTTTATTTTGTGTGTGTGTGTGTGTGTGTACATGTGTGTATGCATGCATGAATATCTGTTGGGAATGAGAACATAAACCCCCACATAATCAGCCAGATTGTGAAATACCCGGGATGCTGGGAACCATCGTGGGGGTGTTAAACAACGTGGGAGTGGGGATGAGTTTTTAGCCCAAGGAACTGAGAAAGGAGAAGGCTCTGTTGCATCACGCATAATTGATGTGAACAATATTTTTAACTGTTAAACTACGCCTGCGTTTTCATGTCAGAGGCCTAACAATTAGTGCATGTGATATATACTGTATAATATATCTAAAATAAGTTTATCTCATTGAAAAAGTTCAAAATATTAAAAAATGAATAAATACAATAAATAAATAATAAAAAAATAATAATTAATGCCACCTGGCCTTTGACTTCTCTCTTTCAATCCTCTCTGATTTACATGCAGTTTACGAAAGTCAAATCTCCTATTTTCAACATTGGCCCAGTGCCAGGAAAGTAAAGGTTACACTAGAGCAGTTTTCATTTATCGGGATAAATTACAACAGGAGAGAGGTAGTGAAAAAAAGAAGCAGTGCAATAAAAGACATGCGTGATATAAATAGCAAGGCTGGACAGAGGGAAAATGAGACATGGTTTAGAGCAGAGCACAACACTGGGGCCAGAAACACACTCCCCTGCACCCTTACTATACTCACACACACATACACACTACCCACATACACGCTACACACTGCACCTGAACCCTGCATCTCATCACCGCTACCTGGCAGGGCTTAAGCTTTGGCTGAGCTCTGGCTCGTATCACACACACACAATGGGTCTGTAATGGAGAACAGCTGGAGCAAAGCAGACAGCCTCATTCATAACACACAAAGCCTAATGAAGGCAGTGAGGAATATGGGTAAAAGAAAAACGTCTAGAAAAGAAGGAATTATACTAGGTGCATCCTCTTGAAATTATTAGAGCGCATCAGCCTGTTAGCTGGAAATTAACTTTTCTTTAAGTCTCAAGTTTGACTCCCCCGGGTCACACTGGAGTTGTGCTCTGGCCTTTGAACAAGTTGAGCCAACGTTTGTAATGGTGCCAGTCTCAATACCCGCATTAAGGGAATAGTTCACCCAAAAATGAAAATTCTGTCATTATTCACACACTCTACTGTTGTTCAAATCCATATGCAGTTATTATTTCCATCAAAAAAGTAGGCTTTTTTGAAGAATTGTTACAGTGGCCAGGGGCAAGAAAGCTCAATGCTAAAAATACCAGTAAAGTCGGCAATACAACTTGCACGCTGTATGGTGAATCTTCTGAAACCATCACATATTTTGCTTGTGTGAGGAACAAAATTAAATTTAAATGGTTATTCACTGATAATCCTGTGTTGTCTTAAAGCAGTTGCCACTAGTGAAAATCAATACTGATTTAGCAAAAGTGATGCCAGTGCACTATTTTGGAATCTGTAACAGGGTATAGATGTCCAAAGATACAAGCACAGTTATTTGCAATCGAAGCACATTTATTTCTGTTTTTTATAATTGGATATTTTGCCTATTTTGTTGCAAAAAATAAAAATAAAAATAAATAAATAAATAATAATAATAAAAAAAATAAAATAAAAATAAAAAAAAATGACCTTAATTTATTATTTTTGTTAAGAAATTTAACTGTTGTGGGACCAACATTGCAGACACTAAAAAAAAATAGTCTATTTTTCCCCACTTTTAAAAATCACCGGCCGCCACTGGTTTTTGCATGTGTATTTACCAAATCTGGCAGCACATTTTCTAAATGTTGTATGTGAATGTGGGCTCAGACTAATCTCAAGGGAAAATCAGCGACAGGAGGTTGAATGTTTTGTCAACTAAAATCTGTCAATGTATTCCAAATATCACCCCCAGTGGCCGATGCTGGTACTACAATTGTGCGCATGCGCAACAGTACTGAGATAACAGTACAAAACTGGGTTCTTTCACGTACTACTTTGGATATGACGTGAAAGACCCAGTGTGCCCGATTTTTTGAAATACTTTAGTAATTACAAAAAAATACTCCTAGCCCTAATCCAAACCCTAACCCTAACTAAAAAGTACTGAAACCAAAACAGTGAATATTGACTTAAATTGATGTCAGTTTCTCACACTCTCTGAAGCATAAAGAAATTTTGGTCTTGGAATATAGCTCACATGTTAAATGGACATCTTGTATGATATTTTTTATGGTGCATGTTCATTTTTATTTATTTATTTATTTATTTATTATCCTCTATGTTGCTTAACAGCCCATGGTCAAAACATTAACTTTTTTTTTTTTTTTTGTGTTCCAATTTTTTAATAAATAAATAACAGCATACAGGTTTGTAACAACATGAGAGTGAATTAATCCTAACAGAATTTTCATTTTTGGGTGAACTATTCCATTAAAGTCCATCAGAGTGACCTTACAGTCAGTGACAATATTTAAACAGACTTTTTATCTCTGAATCTTTTCAACTGTGCTTATATCTGAAGTACAGAACCTCAGTTTAACCAGCCTAATAGAACTATGTGTGTTTAGTTGTACAGAGGTATCCGGTGCCTTTACAAGATTGATTACAGTAGAATTATCAACAATATTTTGTTTTCTTTTAAATTAAACAGATTATTGAAGACTGACCTGTTTGTGGAACTTCAGAATTGCTTATGGCAGAACTGTTGTGAACGTCAGCATCATTGTGTCAATCCAATGACTGGACAAACTCAACTCTATAGACTTTTTCATATGATTTTACTGCATCATTTATCGGCTAGCACATTCATCGGCTAGCAGTTAGAACGACCTACAGCGTGTGGCTGAAACAACCAAAATTACATAAAGTTTCATGACGTCATGCAGAGGATGGTTAATAGATTCCATGTGTGTTGTTGTGCAGAGAGAAGGGAATGATTCTAAAATCTGAACTGGGTTTTTGCCAGGAGAGAGACATACCTCCTTAATAAACCCCAGGCCAGTACATGTTATATTGATATTGTATAGGTAATATGTGGTATCTGTGGACCTAGATCCTTTTTTTTTTTTTTTTTTTTTTTTTTTTTTTGCTGAGAAATCTCAAAAGACCCAATTGAATTGCTTGATGAGTGCAGTTTTCTTTCCTGTGTTTGCACATTTCCAATTGAAATAGGAAGTTTGGGAGGGACATATCCCTTTTTGGAAGAAAAAAAACAAAACAATTGCCTTTACGTCACAGACATGAAGTATGATTTGCTAAATTGATAGAGCAGTTGCTAGTCAATATTGGGGGAGGGGCATTCTTATTCTAAAGAGCATTTGATAGGACGACAATTATTCAATTTCCCCAGAAGATACATTTTAAATGTTTATATCGGCAAGTTGTTAGTTTTGTCAACTTTTAGAAGTGCACTAGCAAATACATAAGCATCCATGTCTGTTTGCATCAAAGCAAACTCCCATTTTAATTTCAAGGGGTCTTTAAATTCACATCTGAAATCTGAAAAATTATCTTCCACAACAGTTAAGAAATCAGTAAGAGTTTTACATACTCTCAAAACTCTAACTCAGTCTGCCCATGAGAACTCACTACAAGCAGCGCATTTCCCTTATTAGCATGGTGAGGTCATGAGGATATTGATGTTAAGTTCAGCTGGAGTTTAGCCAATGTATCCAGTGTGTGTGTGTGTGTGTGTGTGTGTGTGTGTGGGGGGGGGGGGGTATTGGGTGGTTTACAAGGACATTTTCTTAGGTTGCAAACTGGTAATTGCAAGGGAATTATGCTATAAGTGTGGTTTATGAGAATATTTCTCCCCATAATTCAAATCGCTTAAAAAACATGCTAAACTATGTTTTTTTGAAAATGTGAAAATGGTAAAAAAAAAGGTTTTTTGTGAGGGTTAGGTTTAGGGGTAGGTTTAGGGCTAGGGGATATAATCTATAGTTCGTACAGTATAAAAATCATTATGTCTATGGAGAGTCCTCATAAAGATAGCCGCACCAACATGTGTATGTGTGTGTGTGTGTGTGTGTGTGTGTGTTTCACCGTCAAGGTGAGCTGAGCTCTGGGCCCAAGCAAGCAAGACACAGCTTGGTATCCCACTGGGGGACTTCCTGTTAGAGGGGTCTTCTCATGGTTGTAACATATTCCCTCCTTCTGAAAATGAAAACGGACACAGCAGGAGCTGATGTGTGGCACAGTGTAGCAGTAATGCTGTTTAGTTCCTGCCTGGTCAGATTTTGCATATATATATATATATATATATATATATACTATGTACATACTAAAATATATCTGATCTGCCCTGTTAAGGTGAGAGCTTTCATCTTCTTCCATATATTTTGGCAAAGCTCCTCTCGACATCACACACAAGGATGTTGTGTGCCAGATTATTTGCATGCAAACTCATTACTCCAAAAAAACAAAAAACAGAACATAATTCTCTGTTCCATGAAAGTACTTGGCCACGAAAATAAAGTTCTCCAGCATCAAATACTCGATCAAAATTATGTTGCGGCTTGATTTTCTTGTAATCCTTCAGTAGTAATGCAATCAATATGCAATGTATAAGATGTTGCAATTACAATTTTGCATAATTATGGTGTAGTTCACATCTGGATAACAGAACCATCATCACAACAAATTAGTAGTCGTCTTTATATATTAATATGCACGTTGTTACTCTATCAAATCTATTTAGACTAAATCTTATCCACTCGTCCGACACAATATATCATACTTGTCTCAAGGCAACTGTTATTACCAAAGATGTGCATTCATCAATCTCTCCAGCTTTGATGAAGGAATGATATTTGGTTCTCAGCACGAACTGTGAAGTTTGTAAGGGCATGGTAGAGTCTGACTGGAGGGGAAGTGGGCAGTGTTTGCAAGGGTGTGGTAAGATAACTGGCCTTTTTTTGAAAGCTATAGACTTTAATAGGGTGGCTGTTTCCACCGGCCCCCGTCTGGCCAGGCAGAGAGGCATATTTGTGCTGGACAGCCTGTGTTGTTTTAAGACTGTGGAGCCACAAAGATTACAGACGTTGTTCCGGGTCATTGAGAAGTCATTCAAGTGATTTTACTTTTTTTTCCCCCCAATGGCTCTTAAACCACAGAAAAAAGACACAGAGAACAAAAGGTGGTGTCCTAAAACTAACTTGAAAAAAAAAAAAAATTGTCTATGCTTTAAGTCTACTCAAGCTGTATTCAAGAGCACTATTTAGGTGATTAACTATTTTAGTGCAAAGCGTAACTAGAAAAATATTTTCACTATAGACCATGACCATGACTTTTTCATGACTTCTAAAATGTTGTTAATTTCCAGGCCTGGAAAACCCAATTTTAAAATTCCCTAATATGTCCAGTTTTCCATTACAGTGGTAATCCTTATCTCTACACGTTTTTGTACACATTTTTTTGCACACAAGTATACTGCACAAAGAACATGCTACAAAAGACAGTGAGAGAGTAATATAAAGACAATAGACAACATAACCTAAATAAGAAGGGTTGATTTCAGAGTGAGGGGTGAAAATAAAGTACAAAGAGGGCTACCATAAATCCTTAAAACTAAAATAACTGCCAACACTTCAATGTCATGAATATTTTCTATAAGCCTCTGCAGTTCAGTATTTGGAAAAAGCACTTCATCCTTCTCAAGAGCAGAAATAGAGCAGATGTGGGCAAAAGTTATTAAAAAAAGTTATATTAATATATATATATATATATATATATATATATATATATATATATATATATATATATATATATAAAAGTTACTTTAAAAAAAAAAATCTTAAATTTGATTTTTAGAAGGAGTAACTTGACATTTGTTTTTTCTTTATTTTTCTTTATTTTATTTTTTTTACAAGCATGCTCTGGAATTCATTTGCTGTACTATTTGTACTTGGTCACAGAACCCCCTTCATGGAACCTTTAAATTAGATTTTTCCATAAAAGTCTAAAAGTGAAGGTTACTGTTTTTAGAGCCAGAGATCTCTGGATTTCAATTAAATAAATAAACACTATATTTTATAGCTGCACAGACACTTCCCCCAAATGATAATTAAGAAATAAATTTAAAAATAAAATAAAATCAGTGATCATAATCATAATAAATTCATGATCACATTGCCATTAACAAGTATTTTAATTGCAATAACCTAAAATGCACCCTTGCCGAACAAGCTTCTCTGCTCTCTTTTTATCCTCTACATAAAAGCAAATAAATCAGAGTAGGATATCATAAGCAAATCAAGAGAGGATTTAATGGAAAGTGAATATTAAGATGGCAAACTCAAGTGCATGAACTCTGTAGCCCAAACTAACCTGTTTAATGCCCCCAGGAGTCCAGAATTAAGAAAAATAAATGATGAAGAGGAGTAGATATGGGATATTCTTATTAACATGTATCACTGGTGTGTTTTCAGACTTTTTTGTTTCTCAAATGGGATGTTTTTCCCCCTCCAAATCTGGATATCTTCTTATGAAGACCACATCCTTTAGCAGGGTCAAAACTGCAGCTGATTGATGAAAGCAAATGAAAGCAATATAAAATGCATTACAAGTCAGTAATTTATTAAAGGAAAAGTTCACCCAAAAATGAAAATTCTCTCATCATTTACTCACTCTCCTGCCATCCCAGATGTGTATGACTTTATTTCTTCTGCAGAACACAAATTATGATTTTTAGAAGAATATTTCAGCTCTGTTGGTCCTTTCAATGCAAGTGAATGTGTGCCAAAATCATAAAAGTAATCCATACGACTCCAGTGTTTTAGTTAGGGATGCACCGATACCGATACCGGTATCGGAATCGGGTCTGATATAGCGCTCATGTACTTGTACTTGTACTAGTAAAAATGCTCCGATACCACAAACCGATACCATCTAACATACGAATGTCATTAGGTAAACATTCAGCGCACAGATTAAAATCACGTCATGTTCTAGTGAGATTATTTAACAGCAAAAGCGGTGATATAATGAAATAAATAGATCGTTTGCACATGCAGCGTTTTAAATGTTAGTGCATGTGATTGTGTGCAGCCGGTGTTGTGCAGTCATAGAGAAAAAACCTGCTCATACCTTTAGAGATCCTTGGCTCATACATGGAAGACATTTATGAGTATCACATGTACTGTATGCAGCAAATGACAATAGGCAGAGCACTAATTCACTTGTTAGCAAGTCATATACATACTACATATTTATTGATTTATATAGCAGCCTTTTGCAGTTTATTAATTACTTTGATTCACGTAGCGACCTGCTTTTTAAACATAATACAATTTCATGTTGAAAATTAATTGTTATACTTTCATTTAATTAAAGTTTTAATTAATGTATTACAAAAAAAAAAAAAAAAAAAAGAAAAAAGTATCGGTACTCGTACTCATTCTCCAAAAAAAAACAAAAATGGTAATGGTGCATTCCTAGTTGTAATCCATGTCTTCAGAAGTGATATGATAGGTGTGGGTGAAAAACAGATAAATATTTAAGTCCTCTTTTGCTAGAAATTCTTCTCCCTGCCCAGTAGGGGGCGATATGCATGAAGAATGTGAATCACCAAAAACACAAGTAGAAGAATGTGAAAGTTATGCTGCGTTCCAGACGAAGTCGGAGGTGGGAATATCTGAGTTGAAATTTCCCACTTCCGAGCTCAGTGCATTCCAGTTAGTCACACATCACGGTCACATAAACACATACCAAATGCATAAACACATGCACATGCTTCCAGATGCTAGCTAGCTGGCTATCTAGTAGCTATTTCACAAGCATGTAGCTATTTCACATTTTTTCTTAACATCCTCTTGTACATTTATTGTATATTGCATATACAGACATTTCCTGCAGTGAAAATACTTAAAAGTTTGTTTTTTTAAGCTTAACAAATCCCAGCTCCGTTTTACACTACTTGCTGGAGTCGGGGTTCATCGATCTACCCCGAGTTCACAAGTTGGATGGCCGACTTCAAGCGCCGTTCCATTTATTATTTTCAAGTCAGAGGTGGGAAAAAACGTAGTTCAGAGTTGTCTGGAGCGCAGCATTAAAGAGGAGATTGACTGAGCTGGGAGGATAACTTATAGTAAAAAAGAACTTAAATGTTGTTCTGTTTCTCACCCACACCTATCATATCGCTTCTGAAGACGTTGATTTAACCACTGAAGTCAGGATTTCTTTTATGCTGACTTATGTAATTTTTGGAGCTTCAAAATGTTGGCACCCATTCACTTGCAATGTATGGACCCGAAACTTCATTTCAATTTAGCAGATGAAAGAAAGTCATAGGCCTGTAAATCTGGGATGGCATAAGGGTAAGTAAATAATGAGAGAATTTTCATTTTTGGGTGAACTATTCCTTCAAATGATCAGCATCTAATTTAACCTAAAAATGAATTAAATGTGATGTGTGCAGGTTTTCAATGTTACAGAATACTTCATCCCTTCAATCAAAAGGCACAGCCTTACCCTGCAAGTTCATTCACCCCTGGCTTTTGGCAACAATCTCAAGATTTACACAGATGTGTTACCCAGAAACCCAATAGAATTTTCTCTATGCTTTAAACAATGACAAAGAAAATTCTAACACTCATGTCAGGAACATCTTGAACAGAACTTGTTTTATTGCAAAATGCATGCTTCATTCTAACGTGACAAACAGCTTTTGTCGGGGAACAAAAGTGTTTCAAAAGTGGCTGGTATGTGCAGAGATGCAGCAGGGTGAACAAGTGTGGTTTGTTTGTTTTTTTGTTTTTTTGTTGTGAAGTGCTCTCATGTTCTCCGAATCAGAGAGCGCTACATGGCAGACACAAAAGGAAAGCGTGAAGTTAGTTGACGTCTGAGGTATTGTCGCCCCCTTATGACCAAACATGTTACTGCAGGATGAATGTGCCTTGGTTAAAATGTATACATGCACTGAACATAAAGTGCTAAAAAACTATATTCAGCTTTACAAGACAAGCAGTACATTTTCAAACCATTTATACAGACTTAATTGGTAACTTCAGGCATTTCACCATTCAGCGTTGGTCAAAAAATATGGCCACCATAAGCGCTGAAGTAATAACACTTTACTCTCTTCGCTCTCACAAGTTCACATAAAACAAACGAAAATCCGTTTATAACCACAGCTATGCACATTCAAGCAGCCACAGCACCAGAACCACCGTGTCTGCCTGACTAATGACACTGATTTCCATCTGCCGTTTTGTCACTCCAATTTTTTTAATTTTGTCTTTTTTTTCTTTCTCGACGTGAGCTGGTTCCTTTCCATGGGTACAAGTGCAGACGCTGCAGTTTTTGGGTACAATGTGCCTTTCATTTGGCCTATTACTCCCAAACTCAGAGCACATGTGGTCCAAATATGCAGCTAACAGCTCCAACACAAACATGCCGCTCTCTATCCAGTCTGATGTTGCCCAGGCACACTTCAGTCTCTCTTCTCTCTCTCTCTCTCTCTCTCTCTCTCTCTCTCTGTCTCTATCTATCTGCCTGTCTGTATTCAGTTTCAGTCTTTCTCCTCTTCTAACTTTTCTTAGTTCTCTCCTTCTCACCTAGTAGTGTAGTCCCTCTAACAAACACATATGCACACACACAAGCAGTTTAACATGCGTATCTCCCATGCATCCACCCACACCGCACACACATACATCCAAAACAAACACACATGCACACACATCTCTTTCTCAGATACATAAAGGAAGTATCTCTTCTTAGAATGCTTTCACACCGGCAGTTTAGTCTGAAACAGAGCACGGTTCGCATGAAAAATTGTGCAGTGGTACCGAACACTACCTGTAGGAGGTGGTCTGAGTTGGGTTGCAATGGTTCTATTGTGTGGTTGGCATGAGTAAGAAAGCATCCTGCACTGGGGTCCACACTTGTACAGGAAATACAATGTGCATGCATTTGTTTCCGATTTAAGCATGATGACATCATCATTTGCACAAAAATTGTCAGCCCCCCTGCTGAGGGTCAGTGAATTTTTTGCTTTATTGATTTTGCTTTAAAAATTTTATTCATTTATTAAAACACGAAAAACATAAAGACATTTCTAAATTCAAATTGCACTTTAAACTAAACAGAAAAAGCAATAAAATAACGAAGTGATCAAAAAAACCACCTACCCAAATCCAAACATTTACCATCTCCATTTGCCATCACGCAAGCATCCGTCAACAACAACAGGTGGAAAATTACTAATAGCCTACAGATTAAGAACTAAAGACAATCCTAAATGTAAAGACAATAATAAACATAAGAAATAAGCCTAATAAATTCCCTTGTGTTCCCAAAATAATGCTGACAAATTGGTGTTCTTATCGAATTTGTGTTTGTGTTGCACTTTGGTAATACAGTTAATGCTGCATAAAGAAATAAAATAGAACTAAATTTTAGGTTCAAGGGGAACGTGTCTCATATTACTATATGATTTAATCACTTTCATCTTTATTTTATTAATACAAAGATATATATTACTGAACCTGCAGAGTTGCGTTCACAGTACATGCTAACAGCGTGGAAATAAAGCAAACTAAACTCCCAGCACCTCCTGAGATGATCGGAGATCATTTGCAGCATTCTCATAGACAACATTATTCTTGCAAATTGTTTTCAGATGAAACAGAGAAAAAAAGAGTAAAAACTCTTTACATGTGCTTGTTCCACATGTCAGGCTCGTGCTGCACGCCTCTGAACAAACAGCGAATCAGACACAAGCATTGATGGCTTTTCTTTTGTCTGTTCTTAAAAATATAATAAAGTGTGTTTCTTCAAGCGTGTGTCTTTGTGACTAACAGCATTTCTTGTCAAGGGTCACTCCAAGACGTCTTACAGGTCGCCCGCCTGTTGCAGCTAGATGAGCAAAATTACCCATGCATGAAATACATTTAGATGAGAAGCTTGAAAACTGGATTCAGCCTTGTTGCATTTTGTGGGTGGTGGGTGCTAGTTTCACACCCTAGGCTACTGTTTAATATACTTCCCAGATCCATGGTTTTTCCATTTCCCGATATTGTCGATCATAGTCTGTTAATGAGTGTCGCAATCGGCATTGGGATCTTTGTAAGACATCGTCAATATCCGATAACATTGTCCTATCGCCCAGCCCTAATCGGCACTACACGGCAACATGTTTTTTGACAATTTTTACAAATGTAATAGTTTAAGCATCACAATAATCACTAAGAATATACGCCAGTGTGGATGAAAACACTGGAGACTGGAAATTGAAAACAGTCGAATCGTGGAACAGTTCCGCGTTCTGGAAAAAGGTGGATACACAAGAGCTTATATCATGTGATTTGCTGTATTGTCACTCAGCTGCAGATTGCACAAATTAACCTCTCAAACTTCTCTGATCAGTCAGTGTGAAAGACGTTCAGTGTGTGTGTGGATGTGTTACTATGTAAAATTTATCTGACATACACAGAGCAGGATGATTGTGATAAAATTCTGATATTCTAAAGTGACATGATCGCCTTTGATGCAAAAAAAAAAGATCCATATGTAAGTACTTTTTAACTCTAAATCATCGCTTCCAGTAAGCTTCACGAGAGGGTGGATATCACGTGGTCTCTCGTGTGACTTAATCGCGTTACCATGATACAGAGGTAATCTCACGTTAAGCACACAAACTCACCATTGTGAGTAAAGAAATAGATAAATACAGATCTAAACCAAAACCAACCATGCTACTGTACAGCGCTCCTCCTTCTCACTTGTAAACAGCGCTGCCCTTATGGCTGTGACACACGTGCATCAGTTCTCGCATGTTTCAAATGCCAATGCGATTACGTCACACACGCATACCTCTTCTGACTGGAAGCATGATTTAGAGTTAAAAAAGTACTTAAATATTTATCTTTTTCGCACCAGAAACTGTCGTGTCGCTTTATAAGATGTTAATTTAATTTAACAGTGGAGGCATATGGATGACATTTATGCTGATTGTCTGTGATATTTGGAGCTTCAAAAATCAGATCACCATCCACTTGCATTTTACTACTGAGCTAAGGTATATTTCTAATTTTCTTCTAATGTGTTCTGGTGAAGAAAGAAAGTCATACACACCTTGGATATCATGAGGGTGAGTAAATAATGAGAGGATTTTCATTTTTGTGTGAACTATTCCTTTAATGATTATTTTCAGCATCACTGAATGTACTACTGGCAGTAGTTATTTTTTATTTGGCCACAGCCCCTGTCTGTAATGACTTTTCAAAACCAAAATAAAAGAAAGTCTTCAACAACAATTGTTGTGCCCAGATTATTCCCAGACCTTCGTTTTGCAAGCCAAGTCATAAAACTTTGTCATTTTCCATGTTCATTGAAAAAAATAAGCCTTGCAGGTTCATGTGCAATTTTAGAATGGGCTGAGAAACAGTGAGAGTTATAGATAGAGATTGATAAGGAAAAAGAGAGAAAGAGCCTGCAAGAGAAATAAGTAAATAAGCAAAGAGACAGTGAGAGAGAGAGACTGTTTCCAAGATCGGGTGGGACAGCATCCAGTGGAGTTCTCAGGAGCCAGCTGCTTGACAGAAACAATGAAATTTCATATCAGTCTATAAATACTAGAACCAGATGTTTATATCTATCTATCTATCTATCTATCTATCTATCTATCTATCTATATATATATATATATATATATATATATATATCAGACCACTATTAAACTGTGCCACAGATTATGTCCTGCTTATCAACAAGTCGGCAATTAATAACCTTTCATGGGACAGGCCAGTAATTAGTGGCAATACATACAGTCTGGGAGAGACTGAGAGAGGCAGATGCAAACATATGTTTAAACTGAGTGTGTTTGACACACAGAGGTACTTCGTTGCTCTCACTAAAAAGCTCCATGGGGACAAGATTCTGTTTTTCTTTGGTGAACTTGTCAATTGGAGGTATTTGTATGGCCCTACTTAACAAACACACACACACACACACACACACACCCCGCAAGCTCATGCACACATAAACTACATAAGCAGTAAAGATTCTACAAGCTCTTTAAGCTGTAAAGGTAGCATAGACTGAGGTCATGAGTTTTGGGTTACAGCACAATGCAATATAAAACCATAGACTCGACCATTGTTTAGTTTGTCCTTCTAAATCTAGAGCGCTGCCCCTTACTGTGTCTGTACAACTAGGAGCCAAACTGTTGAGATGCTGCTATTTCAGATAATACACATAATGGAGACACAGATTGAATAACAGTGTGAGTAGAAGCTTTTAGACTTTGACTAAATGCATTTTTCGGCAGGACTCAGACATGACAATTCTGAAAGCATTTTGTGCTCTTACCAGTATACAGAGGCAGGGGATCAAGCTGAAAAGCGGGGGTTGGGGCACACATTATAAAACTTACCATTTTGGCTCATGACTATTTATTGTGTGATACTGTATGACATTTGCAAATTAGACCTACCTGATTTGCTGGAAGGCAGACGATGGTAAATAGGAGCTAGCCAATATATGATTTCTGTTCACCTCTTGCACATACTGTATGGTAACCTGTGCAACTTGTTGCAGGAGGCTTCTGCTCAGTCTTATAGTAATTCTACAAGCACTGATGTTTTATTTATTTATTTATTTATTTATTTTATTTTTTTTTAATTGGGGCCAAGCAAAATTAAAATCATAAAATGTAACCATTATTTCCAATTCTCCAATTTCAGTAATTTCCCAATTAAATAATCATTACTGGGGGCAGTCCTGACAGCACATAAACGTATTACATTTTCATAGACGCAACATCAATTTGTAAGTGTTTGTGTGTATGTGTGTGTGTGTGTGTGTGTGTGTGTGTGTGTGTGTGTGTGTTTGTGTGTGTGTTATTGAAGCCTTTCATGACCTAAACTCTTTTCTTAAACTTCTGGATTGGCTTTACATGTAGGAATACATTATAAAACTGTTTATTAGAACATGATGGTAGTATGTATAGTTGACAAGTTTTTTATTTGAAAATCTAAAACTCTCCTGCCTAAACCATAAACATGTTGAATTTATCTCGGTGGCTTCGATTTTCTTTTTTAACCTTCATTGGAAGGGATCACCGATGATCTTATGTTCGGTATTGTTTGCATTAACTGTATGTTATTAACATTCAATTCTTATTTAATCGTGACAGACTATACATCATAAGAAAGGTCTAATACTTCAGCTCTGATATTTAGCCATTGTTTCACACTAGAAATGTTACTGCCTAATAATTTCTTAATTAATGTCAACATATCAAAATATCAAAGCAAGAGTTATGAAAATGAAACCGTTATAAAGATGCACGTTTATTCAATAATGTAAACTCCCTTTGAGTTGTCCATAGCAGGCTTCAGTGAACAACATCCAATAGAACATTTAGTCCAAAAGAGTGCACATTTATGGAAAATGTTATATATTCTTATATTTACTTCATAAAGAATTGTTATTTATATCCATTTTCCACTTATTTATACGATATGATCCGCTGACATGCTGTAATTCTTTCATAAGGTGATTTACAAACCTCCACAAAGCAAGAAGGTGCATAAGTTAATTTATCATTCTAAATATGGTCAAGAGAAAGAGGAAGTTATGGCATCATGCCTACCTCATTGCCCACATGAAAGGGGCTTCACCATCGCATTCCATAGTAGGATAAATTATGTATCAAGCATAAAACTAATCAGTTGAATGATGAAACTTATTGTAAATAAATAGACAATTACAAAATATATGGTTTGTCTATTATGTCCATGCAGTCTCTGATATTTGTATATGATTATTGGCAGTTCTGTAGCTGCAATTTCAGAAAAGCTGTACACCTGCTATCAGCTTCACCTGCCAATAATCTGTTTTTTGCCTCATTAAATGACTGGAATCCACATGAGATCATTAAAACACATTGCTATAACAACTCGATTATGATTGGAAGTGAAATGTATGCACAAGAGAATGTTTATTTTATAATGTTTAATATTCTGTATTTGGGCACAAGTCACAAGACATGGTCTTGGAAAATGATTCATATAACTAAGAGTTTTAAAGTTATCATCCTCAAATTTGAAATGATCAGACTTGTGGTTTAGCTCCATTATGTTTCTATGCATCAACAAGGTCAGTGTCATATATTATTTCATATAAATATTTATATAAAAAAAATAAAAAAATGCTGATCATTTCACAATACATTATAGCTTTTCTAAAAAAAAATAAATAAATAAATAAAAAAAAACATTTTTCATGACTTTTATTAATTTTGACTTTTTAACAACAATCTTCAAAAGAGATCTGAATTATGCCTGTAAGACAATGTGGGGATGAACAGACATTGTATTTTGAGTATGTCCTTTTAGGCTTACACTCAAAACAAGGAGGTGCACGGAAACAGAATAAAACAAGCTGTAACAAATTTCCGTTTGGATATTATATTTACAATGCAGTCTGTCACTCAGAAGATGTCTGTACAGTATAATGTAATAGACAGTGGTTGATATCATTCCACAGTGTTAAATATCTGTAATAACAAAAATGATTATGATCTTATTTCCATACCTTAATAAACTCTGCAAGGTCAATAGTATCAAAGTCTTTCTAGCAAGTCAGTCCACTGTCGGCCATCTTTGGAACGCTCTCGGTAGTCTATTTCCAGTCATGCCAGTGCAGTTCCTATCTACTTGAATGGAGAAAGACCAAAATCTCAACAACGGTTGGTCAAGATTCGATCAAAGAACATATTTCAAATCAGCAATAAAATCTGACAATACTGATATCATAAATTATGATTCTATACCTTATTTTACACTCAAAAACTAAATTTTTAGCTTGTATAGCTAATAGACATGCACGTTTTAGAGTTGATTGACAGTTGATGTCTGTATCTAAAAGGTGATTGGCTCTTTTAACTGTAAGGCAGGACTACCTTTCTACATTCATTGACTGTTTGGTGCTCAGAGCTCCTTAGTTGAGCGTTCCAATTTCACCCATTCATTGTAATAGAAGTGGCCCATCTCTGCTAAAAAAATCTCTGGTAGAATTTAAACTAATACTTGTATATAGTTCACCCAAAAACTTATTCACAGTGCCACACATTTATGCAAGAGTTGTTTTTGTTTTAGTGCTAAACAACACAAGTTCTGGCATGAATTCGCAAGCCACTGTGAAAGAGGCCTATTGTGTAGCGCTCATAAACGCGCAACCAATTTCAAGATTTTCCCTGAAAAAAATGACTTGAATTTTTGCATTTTTCTCACCAAAACTGCCTTCAGAGAATAAATCATATGGACTACTTCTATGATACTTATGGATCCTTTTTTTTAGCTTTAAAATCTGTTCAATCCCTTGCAAGTATATTGAAAAGACGAACCATGATATTCATAAAAACATCCAACATGACCCCTGTGGCATGACATCTGTGGTGGTGGTGGCTGGGGGTTGTGGGTGGTTGGAGATGAGATGGCTGGTGAACTACAGGGTGCCCAATTTTTTGTGTGGGTGCCACGCCCCGTGCCACCCCTGGCTGCCCATGTCGCCCATGCCTAAATCAGTGCCCCTGTCAGTGAGGAGCGTAATTCTGAGTGTTGCATTTTTCCCTCTTACATAACATTTTTACTCCACTGATAGTTATGTCTAGGCTTGGGGTATGAGTTGGGGGGTACAGTTTATAAAACATGTATTCCTCTACACTGTTTTACAGCCTGTAAAGCTACATTAAACCCAGCAAATGGAGCTCACACGTGCCCATACGCCCAACAACACTTACCGCTTTGGCCACTTGGGGCAATGTTTTGCATTTAGGTAAGGATATACCGATTTTAGCTAAGAAAAGATAACCTACTGTTTACGATTTCACTGTGAGATGTCTGAAACATCTATTGTGTTCTGCATAAATAAGAAAGTCATACAGGTTTTGAACAATATAAGGGTGAGTAAATTATTACAGAATTTTTTATTTTTTGGAAGTGTTGGTGTGTCCAACATTTTTCTTAACAACATAGAAGATTGCCCTTAAATCCCTAGAGAACGAATTAACCCAAACTGTCAGGTCATAACGGCAGCCTCTCTCTCTCTCTCTCTCTCTCTCTCTCTCTCTCTCTCTCTCTCTCTCTCTCTCTCTCTCTCGCTTTGTCCAGCTGTTTCCTGAAGCAGTAGCGGCTGTGTCCCAGACCTGTCTGACATTCCCCATTCAACATGCTACTGGTCACCTCACAGCACTTCCTGTTTGCGTTGAGTCATTTCCTCTTCTCTCCTTGCAGGGGAGTCTGTTGGTTTTATCAAAACCCTCAGTAAGGCTGGAGAATGGAATGGAAAAATGTCACAAATTTCCTCTCTCTCTCTCTCTCTCTCTCTCTCTCTCTCTCTCTCTCTCTTCCTCAACACATTAAAAAAACAAGAATGCTGTCTGGAATCTCTTAAACTTGATGATGCTGTAACATGCTGTGGAAAAATCACATTCTTTCATTCATGAAAAGGCCAACATGTAAAACTCCCATAAGTACAAAGGAACTGATTTATCTAACATAAGTCATAATTATATAGATAATTATGTAATACTCAATTATTAAAAAAAAAAAAAAAAAAAAAAAACCTTGCCTAAAATACAGGCATTCTCATTTCATGAAGCCTTTTGCTGTCGTCCCCGGCAAGATGTCGCCCATGCCTAAATTCGCCCCGCTTTTGGGAAACACAGTTCTATATTACTGAAAACCTCTCCCTTCCCCAAAACATAGTAACATAAGACTACACAGTGTACTTGAAAGCCAAATTGAGTTTCGCCATTGGATGTATTTGCATTATTTTGAATTAATTGAAGCAAAGGACAGGGCTATTGCAAGCAGAACATGTTGGGAAAACATGTTCTGCTTGCAGTATATATATTCTACTTCAATTAAAAAAAAAAAAAAAAAAAAAAAAAAACACCTGCAAGTGTAGCCAACAGACATTGATAAAAAAAAGAATGCAAATGTACGTAATCATACTTTTCCACAAAAAGTAATGACGTACCATAATTACTTTTATTGGAAGTAACACAATAATGTAGCATGCTACTTTTATAGAACTTGAATTGTTTTTATTGCTAAACAATGCAAGATCTTTTGTGAACAAGCTACTCTTATAGCACTCATATGTACACGTGCAAAGGAAGTCAAGATTTTAACTGAAAAATTACTTAAATTTAGGCTTGTTTCTCATCAAAACCTACTGTATGCCTTCAGAAGACTTGGAATATGATGCTCAAGCCACAAGGAATACTTTAATGATACTTTTGGGTCCTTCTTTAAGCTTTAAAGTGAGGCACTATCCATTAGGGATGTGCCCGAAGCCTAATATCTTATTCGGAAAGGCACAATAATGACTTCAAAACGAATAACGGATTTATCTGAATAATATAAAAGATATTCGTATGACTGATTATCCAAGAAGCACAACATTTTAAATAAAAATATCAAACATTTATGAATATGTGCAGCCAATATTTCTAAAGTGTAAAACTAACGAACGAAAATGCTCACGGTGTGATTTGAAATTGGATGGGCGTGGTCTCGACTCCGTTTGTGGTCTCTGTAAATTGTGTGCGTCTGGAGCTTATCAAGTGTAACATTAACTAAGATACGGCATCATATACACTTTCCACTTCTTCAAATGTCTGTGTTAATATATCACATGATTCACACGTGATTCTCGTGTATTAATTCATAGCCTAAACCTGAGTGTGGTGTTCCTGTCCTAAAGTAATGATTTCCCATTGGAGCTCATGATCCGACTTAAAGTTGACCACATTTATATCCACATCAGTGAGTATGATTTTTTTTTTTTTTTTTTTTTGGTTAAGATTTTTATTCCAAAAAATAAAAAAAGTTAAAATGCTCAATAAATGTTTAAATGCTCCATAGAGTATTCATCTATTTGGAATAGCCTATTACTCCTTATGTAAAATGAAGAAACTGAACATGTTCCATCTTTTTTTCTTCTTCTTCTATAAACTGTGCTAAATTTGAGAATGTTAAGTGTTCTTGAACTTTGGAAAGGTGCTATATAAATTTTATATTATTATTATTATTTATTATTATTTAACTAAATAATGGTGCCCTATCGTAAAAATTCCTGATAAACTTACGATATGGGACTTTCACCTGTTTGTAGGCCATATTGATTTTATTTTAATTTCTTTTAATGTTTAAATTTGTATTTATTATTCACTGCAAAATGTGATCTTGACATTTCAGATTTTGCTTGACACCTCCTGCCTCCAGAATAATGCTGTTATACATGCACAGTCAAACAAAATTCTGATTCATGCAGATATTAATATCAGAAATACCAGGAGAAAGCACAGCATATTCCACAGTTAATGTAGCCTACAAATTCAGTTTAATCTGGTAAGAAAAAAATACTAAAATATTTGTTAAAAAAAGTATAATAATAATAATAATATTAATAATAATTATTATTATGATTATTGTTATTATTAGGCTATTATTATGAAAAGGCATATACAACGGCATATTATATTACTAGAAACTATAAATGTAAGAGTCACATTTAAAAATGGGCGTTTCATTTTGTTTTGACACACTTCCGGTTTAAGCCCTGCCCACACCTGGTTCTATCTGAATACAGAGACAGATACAGATCATTTTGTCACATGAACAGATACAGATACAGATAATGGCTTCACTGCATGGCTTCACTGCACACCCCTACATTTTCATTGTATTGAAAGATGGCCAGCAATATTCATTCAAACATCTCCTTTTGTGTTCCACATAAGAACAAAAGTCATATTGGTTTGGAACAACATGAGGGTGAGTAAATATGGCAGAATGTGTTTGGGATGAAATATTCATTTAAGTTTCCATGTTTCTTTTAGTACCTCTGTCTTTAATGCACTTTAGTTATGCATTTTCTAGCATGTTCATCATCAGAAACATGACATCATCTATGAGTAGCTTTCTGTCTCGGTTCATTACTAGAACACTTACTATATCCAATGACATATCAACAAACAATTTCAAATGAAGCCTGCGTCATCTGACCTCAATGCAACTCTTTCTGCAATATCTACAAATATAGACTGTTAGAATAACCGTTTATAAAGATGCTGGCAGGGACATCAAAGTGCCTTAAATAAGAAGGTTAGTAAACAGATCGCCTCTGAAGTATGCACTACTCAGGCCAAGAGGGAGGGGGTGGGGCCAGAGAAAATTTGTCTGTCCAATAGAGCATGTTTGCAACAATTAGGCCGATGCCAGATAGCAGCATTATCGTGGCTCTCCATCAAGCTCTCTGTTTATCTTTAATTGCAATTTGGAAAGAACTTTGGGACAATTAAGCCTGGGAGTGGCTCTGTGCACACCCAGCCCTAAACAAGAGTGCTGTGTTTTGCCATCTTCGCACGCTGCAGTACCTTTTGAGAGAGAGTTAGACAAAGAGATGAAGAGAGACAAAAAGAGGGGCCTGATATTGACGCTTTTTCACAGAATTTAACAATCCAAAACTTACACTATGAAATACTATGAAAGAGTGTTTCTGGCCTTGAATGTCCCTGGGGTTGATTTAATTAAACAGATTTTTTTCTCTCACTAAAACCATGTTAGAAACTTTTTATTACACCTGCATCAATTATTTTTGCTACTTTTTAAATGCCTCTTTATGTATAGTTTGTATTGTTTTAGCCTTGTCCCATTTGGACAAAATTAAATTTAAGCAGCAATTCATTTTAAGAGAGACAAGCTGTTGAATAAATGGTAAACTCTGAAAGGCCTATTCCATATTTTCACCAGGGGTATCAGGGGAAAGGCAGGTGCCTTTTATGGCGTATGTCCTGGTAATGTGATTAAAAGCCCCATGAGAAGTCATCAACCAAACAGGCCTTATCGGATCACACGAGATGGGAATTTGTGGTCAGAAACAAATGTGATTTCGGTCTTTTATTTGACCGTGTGACTTCTCCGCAGATAGCTCTCCGTGTGCTTCATGCTAAAGCTCATCTGGTAGAATCATTTGCAGCACATTCACTCAAGACTTTTCCTGTTGTAGATATCATAAATCCGTACAGGGAACACATAGGCCATCTTTTGAACATTTATGCCCTTTTGAAGTAATGACGTTGATGGAACTGTGTTTATAGTAAAGCTTAATTTCTGTTAACGATTATTTAGACTTATGCTTATATGCCTCGCTGAGTCTGGCGGGAAGGACCTTTGAGACTTGCAAAAGGCTTTGGATGCCATCTGCTGGTCAGGATCTGAAAATACAAGATCTAGATGATGGAAAATAGCATCATCACAAAAGCTCTAATGCCCCATAAAGCCCCCTAAACCTCTAATTTATCTTCAATTTGAAGAATAAATTTAATAGAATAATTCATCATATATTAATCTCTCTCTCTCTCTCTCTCTCTCTCTCTCTCTCTCTCTCTCTCTCTCAGAACAAAATCCATTTAGATGCTCTAAGGGGACATCTGCATTGGATTAGAGAGGTTTTTATGAGTTAAAAGCATTGATCTGCATCTGCGATAATACACCTCTCTCCAGTTTGCCTGCACCCAGATCTTTCAGATCCACAAATAGCATGTGGAAGGAAGCTTTTCTGCACACAAAGCCAAGTGAAGGAATAGAGAAAATGAAGAGAAAGCTGGCAAGCCTTGTTGCTTTTAATTGGTTTCAAGTGTCCCCGAATTTCTACCATTGTAGAGCTCCTCTGGTCTTCCTCTCTGGAACACCCTCTATAACTACATGGACTCCATTTGCCCCCAGATTCTTGTTGTTATTAGGCAATTTCCTCAGGAACTTCTGGATGGCAGTACATTGCAGGTAATGGATAAGCTTTAGTAGTGACCACGTTGATGAGGTGGGCCAGGCCTGCAAACTCTTAAAACACCCACACAACAGCTGCTGCCCATTAGGTCACCAAAATTATTTATTTATTTATTTATTTTTAGAAATACACACAAAAATAAAAGTATACTGTAATGATGTCTCTGAGTAAAACTACCAAATTCAACTCATTATAATTACTTGCTTCACCATAAATAGGTTATCAAAAACACTACCAAATTAATATATTTGTGAATAATATAGAACCACTGGAAAATGTAACAATGGAAAATGTAACAATTTGTTTGGTTTTAGGACTGGTATACTCAGCCCTTTGAATTGTCTATAGTTCCATGGCATTATTTTTGGTAATTATTCTTCTTTTTATAGCAAAAAGCACACATTAACTATAAAAGCAAATTTGTTTCCTGCATAAAGTTGTACAATGTGTTTGACAAGAGCCATTGTGTGTTCACTTACTCACATTGAATCACAGCTCTTCAGACAGCCTGCATTTGTCATTCAGTTTTAAGCACAAGGGCTCAGAGCTGTGAATCTCCACAAACTTTATTCAACTCCTGCCAAGTGTCTTCGAGCCTGCATCAGCCCCTCTCTTCTCTAAAGCTGAGTTAAATTTCCCAGTCATTTACAACCATCCACCATGAAGTGGTGAAAAGAACTCTATTAAATAAATACAGAAAACTAAATTGAATTTTTTTTCTAAACTAAATTTACTCAGAACTCTGTATAACTTCTTAAATAATAATAATAAAAAAAAAAACATTTTCTTCTTTATCCCGAGGTTTAGACAGGGGGAAAAAAATCTAATAAAATTAGCGAAGATGCCATTCATGTTAAAGCAGGGTTAAAGAATAAGAAAAGAGTTTCCAGTTCTGGCAGACCTAACTAAAGCAGCATAACTATGAATTGAGGGATAAATTAGGTGTATGCCTGGCTGAATAGATAAGTCTTTAGTCTAGACTTAAACTGAGAGAGTGCCTGAGTTCCGAACACTGCTAGGAAGACTGTTCCATAGTTTTGGAGCCAAATATGAAAATTATCTCCCTACTTTTGTGGATTTAGATATTCTCTGTATTGTTAACTGGCCATAGTTTTGTGATCGTAATGAGCATGACGGATTATTGAAATTAATACAAAACTTAACAGGTAGCCAATGTAACGGCGATAAAATGGGGCTGATATGATCATATTTCTTGAACCAGTTGAAGTTTATTTATTAAACCCGAAGGACATCCACCTAGTAATGCATTACAATAATCTAGTCTTGAAGTCATGAACGCATTAATTTGTTTTTCAGCATCAGAAACATATAGCATGTGTCGTAACTTAGCAATATTTCTGAGGTGGAAGAATGCTGTTCTACAAACACTGGAATATTTTATTTTTTATTTTATTTATTTATTTATTTTTAAAGGTTAAATTGCTATCAAATAGAACACCTACATTTTTTTGCTGTAGAAGTTGACATTACAGTTCATCCATCAAGAGTCAGATTATATTTTAGTGTCTTATTTTTAGAGGGTTTGTTCCAATAATTAGTACCTCTGTTTTATCGGAATTGAGTAGAATGAAATTTCTAGCCATCCACTCTTTGATTTCATTGATACACTCTGTTAATTTGGAAAATTGTGAAATTTCATTGGGTTTCGAAGAAATATACTGTAAAGATGGGTATCGTCGGCATATCAAACTAATTCCATGGTTCCTGATAAAGTCTCCCAGGGGAAGCATATATAAGGAGAAAAGCGGAGGCCCTAAAACTGATCCCTGTGGCACTCCATAATTAACTTTAATTTGATCTGACAGTTCCTCATTTACACAGACAAAGTGGCAGTGGTCAGAGAAATACGACCTAAACCAAGCTAATGCCTGTCCACAAATGCCAACATAATTCTCAAGCCTATCCAAGAGAATGTCATGATCTATGGTGTCTAAGGCAGCACTAAGATCTAAGAGCACTAGAAGAGAAATGCAGCCACAATCTGATGACAAGAGCAAGTCCCTTGTAAGAAGAATGTAAACACATGTAAACAAAACAAGCAAACCAAACAATAAAATGACAAACAATATGCCAATGGCATGATTTCTAAGAAAGGTTTCTTTTCTGTTTTTCCTATGAATGGTATTTTCACAAACGTCAAAGAATCATTACTCAGTTGAGTTTAACTGACCATCAAAACTGTGAAAAACAGGAGTACAGCCGAGTCACTGGAAAACCATGTTATCTCTTCCCACTTCACTCTGCTTTTCAGAAGTTCTTTTGGCTGGCTCATAATACACAGAGAGAACTCAACAACCAAACAAACCAAACCCAGTGCCATCCCCCAGTTTCCTCTCATTCATCACCAAGAGGGGCCATACTGCAAACGCACATGCTGAGATGGGGCAGACCACCATGCCGAAGCCCCCTCGTCTCTGGATCCCCTCCCTTTCTGCTTCCCTACTGCCTGGCCCAGATAAGATGTCTTGGCTGAGAGGAACGATGGCCATTGCCTGAGTCAGTGGAAATGCAGGAAACAGAATTCCTTACGTGACAACAATAGACACAATGGAAAGAGGAAATAATGATATGGAGAAGACGGGAAAGAATGAGACAAGAAGAGACAGATACTAAGAGCAAACATTTATCAAGAATACCACCATTTCTCATGACTGGCGAAAGAAAGCCCTCATTCGTCTAGCTTTTACGCTAAATTGTACATAAACAGAAAATGTTCTTAACATAAAACATCGAAAAGTAGGGTACAACTGGGCTAAAGGCTCCGCGGGTCAAAAGGCTCCATTGATTTTATTTTCTCCCAAAACAATAAATAGCAACAAAAACTACCACAGCACTTTCCTAAACGCCTGTTTCATTTTGGTTGATTCTGAGGCAATTTGATCTAATTTTTTTATATATATATATATTTATTTTAAATGTTGCAAATGTTTGTAGCTAATGAAAATCCCTGAAATTAACACATTTCTTTTGAGACAAAATACATATTTATCATTTTCGGTTTTGTTTAAGGTCTTTAAATCAAACCTTTTTCAATAACTGTCCAATAAGTGAAATGATAGTATTTGGGGTAAAAAAGCCCCCCTGTTGCAGGGGTTAAAGGCCCCTATAAAACACATTGGTTTTTTTGTTTTTTTGTTGCTTTTTGTTTTTTAAGTGGGGTGAATAGATTTGTTATGAAAAGTGTTTATTATGGGCTCACATTGACTCATCCAATCATACTAGAGATTAGTTTGTTCATATAGTACTTGAGATCTAATACAATACAAAAAATGTTTGAAATGAACAGGAACTTGTTGAATTTTTTTCTGAAGTATTTATTTTGAGTAAGCATCGAAGTAATTTGTCACTCAAAAAAGCATATTGGTGTCTCAAAATTATTTGCATTAGTTGACAAATTTTGACCTATAACTATTGCCCCTGTAGCTACACGATATCACTTAAACCCCCTAGGGGCCTTTTACCCCAAGTGTGGGTTAAAAGGCTCCCTCAACACCTTTTATTAAAAAACTGAATTTTAATCGAAACAACCTTCTGTTGTTATTTCTTTTCACACAAATGATGTTGCTCCATAAATATTCAATAAAAATAAATACATTTTTTTATTTTTATTTTTTACCTTGATACATTTTGTGGCCAGAAAAAAAGCAAAAAATCCGTAAGGGGTGCCTTTAGCCCCATTAAACCCTACATTTTAATAACATTACCATGGACTGCATAGACATAGGTATTTTTAGCATCACTAAATAGGAAAACAGACAATAGTTACTCTTGGAGAACAGGGAGGTTTTTTTTTCTTTTTTTTTTCTGAACTTGTTTTGTGTGCCCTCGCAATGTGTTTTGCGTTCCCTAACAATAAATTAACCATGCTTTTACTATAGTAATGGTGTAGTAACCATCACTGCAGTTCTTTTTTATTTATTTATTTTTTATTTTATTTTTTTACTATAGTGAAAGTGTAGACTGTAGAAACCATGATTTCTGGTAGCAACTATGGTCACTGTAGTAAAAGCCTGATTCATTTTCAGAAAGGTTAACCATGGTTTTACTAAAGTAACCAAAGTTCAACTATTGTATTCGTAGTAAAACCATAGTAACCACAAAATTATGATTTTTACAAGCACCATTTTCTTTATTAATACTATGATTTCACTATAAATATCATGGTTAAAATATGGTTACTGTAGTAAAACCATGGTAAAGTTTATAGCTATTGTGTTACTACAAATACCATAATTGAACTATACTTCATTGATTCTTGAGATAAGGGACAAAACATGTTTAAAATCTCAGTTTTTATTTTCTAATACAAAATTCATTTGAAATGGATATATTTGTAGGTAAAGTGTCAGCTAACCAACCATGTAAGGGAAAAGGTTTTTATAAAAACGCTTATTTTTTTATTTATTTATTAATTTTTTTCTGAAAACTGACATTTATTCACTTCATAACTTGCTGCACAACTTACTGTGGTTTGTGTCAACTCCGTCAGACACACTAAAGCATGCTATTTTAATTTGATCCTTTTTTAAAGCCTTTAATTATCTAATAATTGTGTAAAGGAGTTAAGTGATAAAATACATTATATATATATATATATATATATTCTGCTTTCACACTATTCTGAAAATTAAGAGTTGACAAAATTAAATATTTTTCCATCTTAACCATGTTTTGTACACTGGAGCCAGGTTTTTTTTGTCCCTTATCTCAAGAATCAGTGAGTTACTATAATAAAACCATGGCAAATTTTGTGGTTGCTGTGGTTTTACTTCAAATACCATAGTACAACTATGGTTACTGTAGTAAAACCATGATTAATGAATTGTGAGAGAACCCAAAATAATGCAAAGGAATGCAAAACTATTGGGAGCGCACAAAACATGTTGTGAAGGAACGCAAAACTCATTGCTTATTGCCCAACAGAACCTCTGCTTCAGGCCGCCCACTTTAGAGAAATTTAGCTGTAAAAAACATTCTAGTTAAAAACCTCTCAACCCTGAATTCTTGCATGTCTGTGGGGAACAGGGTTTTCAGGGGAAAATAATGTGTGGTCATTATGTGAAGCACTTGATAGCCGATATTGCAATGAAGTTGTATAGGAGTAACATATTTCCTCTGTCTCGGAGGGAGATGCCTGTGGATGCAATCAGAAATCAGGAAACTACTAAAGCCTTGGACGGTTAACACTTCTGGGAGACAAAGAGGGAACATGTATATGTGTGTGTGTGGCCGTTAGCCTAGGTAGCATCTGGCTCTGTGTGAGCTGTACAGCTGCAGTGACTGTGCTGCCACTGCTTGGCTCTTTCGTTCCGTTCCCTCTCTGATTTACTGTCTGGATTTTTATCAGACGGCTGCATGCCGGGGCCTGCGGTACACCTCGCCTCCACCGCGCGTACAGGCAGTTAGGCCTCCTCTGCACACTATGCCAAACTTCCACTCACTCCCACACACGCTGCAGCACACGCACTCACCCTGAGACTGTACTGCAACACTGCATGCATTATTTTCAGTGGTTTGCATAAAGAATGCATCACTACTGCATGTTTTCATGACATCATTAACATACACCATAAACAACGCATTTCTTTTGTGATATATTGTGCAGAATAGCCTAATTATTTTTTTGGCTGCACAGTACTTAAAATAAAAAATAAAAAATTGAAATAAATAAATAAATAAAATACATAAAATACAGAGGGGACATTCACCCAGAATGCACTCTTGTGTTACAAAGAGCTAGATGGAGTGCAATGGAATTGAACAGAAGGCACGTTTATATGCCCATTAACTTCCATACACCGTGCTAATGTAAACAATCAATATGCTTGTCCAGATGTAAACACACTTATCTCAATCCAAGTTGCATCTGTTGGACCATTGTTTAAAATTGTCATGGATATGCTGCACATCAAATGTCAAAATATTTTAAACTTGAAAATGGCATCACGTAACAGACAAAAACATCCATCTCATGGCACGACATGATATATTGGCCAAAGACATCCATCTAGACAATACTGCATGACCAAAGATAATATATAGATAAAGATATAGACAGATAGATAGATAAAGCACAAAAACATGTCCTGAGTGAAAGGCCTGTAATTGCAAATAATCATATGCATTATACACTTTTACACTAGTTAAAGTTTTGGTGTTGGTGGTGATTTATTTTTGCCCTCTGCAGCCCATCAACTTAATTTTAGTGCTTTTCCACATTAATCATAACCTTGAATAACTGAACGCATGCCTCCACGCCTCTTTAGTGTTATTTTTACATACTCTAAATGCACCATATGCTTTTACCATGCATGAAAATTGTCACTTGTATATATAGTTCTTAAATGATAACAATGTATATTTGACCTTAAAACTATGCCAGCTCTGATTCCAATGGGACTTTGCCATTCCACCTCCATCTCTCTCTCTCTCTCTCTCTCTCTCTCTCTCTCTCTCTCTCTCTCTCTCTCTCTCCATGGCTACCCGTGTCACTGAGGTAATGTCTGAATTTGTAATCTGTCTCTGTGTGTCTAGGAGAGGAAAGATGTTTCTATCAAACAGCCTGTCTGTGCCTTCCAAATCATCCTTGAAAATCAATGCCCTAACTTAAAAACACAGAAATTAAGCTTAGTCTTTCAAACAGACAATACTGGATCTTCTATTCATCCAAATGCACCATTAGACCCCCCAAGCTAAAGCTAAAAGAAAATACAACCCAGACTACATTAAATACAGTTCCACTTACAATGATGAATATAGTTTTGGCAACCTCAGTGTGTTTTGTGCAGTGAATTATTGGCTGCCAAGAGCATGAAACCTTTTAAATTGAATTTAGACATTTAGAAAGCAAACACCCAATCATTTTACATACTGTTTGGCCTAGGCAGAAATACATTTCACTTTTTGATTTGAAGGACATTTTTGTTTACTTTTGTACAATAAACTGTTTTGTTACTTTGGTTCTGTTACAATAATATAAAACCAAATTCCATTTTGCCACAGTGGTGTACTCTAATCCAGAGGGGAAGAGACCACAACAATTGTCCTGGTCAGCACTGTTGAGGTTATTAAGGGAGCCACTAATTTGAGGTTGGTTGGATAACCACAACATCTAAACAGACCATAACTCATTATCTACTTAACATACCACCAAATGGATGGCCTTTGAAATTGCACTCTATCTATTTAACTAGAAATTACTCAAAGAATAGATGCTACAGTATACAAGGTGATGCGAGTGACCAAGGTGGGTGAACATGGAATTGAAATCTTTTACTCTTACTGTTCCAGTTTTTGACAGAACTTATGACAAAGGTAGGGTGGGGTTTTGTTTATTCCATCAGAGATTGATTGGATTGTGAAAAGTGTGCATTGCATACCAGAACAGAACACAGGTGGTTAGAGGGAAGGGGTTGAAAAGTAAGAGTGATTTGTGACATTAGCTGAGAAGGAAGGCTGTTTCAAAGGTAGAACAAGCCTTTTCAATTGCTCTCCAAAATAGGAGTCACACATTTTAAAACTAAAAAAAGGTCTGAGCGTTGCATTTCAATAAGTGCTTATAATAATTTGAACTATGGAATTGCATTGTTTCATTTCTTGCTAAATTTGCGAGTTTACGATTCTAAGGCCATTCTTATGTGGTGGGTACATAGTTTGAGGCATATTTGCATTTTCAGATTGAAGCTATCCTGAATTTCCATGCTATCCTTAAATCATATGCGATTAACTGCAGAGGCTGAACAATTCATTTAAGCTTTTTTTCTTTATTTCTGCTGTCCTCGGAGACACTAGATGTATACTGTGGGATTATTACTCTATTCCAAAAAGGAAATTATTAGATTTTAAAGCTATGGCACTGTCTCCTGAGGGATGGGAAATGCTTCCTGTCTTTATTATTATTATTATTATTATTATTATTATGGTACCCACCTGGCAGACAGACAAATATCCTTCCCCTCCTCCTCAGGCAAAAACATTTAGCATCACTTCAAACTTATGTTTGAAGTCTGTTGGTTGCATTGTCTGAATCTGTGAAGATCTCAAAAGGTGCTCCTGGCTAAAGTATAAAAATAGGAAATTACACTGATTAAAACCGCAGCCCTAGATGGCTTTTGTCCCTGCATGCTTTTAACATCAAAATGTCTTTTACCAAACAGTAATGGTTTAATTGCTGAGCATAAGGTGTTTTATTTTATTTATGTATTTTTCCCTCCATCTGCTTGAAGTTGAAATATGAAAAGATGAGAGATACTCATATGGAGCAGCTAAAACTGTCTATAAGAAGACATGGACTCCTGAACTGATAAACAGATGGGAGTCCATCCAAATTCTTTCAAACAAGCATTTAAGAATAAACTTGAAATCTTTCATATCTTGGTATTCTGTCAACAACAGCTTGGTTAGCAGATTTTTATTTATTTATTTTATTTATTTATTTTTTTTGCTCATCAAAATGTTTTGAAACATTTTGAGGTTGAGAGGTGGAGGCATATCAGCAGAAAATAGTTTAGACACCTTGCATCAGTTTCTAAAGTATAAGAAGTTCTTAGATGTGCATTTACTGAAAAAGCCAAGGTTGAAAAGTGTTGTCTAATAAATTGTAGTGATGGGAAATATACTCTTACTAAACATATTGCTTAACTATGACCATGACCCCTGAAAAAAAAAAAAACAAAAAAAAAAAAAAACTTGACATGAAAGCAAAAACTCTCCAGGTTTTCAAATCAACACCACACTTCTGTCAGAAACAAATAACCCAGACCAAATGCATTTTTCAAACAAACACCCCAACAGAACTAAATGCACCAACCAAAATATGACTATTATAGCCCAAAGATAATTATTTCCTCATTAATATCTGGAGACGAATGCAAACGTGTTAATTTTTTCATGCACTGATACTCAATTGTCTAGGTTCTGTTAGTAAAATTATAATTTTGGGTAATTGCTCAGGGGTTTGTTTTCTACCGGCAGTGGCATGGGAATGTTGTGAGACTGGCAGACTGGATTGATGAGGTCTTCCCTAATTGGCCTCGAGCGAACACCCTGTTACTGATTTCTGTTTGGTGATGGCCCCATTTCCTAACCAAATAAATCCTTACAAGCCATAACTTTGTCATTATAAGCCATGAAATTATGTAGGTGCTCTGAACCAGCACTGTTTTCCAGCCCTTTGCAATTCCCTGCCAGATACATTGCCAATTATATTCACAAGGATCCAAGCTGTCATTTGGTAAATTCTTTTTATGATGCTTAATATACATTTTAATTGCTTGTATGATGAAAAAGTTATATGGCTGAGTTCACAAATAAACAATTCTTTTGTCATCATTCACTCATCCATGGAACACAAAAAGAGATGATAGACAAACTGACAGCCGTGGTTACCTTTAACTTTCATTACATTTTTTTCCCCGTAAATTAAAAGTAAACGGTGACTGAGGCTAACATTTAGCCTATTACAAATTACATCTCCTGTTGTGTTCCACAGAGGAATAAAAATCATACAAATTGGGGACAACATGAAAAAAAAAAAAAAAGATGAAGATGAGAGAATTTTCATGTTTAGGTGAACTTTCCCTTTAATATTTTCCAGTCTGTTGTTGCTGACGTATGGTGGTGTACTGTGGGCCCTTGACATTCTCTCTTTTTCTTTTTCTCCCTCTTTCAGGCACAGAGAAACCCTACCCGACTGTTACAACCTCAGCCACTTCATTTGACATATTTGCACATATTGGAACAGTTAGAAGAGGCCGAACCCAATGACCTCGTGACCTCTCCTTCACTGACACATACACACAGCCTGTCTTAGACAGCCTCAAGGGAGCTCATGGATTGGGCAGGGGCATAGACTATGCCATTCCCCCCACTCAGTGGTCTGGACTTTGCGATTGCACTCACCACTCCAACCTTACTTCACTGGTTGGGAGCAATATTGTGCCTTGGCCCCAACAACACTGAGGAACAGAAGGATACCTGGGCCCTGTAGCAGGCTCAAATAGTTTTGTATAGCTGGAGTCTGAGAGATAGAGGCTGCAGAGGAACTTCACTATCAAATACTGCGTCCTGTTGCGTGACTAAGGGATTATAAGAGAGTGCACACTTTGCCTAGGGTTTGGCTGCTCGCTGGTCTCGAGCAGCTTGGGGATCAGTCTTGGTCTTTCTAAGATGAGAAGTACTGTACACTTACAATTTTGTGCATTTGAGAGCCAGAAATTGTTCAATGATTCTGCAAAGTCCATGTAAAAGAATGCTTGTAAAAAATAAATTGCGTGACCGTGTTCCTGTAGCTGAAAAACTGGTACATGCCACGGTTTGCCACATGTAGTGATGTACTGATATTATTATTATTATTTAAGTATACTTAGAATGCACTCTAAGAGGCCATTCAAACTGAATGAGTTTTTGCACTAAAAAAGCTAGATACATTGCAGCTAATATAACAGAATGCAGATGTCTCGAGATGCTATTTAAAAAAAATGACTTCCTTTTAAACCAATAAAAATTTTGCACTTCTGTGCGAGAAGCTGAAAAAAAACCCAGCAAGCTGTCTGTCTAGTGTATGTTTACTTAGAAAACCAATGGATGCAAATACCTGTTAGTTGTGAATGGCCCCTAAATAGTTTTACACAAAAGCATCTGCCAAGTGCATAAATGTAAATAATGTACAATGATGTTGATTGCCCTTGGTTGCCCTTTTATCACTTTCCCTCTTCCTCAGTACCCCAACACACATGAAGTCCTTCTCCTGAGCACTCCAGCAGCCTAGCTTTCCTCACCTGAGGTTATAATACTTAGACTGTGAAATCATCCAGTCACCCCCCAACTCCAAAACTTTGCTCCACTCTCACGTTGCAGATCTTTAATATTTATGGTTGTACAGCCAAGGGAGCGGAAGGGGGCTGAAGGGGTGGAGGTCCACACTGCTGCTTTCATTGCAGTGCTGGTGGAGTGAGGCCCAGGGTGGCGGTTTAGCAGCCAGAGCCTAGGCTTGGGCCTCCATGTTGAAATGATTAGGACACAGGAAGCTGAACCTGACACTGCTGACACCAGGCCTCACCGCCACATCCTGCCCACAAGACCCTCGCTATGCCGGAGCTTCATAACAGCCAGCCGGTGATTTACACCTTCTGATAAGAGGAACTTGGATGGAGACTGTGGGTGTGGAATATTAAACCCTTGAATGGCTAATGCCCGCTAATGCTACGTGGTGCAACTGAACTCTAACATGAATTGCAAAAAAACAAAAAACAAATCTTAATTCTAGTAATTATCCAAGGTTGACATATTTGGCTTGATGTGTGGGTTAGACCAGACGTCTATCAATCACAGTAGCTGCTTTCAGGTTAGCAGGACATCAATGATCTTCACAAACACATTTTGGAACTTGTAAGAATTCCTTTATAGGCCAGGAACATACTTTACGCATGAATGGAAATGGTATGTGATTGCCTGTCGAACAGATTTTAAGCATGTGATTTTATTATACATGAATACTAAATGTACATTCCTGCATTATTATGGTGGTATCAAACCTCAGTATTCAAGGGGTTGATAGAGTTTCCTTCAAATGACTGAGCAATTACACTGGATGTGTTCACGTATCTATCTATAAATATGTTGACTTTAACTAGTTTGTTAAGCAAGGTTCTCTTCAAATTGTTGCGCTGCAATGACAGTATTTGGCCTGGCTGTCTGGTGCAGTCAAAACAACCTGGAGCTGAACACGCACAAAACAGTGGAGATGAAAGTGGACTTTAGTAGGAACACCCCAGCATTAACCCTGTTCACCATTCTGAACAGCACTGTGTCAGCAGTGGAGTCATTCAGGTTCCTGGGCACTACCATCTCACAGGACCTGAAGTGAGAGGCCCACATAGACTCAATTTTGAAAAAGGCCCAGCAGAGGTTGTACTTCCTTTGCCAGCTGAGGAAGTTCAACCTGCCACAGGCGCCGCTGCTACAGTTCTTCTCAGCAATCATTGAGTCTGTCCTTTTCACTTCTATAACTGTCTGGTTTGGTTCAGCTACCAAGTCAGACATCAGAAGACTTCAAGGGATAGTTCGGACTGCTGAGAGGATTATTGGTGCTCCCCTACCCACTCTACTAGAACTGTACACAACCAGAGTGACGAAAAGGGCTGGTAAAATCACTCATGACCCCATTCACCCAGCACACTTCCTTTTCGAACTGTTGCCCTCTGGCCGACACTACAGAGCACTGAGCTCCAGAACAGCCAGGCACAGGAACAGTTTTTTTTTCCCCCCTCAGGCCATCCACCTCATGAACAGTTAAAATTGCCCCCAAATACTTTCCTTTTGTCAATACAACCATGTGCAATATTCAATCCATCCATTCCTAATTATATCCATATTTCTTTTATATTCTTTAACATATCCTACCTCTTCTTCAATACATTACATCACCTGCACATAACTATATCTATACTATATCTGTATATATAATATTTGAACAACATTATTGCTCTATTGTATATTTCTCTTTTTTCATCTGTTTTATATATATATAGTTTATGTCACTATGTGCATATACAGTATGTTTAAATGTACACTACCAGTCAAAAGTTAATATGATGGCACAATTTTATTTTTGTCTACAAAACTAATTTCAAACATTTAAGCATATGCCTTCAGATCAAAAGATTTTTAAGATCATGACAAACATTTCAGTCAAGTGTTACAAAACTTTTGACTGGTAGTGTATATGTATGTATGTATGTATATATGGTTGCATTTGCACTGGAAGCTTCTGTCACCATGACAAATTCCTTTCTTGCCTATGATGCTCAACACTTACAAAGTTGCATAGCTGACGGACATTAGAAGGCCCACATCTCATTAAATTACTACTTAACATTCTTATTTAACACTTACATACTTTCTGCCCTTAGAGATTTGGGTGTGTATTTTTTTTTTTTTTTTACAGAGAAAAGTCTCTCTTCTTGCCCCCTACTTTCTTGAATGAATTTAGTTGTACCACAGAGGTCTACTGCCACCTAGTGCTTTGGGTCAAATTTTTGCTATGCTATGAAACTTGAAATAGGTTTAACCATTTTCTAGACACTGACACATTTGCTGTTTAGTAGACTTTATGTATCTGTCTGTTCATTTGTTGATATTTCTTTAAGCGCCTTTATTATGTTACCGTATATTAGTAAAATTTACTTTCATTTAGTGATTGTTCACTTACTCTGCTTCTCTTTATCTCCCTCTACAGTATATAACAAGAAGAAAGAGCTAAAAAGGGCACACATGATGGAATTTGTTTCTCACGATCTTAAAAACCTTTTAATAGGCTTTTGCCTAAATGTTTGAAATTTGTTTTGTGCACAAATTATGTCTGCATATGAGGGGTCATGGCCTGCATCTTTGCAAAACTAAAATTATAATATTATTATATTAGAATTCCAGAATTCCAGAAATGTACTCGTAAATGGATATTTTAGACTATTTATTAAAAATGAAATACTTTTTGAAAGATGCAAGGACATATTCTGTCTTTTCATCTCTCATCTATCTTGCTTGCAATTGTGTTAAAAGCAAGATTTTTTTTTTTTTTTTTTTTATGTTTCACAAATGTATTCGTACATGGATCTTTTATACTATTTACTAAAAATGCAAGGCCAGAGACTATAATGCTGAATAATGACTGTGACATTGCTTCTCTAGATCCTGCCTCAAAAGCCTTTTTATTATTATTATTATTAATTATTTGACAAAATCTAAGTTTCATTGCCATCAAAAACTAGTCATAAACTTGTACACTCAGCGATTTAACGCTTGAGCTATTTTAAAGAAATTTCTACATGTTATCAAACTTCAAGCCTATGACAAAATATTTATCACTTATGGAATGAATAAATCTAACAGACTGTATGCAAATGCTGTGAAAAGAAGAAAATATGGGCTAACAGTATATTCCCAAGACAAGGATTATAAGGACGATGTGAGTCTTGCTTTTGCTCCAAGATGTCCCTCCCCTGTGATTGTTTTCTTTAATAACACACTGCTAGTGCTACTGTTGCCATCGTGATGGCCATGGGTTTCAGACAGATCTTGAGAGTACCATAACCTAATTAACATTTTAACAGGCCTGTTCATTTGTCTTTCCTACCCTCTGGTCGTATTTACAACAATCTATTAACACTGCAAAAGGACAAAACGTAGCAAAGGAAGAAACCAAACTATTAAGCAGTGATTCACAAACTTTAGTCAAATATTGGTCTCATCACGTCTAGATGGAAAATTACCACCAGATAATTCTGTTGAAAAAAAAAAAAAAAAACATGTTCAGCAAAGACAGACAGACAGACAGATAGAGAGATAGATAGATAGAATATGCCTTTTTTAAATTTAACCAGGTAAGGATAGTCTGATAAAGGAATAAGTGTGATAACATTGCTTGTCTCTGTCAGACATGCGCAAATACACAGGCTCATTGTGGTATGATTTAGAGGCACACTTTACATAAATCCACTATTTGTCAGGACGCCGGTTTGGTCAGGTTAGTTGTTAGTCTTGTTAGTCCGCCCACGCGCTTCGGCTTGTGTTGTTTGTGTTCGTTCGCCATGTGCTTCTGCACGTGTTGTTCTGTTGTGTTTGCCATGCGTTCAACTGTCAGTGTCGCCCCGCCCTCTTGTTACCCTGTTAGTTCATTATTACTCTCACGTGTTACCCCTCATTAGCTTCCCTTTATATTGTCCCATGCCAGATGCGTGTTTATGCGTCTTGCCATTCACATCTTGCTTTTCATCTTGCCGGTCCTGGTAATCTAGTTATCTAGTCAAGTTTTTTTTTTTCTTCTCTCTCTCTCCCTTCCTCCTTTCTTCTCTCCTTCTTTCTTTCTCTCTCCCCTCTTTCAGTTTTGATTTTGCTTTGGATTCCAAGTTATTTCTATTTTGCTTTTCTTTTCCTATGTCTTGAGTCCTGCTTGGGGGGTGCCCCCCCCCCCCCAAAAAAAGTTTTGTCTCTTTTCTTTTCTCTCTCTCCCTGTCTCCTGGATAGTACTTATCTTCCTGCCACCTCCGGCTTCCCCACTGCCTTCTCACTGCCCGTTGCTCCCCCTGTCTCATTTGCCATCATCCTTGACCTCCTGTGCAGACTGCTTTTGGCTGGACGTTACCGTTCCATGGACTTTGTCTTTGCTACCTGTGACCGTCATTGACTGTGGACCTTATCCTGTCTAGCCCTCACTTCTGTTTGTTACCCCTTGAACTCCCGTTTTCCCAATAAACTGTGTATTACCCTGCAAATTGAATCTTTCTGAACCCTGACACTATTGAACTGTATGTTACTCGTATCATTCTATAAGCCAATAGTCGTATTTTTAAAGGCTTCAGAATCTCTCATGTACATTTTCATTATGTTCATTCTCAAAGTAGAGCTTTATTCTCCTAAAGCAAATCCCTCAGAAATATCTGCTTTGTGGCTGCAATAGCATTTTTCTGTACCAGAAGCTTTATATTTAACTAATTCAAAGGTATAGCCATCTCTGCTTTAAGAACAAAAACATGTCTGCAACACACCAGAGACCTGGAGAGACATTGAAAGACTACTATGTATAGCATACAAACTCAAGTTAGAAAGAAAAGTAAAGATATCAGTTGTGCAGTATGCAGACTGTGTAAAAGCAGTGTGCAAACCATCACTCAACCCGGACTCATTTGAAACACTGCCAGAATTCTCCTATTCCCCTTCAATTTACAAAATAAATAGAAAGCCAAAGCAACAAGTTGACTGCACATCCCACTCAGGGTCTTATTTAATGTTTTTACACCAGGGTCAAACATCTAAAGGAGTTAACATTAAGAATTAAAAAAGCCACATTAATTATAGATGCTCTTTAGATTTATACAGGTATATGGAATTGATATTCTAATCCTAAATGAAGCTATTTTTAAATTGCTGGGTTACTGTTTAGTGGAAAAGACAACTGAGCTTGTCGCTCTGACGGCATTTGAGGAGCTTTAGGAAGGTCTCTATTTTGTGGGCATCCTTTTTGAAGCAAGTAAGTAGGTTGTAGTCCCTAAGAACAGACTCCAGCACCTCTGGGGTCTGTCCATCATATGGGTTCAAGGCCTGCTCATGTATGTTGGAGGATGTCATTACCCCTTCATCCAGCATCTGAGGAGATAAGCAATGGTTGAAATAATGTACATAAGCATGTATGCCTGTATATCTCAGAAGGCACTAATGTTGTAGTGTGATATACTGGATTAATATTGAATTACCTTGCGGATGAGCACCACCACTCCCTGCTCAAGGCTGAGCAGTTTATCATACAACCACTTGGTCTTGTTTAGGAGCGCATCAGGGGCATCGTCATAACGATCAAGAGTAGTTTGCAGATAGACCAGCGGTTCAATCCAGGACTGCACCAGTATCAGAACAGAGTGAAGGAGCCACTTATCCTGCATAAAACACACCACTGATGTCAAAGGGGTTATATCATGAAAAAAATACTGATCTTTTGAAATGAAAGTGTTTGATGTGTTAAAAATATACTGGAACACTCAGAAGTCAAAACTTTATCCCCAGTCCAAAAATATTTTTTTGAAACTAAGCTGCAAAATGGCGCATTCGGAACTTCTTCAGCTTTCTAACATCAAAAACTCAAATACATGAACTCTTTCCATCAAGAAAAAAAAAAAAAAATCATATTTTCCATGAGATCATTGCTTATAATATCGTCATGGTTACTGGTGCAACCTCCGTTCCCTGATGGAGGGAACGAGACGTTGGTGTCGATGTAGTGACACTAGGGGTCACTCTTGGGAGCCCAAGACACATCTGGTCTTTGATAAAAGGCCAATGAAAATTGGTGAGTGGTATTTGCATGCCACTCCTACGGGTATAAAAGGAGCTGGTATGCAACCACTCATTCAGGTTTTACGCTGAGGAGCCGATATAAGGTCCGGCCATTTCAGCAGGTAGTTCAGCATTGTGGCAGGAGGGACCAATGTCTCGTTCCCTCCATCAGGGAATGAAGGTTACACCAGTAACCATGACGTTCCCTATCTATCACTCACTCGACGTTGGTGTCGATGTAGTGACACTAGGGGTCCCTATACAAAACGCCACAAGGCTGAACGGTGTTATGTGAACTGGCGGTGTGTGGTGGGCAGACTTGCTGTGTGCCTCATAGCCAGCACACCAGGTCGACACGTAACCTCCCCAACACAGTTATGAGTGTTGAACATCCCTTTTTGGGGACAAGTCGACTACCCAGAGATAGAGACAGGCTTAACCAAGTCATGGCATCTTTTCCCCTTCTCTTTTTCCACTCCCTAAAAAAGAAGGGGAATTATCTGACTGGGCCACCAGGTCTAGTCGAGGGGTGTCCCTTCCAAGGGGAGGACACCACGGAGACCACACCTCGCCCCAAGAGGGGGGGGGGGATATTTAAGTGGAAGAATACGTCACATGGTCTTTCCAACCATGTGGAGAGCCTTCGAGGTAGATCCTGCCCAATGGGGGAGGAGTTACTACAAACATGGAGACTGGGGCAGAGGGGCTCTGCCCAAGGAAGACGCAGTTTGCCAGCAGGGAAACGAATTAGCAGAAGATATAGATCGCATGGGGTTAGCCTTACAGGGAACCGCCACATGCGGAGCACCTACCCCAGAACCGGGCTCTAAGTTAGCGCGTGTACTGGGCCGGCAGCGAGTCTCTCCGAAAACTCGACTGCCACAGGGCTCGGAGGAAGTCAACCAGCGAACAACTTTTGTGAACACTACTGGGAATTAACGGCGCACGTCTTCAGCTCAAAAGGAGGTGGAAGGCGCTATGTGCAAGTGATACACCCGGCCGGCTATCCTGGGCTTATCCGCTTGTGTTGCGTGCCACTACCTGGGACGAAACCGGTTCCACCCGGAGGTAGTAGAACCTTGCAAAGGTGTTGGGTGTTGCCCAGCCTGCTGCTCTGCAAATGTCTGTTAGAGAGGCACCTCCGGCCAGGGCCCAAGAAGCCGCTACACCACGGGTAGAATGGGCTCGTAGCCCTACCGGAGGCGGCATGTTTTGGGCGAGATATGCCATAGTTATGGCGTCAACGAGCCAATGGGCGATCCTCTGCTTGGAGACAGCGCTTCCTTTCCGCTGTGCACCAAAAGCATACAAAGAGCTTCTCAGAGATTCTAAAGCTCTGTGAGTGATCCAAATAGATGCGTAAAGCGTGCACCGGACACAGCGACGACAGGGCTGGGTCTGCCTCCTCCTGGGGCAGCACTTGCAGGTTCACCACCTAGTCCCTAAAGGGGTGGTGGAAACCTTGGGCACATAGCCCGGTCAGGGTCTCAGGATCACATGAGAGTAACCTGGACCGAACTCCAGGCATGTTTCACTGACAGAGAATGCTTGCAGGTCACCTACCCTCTTGATGGAAGTCAGCGCATTCAGGAGGGCAGTCTTCAAGGAGAGTGCCTTAAGCTCAGCTGACTGCAAAGGCTCAAAGGGGGCTCTCTGTAGACCCTGAAGAACTACAGCAGTCCGATGAGGGAACGAGGCATGGCCTGGAGGGATTCAGCCTCCTGGTGCCTCTTAGGAACCTGATGATCAGGTCATGCTTCCCTAAGGACTTACCGTCGACTGCGTAGTGGTGTGCTGCTATGGCAGCAACGTACACCTTCAAGGTGGAAGGGGACAGCCTCCCTTCCAACCTCTCTTGCAGGAAGGAAAGCACTGATCTGACTGTGCATCTCTGGGGGTCTTTCCGACGGGAAGAACACCACTTAGCGAACAGATGCCACTTAAAAGGCATACAGGCGCCTCATAGAGGGAGCCCTAGCCTGAGTGAACGTGTCTACCATCGCAGGTGGGAGAAAGCTTAGGTCTTCCGCGTCCCTTCCAGGGGCCAGACATGGAGATTCCAGAGGTCTGGGCGCGGGTGCCGGATGGTGCCCCTTCACTGAGAAAGAAGGTCCTTCCTCAGGGGAATTTGCCAGGGGGGGGGCTGTCACGAGGAGCGTGAGGTCCAAGAACCACGTCTGGGTGGGCCAGTAGGGTGCTACCAGGATGACCTGCTCCTCGTCCTCCCTGACCTTGCACAGGGTCTGTGCAAGTAGGCTCACTGGGGGAAACGCATATTTGCGAATGCCAGGGGGTCAGCTGTGTGCCAGCATATCTATGCCGAGGGGAGCCTCGGTGAGGGCGTAGCAGAGCAGGCAGTGGGAGGATTCTTGGGAGGCGAACAGGTGCACCTGTGCCTGTCGAATCAACTCCAAATCAGCTGGACCACCTGAAGATTGAGTCTCCACTCTCCCCTGAGGGTAACCTGTTGTGACGGCGCGTCTGCTGTAGTGTTGAGGTCAATAAGATTTCGAACTCGCCGTGAGACAAGCCGGCGGACTCACCCGGAAGCCCGATCGGGGCAGACGAGCGTGCTGGGGAATGGGAGGTCCGTTGGGGGATACCCAGCAGAGGCGGTCCCATTGGGGTCCCCAAATCGCCCCCAGTGCTAGCCGCGCTGGCCTCAAACCCGTGGGTAAAAGGACCGAGGCGGGAGCCTCTGTGGTGGCTCGCTTTCTTACGAAGGCGAGCCGCGACCGCAACGTTGCCACGGACATATTCTCGCAATGAGAACATGACCATCCACGAACGCTGTCTCCGCGTGAGCAGTGCCCAGACACGAAAGACAGTGATCTTGACCGTTAGAAGGCGAGAGATAACAAGCACAACCAGGAATAACACACAATCGTAAAAGCATCTTTAAAAAGACGCGTCTTTAAAAAGACGTTCCGTGTGTGCACTCTTTTAGAGGGGAAAAATGCTCTTTCAGAAAATATGCTGTCTAGTTTTTCTGCCGAAGCGCCCAGGGGCGTTCTCTGCAGTGCACCAGTGCAGAGGAGGGAGAAGCCGCTGAAATGCGCTGTCAGATCCAACAGAGGTGAATGAACAGTAGTATTCAGCTCAATGAGCATGACCGTTCGGCTCCGAAGAGAAAATCTGAATGAGTGGTTGCATACCAGCTCCTTTTATACCCGTATGTCCGGGGGAGTGGCATGCAAATACCACTCGCCAATTTTCATTGGCCTTTTATCAAAGACCAGAGGTGTCTCGGGCTCCCAAGAGTGACCCCTAGTGTCACTACATCGACACCAATGTCGAGTGAGTGACAGATAGGGAACTTACGTTTTATTTTGAGGGAATTTTATCTAATATTATATTCGATCTAATATTTAATTTATATAAAATAAAATTAATGTTGCAAATTTATGTAGCTAATGCACATCCTGGAAATTGTCACATTTTGAGACAAAATACTTATTTGTCATTTTGTTTAAGGTGATTATATACACTACTGGTCAAAAGTTTTGAAACACTTGACTGAAATGTTTCTCGTGATCTTAAAAATCTTTTGATCTGAAGGCGTATGCTTAAATGTTTGAAATTAATTTTGTAGACAAAAATATAATTGTGCCACCATATTAATTTATTTCATTATAAAACTAAAATTTAATTAAAAAAAAAAAATAAAAAAAAGTTTTTGAAATTGATGACTTGGACCAAATAATAAAGAAAAGCAGCCAATAAGTGCCCAACATAGATGGGAACTTCTACAATACTGTTTAAAAAGCATCCCAGGGTGATACCTCAAGAAGTTGGTTGAGAAAATGTCAAGAGTACATGTCTGCAAATTCTAGGCAAAGGGTGACTACTTTGAAGATGCTAAAATATAACACAGTTTTGATTTATTTTGGATTTTGTTTAGTCACAACATAATTCCCATAGTTCCATTTATGTTATTCCATAGTTTTGATGACTTTACTATTATTCTAAAATATATATATATATATATATATATATATATATAAAATAAAAAGAATGAGTAAGTGTTTCAAAACATTTGACCGGTAGTGTGGGTGTATATATATATATATATATATATATATATATATATATATATATATATATATATATATATATATATATATATAATATTGGATGAGGGAATAGATTTGTTATGAAGAATGTTCAGAGTGGGCTCACACTGACTGATCTAATCACAATGGAGATTAATTTGCTAATAGAATACTTAAGATGTTTTGAAATGCCAAATGTGATTGAAATAAACAAGAAATTATGCACACTTTTTCTGAAATGGTAATTTTGAAAAAGCATCATCTTAATTTGTTTCTCAAAAAAGCATCTTGCTGTCTTAAATGTATTTGCATAAGTTGACAAATTGTGCCCTATAACTATTGCCACGGTATCTACACTATATCAAAATAACCCCCCTGGGGGTGTTTTACCCCAAGTGAGGAAGCCTTTTACCCCAGGTGTGAGTAAATGATCAGATCATTTTTAGTTTTGGGTGAACTAAACCTTTAAAGTGTGCCTTTAGCCTTGTTGTACCCTATACATATGGATTAGTTTTAAACTATTTTTTAGAAAATATTAAATTAATTTAAGTTAATGCTTACTCTCAGTAATTGCCCTGTTATTGGACACTTTCATTCATGGATTAAATTAATCCTGGCTTATTGTGCATAGTGACTTTCTACAATGGCATTGGTAACTGAAAACTACTGCGTTTGAATGATACAGCATCCAGACCACTAGGTGTCAGTGTAACCCAATGTAAGCCATTTTGACTACTGAGTGCACCTTTAAGTTCAGACCCACTGTCCATTATAATAAACATGAAAGTAAAATAAAAGTATATAAAATACAAATTATAAAATATGACATACTCTATATACATTATACAGTATACAGTGTATACAGAATATCATAGATCATATATGATAATTCCATCCACAGACTCCAAACTCTAAACTCAAACTCAATACACTCTGAAGAGTCAAGACTACAGCCTCTATAAATCAACAAAAAACTCTGGTGAAGGTGGGATTACAGGAGATAATCCATTTTCAATGTTTTTGCAACATTTTTGCAGTATACTTTCAAATACATTTTCAGGCACTGTATACTATCTAAATCAAATTTAAAGTTGTGTCTATTTTGGCTGCGTACAATGGTGGTGTGACAAGACTTATTAACTATCGTGAGAAACTACAGCACTATATTGTGAATGTTAAACTCTCTTTCAGCAGGTGGGGAAAAAATTATTTTAAAAAAGAAAACTGCTCCTTTGGCGGTGGAGGCAATTTGTTTTAAGAAAGGTTAATCTCTCAATTGAAAGAGCTCTCACACAGCAGTCCAAAAGACGAACAAGGCAATCTGTTGTTGCAGTCTTCCACACAATAACTGGTGAGCTAATTTGTTAGCTGTAATACTGTACATAGCTAACTTGTACTGACATGCTTCAAATGCATGGGTGACTTTAAATCAAATTATATGTTAGTCATAAATGAAGCACTGCTGCCACACAATCCACATAACTTTCTAATGTTCAAAAAAGGTGACCAAGTTCATTTGAAAGAGAGAAAATTCTAAATAAAGAAATAGACATGACACTTAGCAAACAAGCTAAATCTGCTGTGTGTGGCTAAAATCTCTCAAGTCTCTACAGAGCGTCTCACCCAGCAATGCAACCTTGCAAACTTTCAATTTATAATAATAAACAGAAAACACTTAGAAAACACCATCACATCTCACCGATATCTGCTGAATCTCACTCTTAGAGCCTGGTATCGGGAAGGGCTTGCTGTGGCATATGTTTCCTCCCTGATTTCTCAAAGCACGCAGAGAGTTGGGGACAAACATATCCTCCTTTAAAACACACAGGTCACAAACTTTGGTCAACAAGATGTGAGAACACACTGAGCAGTTGTAGCTATTCACAGGGTTGGCTCTAGGTTCAGTGAAAACTTAAAGGAATAGTTCACGCAAAAATGAAAATTTGCTGATAATTTACTCACCCTCAGGCCATCCAAGATGTATCTGAGTTTTTATCTTCATCAAAACAGAATTTAAGACTTTTAGGATTTCATTTCAGGCCTCCTCTTCTAAACAATGCAAGTGAATGTCCTCCATTTTTTGATGGACCAAAATGAGAGGGATGAAGTAAGCTCGTTGGTAAGGTCACGCCTCACGTGAAGGAGTTTGATGCACACTACATATGCATTTTGAACTGTCAAAAAATGGAGTCCATTCACTTGCATTGTTTAGAGGAGGGGACCTGAAATGAAATCCTAAAAGTCTTAAATTCTGTTTTGATGAAGAAAGAAACTCAGATACATCTGAGGGTGAGTAAATTATCAGCACATTTTCATTTTTGGGTGAACTATTCCTTCAACATGCAGAGCAATATGCAATGTATGAGGAAGATATGTGTAGCTGAATTCTGAAAATATCGATGAAGAACACCCCCAGCAGGTGGCCATTAGCCCCTAGTTAGTAGCCCCCAGGTGATTTGAGGTTTCAGAACTGTAATGAATGAATTGTAATGAATGAATTCATTACAGTATATCCAGAAATGACCTACATTATGTATCTCACTCCAGGGAGTAGAAAAGCATTCATGAAAGACTCTTCATGTTTTCCCAATGTGAAGAGAAAATTCACCTAAGAATCTCATAGTGAAATAGTCAAACAGGACTGATAGGCATCTCATGTTTATAATGAGTCTGATTATTAATTAAGATTATAGTCTCATTAATTCAAAGTCATGTGCACAGCCGTAATAATGAGGAAAGGTTGATTAAATCAGACTAGAATAATGACATTAAATGAAAGAAAACTCAGTCTGGCTAATAAAATCTCAGTTGATGAGATTAAATGAAACTGCTTATCTGATTCATGAAATGTTTTTTGTTTTTATATTAAAAACAAAGTAATGAATTGCATACATTATGTAGAGATTTAACCGCATTTCACCCCCATGATATACTGTATGTATATATCAAGACTACATATACATGCAAAAATAAAAACGTTTTAAGCTGAAATTAATTATTTCATATGTTGGTGCGCTACACAGTGAATATGTAATGAATACTTTCAATAGGAATGTTAAAAGAAATACATTCTGTATCATGTTAGAGATCAGTAGATTTTGAGTGGCAAAGTGTTTGAGTGACAGAGATGGAGTACTCACAAAAAGAGTACAGGTCTCTTCAGAGATGCTATAGATGAGTTCTGCATGTTGGATGACACGATCTAAAAGTTTCTCTTGAGAGATGGAAGTACAGCGGGTGAGTGATCCAGTCTCATCTTTGCAGTCCAGTGGAACAGCGTGAGAACCCCAGCAAAGCCACAGTGACACAAAACACACCCAGGCCTGCCAAACTGATCATACACACACATGTGAGAATATTAGTCAGACGCAGAGTACTTCAAAATGTTTAATTTGGTTTAAAATAAATAAAGAAATAATAAAATAAAATAAAAAATCAATAACTTTGAAAGACCTTGGTAATGTATTTTTTTTTTTCTTTTTTCTATAAATGTCACATATGTATTATTATTATTTTTCAATCTGCCATCTAAAAGCAACCACTATATTCTTTACAACGCTGTATATATATATATATATATATATATATATATATATATATTTATTTATTTATTTATTTATTTATTTTTTCAAAGACATAGCCATGGTTTGATTTCCTTGCGAAAGCATATATACCTTTGACTCTGTTCATTTTGTATTGTTTTTTTTCTAGGGATACTTGCCTACATCAGAGGCACACACTGTGTTTATATACTGTAGTAGCATGCTGTGAATATGGTCAGAGATGCATAGATTCATAAGACTCACCTGGTTGAGTGTATGAGGGGATGTGCCCTTCTCTTCTGACTCTTTCATATGCAGGCCTTTAACCTGAGATGTGACAGATACCCTTGAGGATATGAAAATACAGATGAAGGGATGAGTACAACTAATAATGCACTATTTTTTTTTTTTTTTTTTTTTTTTCAGTGTTGGGGAGGCTACTTTGAAACTAGTTACTTCCCAGCACTGGCTTCTATGATACTCTGTCAGGGGACCCCTGCCCATAACATCTTCTCAAACGCATTATACTTTAGTGTCTGTTTTTGTCTTGAATCTCTCTCATATGGAGTTATGTTCTGTTATATCCAAATATATTGCATGTTTTACATGATTATTGTCTCTTGAAAGCATTTTATTTCCCATAGAGATAAAGGCCATCATGCAGTGGGTTCTGGTTGCTATCTGCATTGATAGGCTGAGGTGATTTGTCTCTGTGACAAGTGAAAGGCATTCTTCAAAGATGTTCTCTGTGAAGTTGCCATAGGCTGCAAGCCAAAAGAATCTCTCTCAGAATGTAATCCACATCGGGATACTGAAATAATGCCATTGCAGGTGGGCGGCGGACTTCATTAAATCCTGAATATTGCAATTTTCTTCCTGATTATGATGTGTCCTACATATTTGAGTCCCTGAATCACACAAATGTGGCTTAATCCAATTTGAGAATTAAAAGGGATGGTTTGAGTCTAAATTTCAGAATTAAGCCCACTTTGTTGGGCAGAACCATCAAACATTATTTTTCAGCTGTATCGCTGTGTTAGTTATTTATATAAATCAACCCATTCTATAAAAGCAGCTTGAAATATGTTACTTTCTGTGACCAATGCTTGAATGTTCTTAGAAAAGCTCTCAGTTTGAGCACAACTAGAAGCAACTGAAAGACAATTCCTTAGCAGCAAACAGGTGACTATGTTAACATGTTCAGTTTCTGCTCTTCCCTAAATTGACTTTAAATGGACTAAATTGATTACAAAATAATTTTTTAGTAACATCTTGTGTTTTCATCTCATTCTCCTTTAATTCAAACATTCAAACATTCACTTATCTTATGTAAACATCATGGCAAATCAAAGGGTCTGTTTCAGTGCTTGTAAGGAGAAACTGTAGCCTTTCAAAGACTCACATTTACGCAGGTCAGACGTCAGAAAGCCATTACTTATTCAAATGTATTGCTCAAGACACCTGCAGCCCAAAGTGTCTTAATCTCTTTCCAAGTGTCTTTTTTCATCTCATTAAAATGCAGCCTTTTGACTTAGCCAAAATCCGATATGCCACTGTGTGCTGACGTAAACACACTACATAAATGGTTAACGAAATGAATTAGTTGATCATACAGGCTTGCATACATACATATATTATGAATGACAATATAAAACAAATCAACCAAATTTACGAGATTGAACACACAGATACAATTATTTAGGAGATTCTACAGATTATGCTAATCCTAATAGTGGGTAAACGCCATGGACAACACATTGGCATTCATAAATATATATATTTAAATATATTTTCATATTTAGCTGTACTGTAAAAGAAAAAAAGGATTTAAAGGGATAGTTCACCCAAAAGTTACAATTCTGTCATCATGCATTCACTTTGTTCGGTCGTTCCAAACATGTATGACTTTATTCCTTCCATAGACCACAAAAGGAAATGTCAGGCATATCAGTCTCAGTCACCATTCACTTTCATTGCATCTATTTTCCATACAATAAAAGTGAAAAGTGACTGAGGCTGTCAGTCCCTAACATTCAGCCATCTCCTTTGTTTTCACAAAAGCAAGAACGTTATATAGGTTTGGAACAAATTTTCATTTTTGGGTGAATTTTCCCTTGTGAAAGTCCTCTTTAAAAACTAACAAAGCAAAGTAATGCTAGATAGGTAAATGCATTAATTCATTAATTCACCTCCACATGTTGTTGCAAAATGTTTAAAAACAAAGAAAGCACTCTAGGTAACAATGACTTAATAAAATGGCATGTCAAACAGAACTATCTGTTTACTACCTTTAAATGTTGAGGCTGCTGCCATAATGGTTCTTTGTGATGTCAGGACTGTCAAGTCAAAACTTTAAAAGAATTCTGAGTTTACAACTTATAATTTATATGTTAATTCCAACATGATGTGAACACCCCACAAGTCTAATGGACGTTGGAGATATTTGATTGTCCGCTGTTTAAAAAATGTAAAATAAAATAAAATAAATAAATAAATAAAAATCAGTTCAGTAAGAAAACTCTGATCTCAAAGCACTCTGATCTCATGAAAAATTGCGTGACTGTGGCAACATTTTTCAAAATTGAAAGTAAGTGGTTCATTATATTTATGGCTGCAGTGTTAAGTTAAAATTTCTCGCAAAAGGATTACGTTTTTAAGGTTAATGCTCTATGGAGTTTTAAATGAACAAAACCTACCTTCCTAAACTTTGTTTTACATTTTTCTAACTAACATCTAACCAATAGTGTCATAAAAAGCAAATGTGAGATGATAGAGCATTAACATTAAAAACCTGGTTCCCTATCTGTCACTCACTCGACGTTGGTGTCGATGTAGTGACACTAGGGGTCACTTTTGGGAGCCCGAGACACCTCTGGTCTTTGATAAAAGGCCAATGAAAATTGGCGAGTGGTATTTGCATGCCACTCCCCCGAACATACGGGTATAAAAGGAGCTGGTATGCAACCACTCATTCATATTTTCTCTTCGGAGCCGAACGGTCATGCTTATTGAGCTGAATACTACTGTTCATTCGCCTCAACTGGATCTGATGGCGCATTTCAGCGGCTTCTCCCTCCTCCGCACTGGTGCACTGCAGAGAACTCCCCTGGGCGTTTCGGCAAAAAAACTAGAGAGTATATTTTCTGAAAGAGCATTTTTCACCTCTAAAAGAGTATATATTTCTCTAAAAGAGCGCACACACGGAGCGTCTTTTTAAAGACGCGTCTTTTTAAAGATGCTTTTCCGATTGTGTGTTATTCCTGGTTGTGCTCGTTATCTCTCGCCTTCTAACGGTCACGATCACTGTCTTTCGTGTCTGGGCACTGCTCACGCGGAGACAGCGTTCGTGGATGGTCATGTTCTCATTGTGAGAATATGTCCATGGCAACGCTGCGGTCGCGGCTCGCCTTCGTAAGAAAACGAGCCACCCCAGAGGCTCCCGCCTCAGTCCTTTTACCCACGGGTTTGAGGCCAGCGCGGCTAGCACTGGGGGCGATTTGAGGACCCCAATGCAACTGCCTCCGCCGGGTATCCCCCCGCAGACCTCCCATTCCCCAGCACGCTCATCTGCCCCGATCGGGCTTCTGGGTGAGTCCGCCGGCTCATCTCACGGAGAGTTTGACTTCTTATTCTGAGCCTGCGAAAGTGATGAGCTCTCGAGCGCAGTATCGGAGAGCGTGCTCGTCCAGTCGGAAGCCTCAGCTGGGCTCCTCCCTTTGGGGTCGATCGCCCTGTCACAGGCTGACGCGGAGATGATGACATGCTTTCCCGGGCAGCTGCGAGCGTCGGTTAGAGTGGATTCACCTCTGTAGTTTTTCAGGGTCTACAGAGAGCCCACTTTGAGCTTTGCAGTCAGCCGAGCTTAAGGCACTCTCCTTGAAGACTGCCCTCCTGACTGTGCTCACTTCCATCAAGAGGGTAGGTGACCTGCAAGCGTTCTCTGTCAGCGAAACGTCCCTGGAGTTCGGCCCGGGCTATTCTCACGTGATCCTGAGACCCCGACCGGGCTATGTGCCCAAGGTTCCCACCACTCCTTTTAGGGACCAGGTGGTGAACCTGCAAGCACTGCCCCAGGAGGAGGCAGACCCAACCCTGTCATTGCTTTGTCCGGTGCGCGCTTTACGCATCTATTTGGATCGCACGCAGAACTTTAGAGTCTTTGAGCAGCTCTTTGTCTGCTTTGGTGCACAGCGGAAAGGAAGCGCTGAGGATCACCCACTGGCTCATTGACGCCATAACTATGGCATATCTCACCCAAAACATGCCATCCCCGGTAGGGCTACGAGCCCATTCTACCCGTGGTGTAGCGGCTTCTTGGGCCCTGGCCAGAGGTGCCTCTCTAACAGACATTTGCAGAGCAGCGGGCTGGGCAACACCCAACACCTTTGCAAGGTTCTACTACCTCCGGGTGGAACCGGTTTAGTCCCAGGTAGTGGCACGCAACACAAGCGGATAAGCCCGGGATAGCCGGCCGGATGTATTGCTTTCACATAGTGCCTTCCACCTCCTTTTTTTAGCTGAAGATGTGCGCTGTTAATTCCCAGTAGTGTTCACAAAAGTTGTTCCCTGGTTGACTTCCTCCGAGCCCTGTGGCAGTCGAGTTTTCGGAGAGACTCGCTGCCGGCCCAGTACACGCGCTAACTAAGAGCCCGGTTCTGGGGTAGGTGCTCCGCATGTGGCGGTTCCCTGTAAGGCTAACCGCATGCGATCTATATCTTCCGCTAATTAATTTCCCTGCTGGCAAACTGCGTCTTCCTTGGGCAGAGCCCCTCTGCCCCAGTCTCCATGTTGTAGTAACTCCTCCCCCATTGGGCAGGATCTACCTTGAAGGCTCTCCACATGGTTGGAAAGACCATGTGATGTATTCTTCCACTTAAATATCCCCCCCTCTCTTGGGGCGAGGTGTGGTCTCCGCGGTGTCCTCCCCTTGGGAGGGACACCCCCCGACTAGACCTGGCGGCCCAGTCGGATAATCCCCCTTCTTTTTTAGGGAGTGGAAAAAGAGAAGGGGAAAGAGGCCACGACTGGGTTAAGCCTGTCTCTATCTTTGGGTAGTCGACTTGTCCCCAAAAAGGGACGTTCGACACTCATAACTGTGTTGGGGGAGGTTACGTGTCGACCTGGTGTGCTGGCTATGAGGCACACAGCATGTCTGCCCACCGCACACCGCCAGTTCACGTCACACCGTTCAGCCTTGTGGCGTTTTGTATAGGGACCCCTAGTGTCACTACATCGACACCAACGTCGAGAGAGTGACAGATAGGGAACGTCATGGTTACTGGTGTAACCTCTGTTCCCTGATGGAGGGAACGAGACGTTGGTCCCTCCTTCCACAACGCTGATCTACCCGCTGAAATGGCCAGACCTTATATCGGCTCCTCAGCGTAAAACCTGAATGAGTGGTTGCATACCAGCTCCTTTTATACCCGTATGTTCGGGGAGTGGCATGCAAATACCACTCGCCAATTTTCATTGGCCTTTTATCAAAGACCAGAGGTGTCTCGGGCTCCCAAGAGTGACCCCTAGTGTCACTACATTGACACCAACATCTCGTTCCCTCCATCAGGGAACGGAGGTTACACCAGTAACCATGACGTTTTCTAGTTTTAAATAAAACCCACATCCATACCCTAAATTCTGAAAAATGCAATACCTAAAGCAACCAAGTCATTTTGTGGAGCTTCTGACACTTTTGGCTCACGTGAATTTTTCTCTGTGTTTTCAGGACACGTACCCCAGTCTTCTGCATTCAAAGTGCAACACTCTTATTAGTTGAGTTATTGCTTGTAAATGTAGTTAGTAATATAATTAGGCACTAAAATGTATCATCTTTCAAATCAGGTATTATAGTAAAAGTGTTTCATCATCGTAAGATATCATTGTGTTAGTAACAGAGTGAAAAATATTTATAAACTTTATTCTGCCATTTCACTCGTGCTTGTGTGAAGGTAAATAAAATGCATTGCTGTTGTTGCTCCTTGACTGTTTATTTCACCAGAAAACTGCTACAATATGTAGAATGAGGAATGTCAAATTAATTTAGCAAAAACGTAGTTATAGAAATGTGACTCTATGAGATCAATCAATGAATCAATCCTTTGTAACAATCCTTTTCACAGACTAATTTCAACCTGAGGTTCCTTAGCTATTTTCAGACTGTCAGTCCAAATTGTTTTTTTTTTTATTCATTTATTTTTTGTGTGTGTGTGTGCGTGTGTATCCTATCTGAAACCAAACTTCATGGTTGACTGTCCGCACTGTGTATCGCAACTGATCAGATCCAATTTGTGTGTCCAGTGGCTTCACAAAAATTTTCATTTTCTGGCATATCTGCATCTGCGTTGCTGTGGCAATAACGTTTCTTCAGTATGCTGTTGTGCGCTACATTCAGGAGCAGGTTTGGTTATTAGCAATAATTAATAATTATCAAAGATAATAATTAATTATTAAAATCAATAGAACATTGATTAGAATCAATGTTAGCTTTTTAATCCTTTAAATCAACAATCAAAGATAACCATCAATTATAAAATTCAAAAGAATATTATTTATTATCAAAAATAACCATTGATTATTAAAATCAATGAAACATTGATTAGAATTAACACTAGCTTATTGATCCTTCAAATTCAACAAAGATAATTATCAAAATCAATAGAATATTAATAAGGATTAATATCACCGGGGCACCACCCTGGAATCAGGGACTAATAACCAGACAGTATAACAGTCTCAATATTAGATTGTTCTCTTAGAAAAACCAACGTCCGGAGAACATCAGCGTTCAAAAGGAAACAATGAAGGCTTGAATCCGAGCACTGACATCCCCTGCCAGCCTTTGACACAGGTGTATGCAAAACAAACCAAAACACTTCTCTTTGAAACATAACAAAGTTTACTGATGCAGTAATATCAATTAATAATCAATAAAATGCAGTCAATAAACTTCCGACTTACAACTACAAACTAAACAGTGACATGATTAGATATGGTAACCAAAATAAGCCTATAACACATGAGAGGAAGGTATGTGTGTGTGTAAGGAGTGACGCACACAAAATGGCGGACGTGACTCTCATGGAGAGTATGTCATGCAAGATTTATGGCCAGAGAATATGGCCGCAAATGTGGGCAGAGAGAAGCCGGTTAATGGCGTCTGCCCATTTACCGTGTGTCTCTGCTTGTACGATAACTTAGGGACAAAGCTGAGCTTTATCATGAAGTTATCTACTAGCCAAATGTGTGTGCGGATATGTTTGTGAGGGGTCGCGTGTGTGTGTGTGTGTGGTTAGTACGAGAGAGAGAGAGAGAGAGAGAGTAAAGTAGTGGCACCGAAGCTGGTTTCGCAATCGTGGAAGAGAAAGCAGCTGTTAGTTTATCACTCAGAGACACGGTGAACATCTTGTAAACCGTCCCATGGTCTTTGGTTCTTTAATGAATAAACTCAGTGTGCCGGTCTCACCCGCGATGGCAGAAATACAAAACAGTCCAACGTGGTTGGACTACAACACAGCAAAATATAATTCGTATTATGTACGGCAAAGAAAGTTGCTGGAAGCAATGCCCAGAAGGATCTCAAGAGGTATTTCTACTCCCGATGACATCATGGTTGAGGGGCATGTGCCTAATCCAATAGGAGTTGAGAATTCGATCTTTTGGAATTTCACACATAGGTGCAAAGTGAGCAAGGCTTCATGGGATTTGTAGTCTGTTTTGGACTCCCTTTGTTTGATTTTGGCGTGGTTTTTATCAGTAAGATTTATGACTGTGTGTATAGGCCTCAGTCAGGCTTTACGACTGTGTAGGCCTGCCTTTGTCTTTTACCTGAATACATGAGGCCCAACAATGCAAAAAAACAAACAAACAAATAAAAACAACATCAAGTGGAATGGAGTAGAGATTTTAGCTTATAACATGGCAATGTGTAGCTGAGGCGCTAGACTAAACCTTATGAGGCAGTAGCAGAGATGGAGGAGGCTGGCATGGGCCGCTTTATTTCATTTCGTGCTGTCATTACTGCGTCTCCGGCAATATCACATCTCAAAGTGGTGTGTGGTCTAGATAGACAAGCAGTGGCTGGTGGACTCAGGTGGTAGCCACCTTTAATGCAACAATGTGGCTGTCGAACTTCCGAATATGCACAGGAAGATTCCGTTAATATTATTCTCAGCTTGATGTCGGGTGCTTCTCAGATGGAAGGCTGCTGCCTAGTTAGACAGTGTCCTTCCTAGACCAGTCCTTCTGAGGATGTAGGCTAGACTCCTTCTCATCATTCAGTGCTAGAATGAGACGGTCTTGTAAGTGCACAAGTAACCATATGCTTAGAAACATGTGATAGTTTGCTTTGTTTAGAAAATACTCCTCAGAAAATGAGAAATATGTCCTTAATCTCTAAAATATTTTAGTAAAATGTGTTATTCACAAAGCAAGAGTCACTAAAAAAAAAGCCTTTATATAATACATTTTGAAAAAAAATTCTACTGTACATATTGTCATTGCTGCAAATGCAAATAAAAATTTGAAGAGAGAGAAAAAAGTAAGTTGCGTCATAAAGATTTCAGCCTCCACGGTCACGCGACTCGCTTTCATCCTTTTTATATATATATATATATATATGTATATATATATATATGTATATATAATTTGGGACATGTGCAAAGGGTTGTGGGTGATTGAAGGATACAAATGATACACCCGATGCATCCTCCAAACTATGGCAAACGAAGGCTGCAAAACGAGGCTGCCTTCCAAGTGTCCTCACAATTGAGATGGCGTTTGACGATGCTTGATGACGTAGCAGCCAAGATATCCAGCCTAACTAGGCTGCAGCCTTCTGATTGAGAAGCACCCATACACTCCACCACCACACAGGTTATTTCTGCCACCACTGCCAGCATGTTTCCTGCAACAATGTGTGATTATACATTTAAAACGTGTCTTTAAAAAAAGTGACATATGGCAAAAAGCCACTTGAGATCTGATCAGTGCGGTCAGACTGAAACGGATTTCAAGAAATGTGATTTGAACAGGGTTTCAAGCCACAAATGAATGTATCTTAAAAACAGAATGTATTTCATGTGCTTTTTTGCTGTTCAAACTTGCTTAATATGATTGGATTCCAATCGAATATGAACAAAAATCAGATTTGGACTGACAGTCTGAACAAAGAACTTTACACTTATATCCAAGAACTGGATCTGTCCTAAAATATCATAATTTTACTATATGCCGCCTGTGGGGTGCAGTGTTACCAATGCGTGCTTGTTACACTTGAGTGGGTGAGAAGGAGGTTATCAAATCAGACTGTTTAAGAGCTTCCAAAAAGCACAGTCTGGCCTGAGCTAATTCATGTCAAGAGATGGGCAACATGCCCTCTCCAGATGTGAAGGGTGCAAAGAGATATGAGTGCCAACTGTGGAGCCACTTTAGCCCTGAAGAGAGCCGCAATTGCAGAACACACATTAATATTTATTCCCCCGAAGTTCATGGCCAATTATCACACAGCTTCCTCCCTTTCCTTCCTATGTTTAATTGACATGCTAACTAATCAATCTGGATGCTATTAACTCTATAATTAAGCTTCAGTGGGGGTTGGATGTGTGTTCTGGGTGTGTTTGTGCCATGGTGTGTGTGAATATTGACAGTAATTTACATTTATTCAGGGCATCACATTTTTTTATAACACAACCCTCCAAAAAAATAAACAGATGACCTTGAAAAGAATTTTGCCAAAGTCTCTGCTGAGTTTCTTGCTGACTCACACAAATGATAAACACACAGAATAGACAATCTGAAAGTTTATTTGTAAAAAAATTGTATTATATCAAATGAAGCCAGGACAGTAAAACAGGGTGAGGGAAGAAACTAAGCAAGTTTTCCTCTGAAATAACTTCAAATTTATCTCAACCCAACATTTTGCTGATGCTCTTAGGTTTAAAATGAGGAAACACTCTGCTTCTGCCTTGGAAATTTCTTCTCTATTTTACAGTTGTCTCGGCTCTAACGTATTGTTTGGAGTGAAGAGCTATGCTTTAAACTGCAGATTAATTAATTTAAGACAAACATTTAAGGCATAAAAACTGAGTTGAATGTTAAAAGAGGGTTTAATTTTAGAGGAGTTGTGAGGAAGGAACCATTTCTTTGGGTATTTTGTTTCAGACAGAGTTTCTGTTTTTTTTTTTTTTTTTTTTTTCTGAGTTCATCATTAAAGCATGTTATATGCCTAATTAACCATTTATAACTAAAAATAAGATATATAAGTGCTGATTTATATTATATATATATATATATATATATATATATATATATATATATATATATATATATATATATATATATATACAGGTGCATCTCAATAAATTAGAATGTCGTGGAAAAGTTCATTTATTTCAGTAATTCAACTCAAACTGTGAAACTCGTGTATTAAATAAATTCAATGCACACAGACTGAAGTAGTTTAAGTCTTTGGTTCTTTTAATTGTGATGATTTTGGCTTACATTTAACAAAAACCCATTTGAGTTGAATTACTGAAATAAATGAACTTTTCCACGACATTCTAATTTATTGAGATGCACCTGTATATATATATATATATATATATATTGAACTACGTACACTGTAAGACAAAAAAAAAATACGTTAAAATCAATATTGTGAGTTAACTGAGTTTTCTGTTCATTAATATTCAATGGAGACATAGTCATTTTACACTGTGTTAATCATTAAGGTGAGATATCCCTAATTGTTAGAAGAAAATATATAATCTGTTGATAAAAGAGTCATTTAAGCACTACTGTGACTTTTAAATCACAAAGTGATATGCCTTTTGTTATATAGTGATAACTGAGTGATTGTGCTCTCCTGCATTTGGTGCGAGGATTGTTAAAGGAATAGTTCACCCCAAAATGAAAATTCTCTCATTATTCACTTACCCTGAGTCCATCTCAGATGTCTATGAATGTCTTTCTTCACAAGAACACAAATTAAAATTTGTAGAAAAATGTTGATGCTCTGTAGGTCCGTATAATAATTAAACGGGTGCCAAAAGGCATATTTAGGCAGCATAAAAATAATCCACATGACTCCATTCAATCAACTAATGTCTTCTGAAGCAAATCGATACACTGTATATACTAATAGTAATCTCAAATTGTACAAAAATAGTTTACTAAACTTAAGTGTAAGTTTTAACTATTATTACTAGTTTTAATTATGTTACCTTTACTCTCTTAACCCTAAAGTTGTCATTAATAAAAAACATTTAAGTGGTCCTAATTAAACAGTACTTGAAATGTCACATTCCCTATCTGTCACTCACTCGAATTTGTGTCAATGTAGTGACACTAGGGGTCACTCTTGGGAGCCCCAAACACCTCTGCTTTTTTTAAAAAAAAGGCCAATGAGAATTGGTGAGTGGAATTTGCATGCCACTCCCCCGGACATACGGGTATAAAAGGAGCTGGTATGCAACCACTCATTCAGATTTTATCTTCGGAGCCGAGCAGTTGTATTCAGTGCACTGAATTCAATTCCCTCCAAAGACACACCTCAAAACTGCTGGATTTATGGCGCATTTCAGCGGCTTCTCCCCCTCTGCACAGAGAACGTCCCTGGGCTCATCCAGTCTGACGCAGAGGCTTCGGCTACGCTTCCTCCTTCGGGAACGGTCACCCAGTCTCACGCAGACGTGGAAATGTCGGAAATGCTTTCCCGGGCGGCCGTGAGCGTCGGGCTAGAGTGGAACCCTCCACTCTCCCCTGAACCCTCACGGTTCGACGATTGGTTCCTGGGCCCCCGTTCCTTTCTTCCCGGAAGTGCATGAGGAGCTGACAAGATCATGGGAGGCACCTTTTACTGCTCGGTCCCGGTCTTTCAGCTCCCCCGCTCTCACTACCCTCTATGTTGGTGCGGCCAGGGGGTATTTGGTGATCCCCCAGGTGGATAAGGCACTCGCGGTGCACTTGTGTCCACAGAGCGCCGCCACCTGGTGTGGGCGCCCGAAGTTCACATCCAGGGCCTGTAGGTTTATGTCGTCCCTGATGACTGTGGCCTGCAGTTCCGCTGGACAAGCCGCCTCCGCCCTGCACGCCATGGCTCTCCTGCAAGTACACCAAGCCAAGGTGCTAAAAGAACTGCACGAGGGTAGTTCTGACCCGGGATTGATGCAGGAACTGTGCTCAGTGACTGACCTCGCACTCCGGGTGATGAAGGTCACGGCGCGGTCTCTTGGGCAGGCGATGTCCACCCTGGTGGACAAGGAGTGCCACCTTTGGCTCAACTTGGTTGAGATGGGAGAGGCGGACAAGGCACAGTTCCTTGACGCCCCCAGTTCCCAGGTTGGCCTGTTTGGCAACACCATCGAGGACTTTGCCCAGCAATTCTCGGCAGTGAAGAAGCAGACGGAGGCCTTACAACATATCCTGCCCTGGTGTGGCTTAAGACCCCGCACCCTGTCTGCTCGTCGCCAAGGGCGTCCGACTGCAGCAACAACACCGGCTCCGCCGCAGCCCGCCCCCATGGCCCGGCTCCGGCATGGAGCCCTCCAAAGGAAGCAGACGCCACACGTCATGCGGCCGGCTGCTAATAACCCGAGGAAGGCTTCGAAGCACCCCGGAGATGGGCGACCCACGGGCGAGGAGACCCACTTCTCTGGGGCTGGTCAACAGACCAATCCATCCCCCGGTGGAGGGCCGGGAGGAGAATCTTTTGTCGCCGCATGCCAAGGAGGCTGCAGCACCCAAAAGCCTGACAAGAGAATGGTTCCCTCATCTCCTGGGTCACATATCCGGTGCGCACGGCCGTCGTCACGACCACCGTCCACCATCCCATTTTGACAGGTATGGCGCTCCAGTGGCGGACCCCCTGCCCCTATGCGCCCAGCTGTGGCACAAACACGCCCACACGGGATTGGTTCCAGTGGACTACAGGGATGAGATTCCTACTCCCTCCACCTCAGCCAATCTTATGGTGGGTGGCAGGAGCCAGGTAAGTGCTTCGATGTCCCTGAACTCAGGCAACGGGCACACAGCCGCCGGCTCCTGGACTGGCCTACGGCTGCATTGGCACATCAACTGCCAAGTGTTGTTGGCAGTACTGCTCACCCTGCGGAGGTTCCGGCCGTTGATCCAGGGCATGCACATGTTGGTCCGGATGGACAACACAGCGACGGTAGCGTACATCAACCGTCTAGGTGGTCTAGGCTCCTGTTTCATGTCACAACTCGCTCGCCGTCTCCTCCTCTGGAGTCAGCAGCACCTCAAGTCACTACAAGCCACTCACATCCCGGGCGACCTCAGCACTGCAGCAGACGCGCTGTCACATCAGGTTACCCTCAGGGGAGAGTGGAGACTCCACCTTCAGGTGGTCCAGCTGATTTGGGGTCAATTCGGTCGAGCACAGGTAGACCTGTTTGCTTCCCGGGAATCCTCCCACTTCCCGCTTTGGTACGCCCTGACTGAGGCACTCCTTGGTATAGATGCACTGGCACACAGCTGGCCCCCTGGACTATGCAAATATGCGTTTCCCCCTGTGAGCCTACTTCCACAGACCCTGTGCAAGGTCAGGGAGGACGAGGAGCATGTCGTCCTAGTAGCAACCTACTGGCCCACCCAGATGTGGTTCTCGGATCTCACGCTCGTCGCGACAGCCCCCCCCCCCCACGAATTCCTCTGAGGAAGGACCTTCTTTCTCAGGGAAGGGGCACCATCTGGCACCCATCACCAAACCTCTGGAATCTCCACGACTGGCCCCTGGACGGGACGCGAAAGTCTTAAGTGGCCTACAAGATCACTCAGGCTAGGGCTCCCTCTACGAGGCACCTGTATGCCTTGAAGTGTCATCTGTTCACTAAGTGGTGTTCTTCCCGATGCGAAGACCCCCAGAGATGCGCAGTCGGATCGGTGCTTTCCTCCCTGCAAGAGAGGCTGGAGGGGCGGCTGTCCCCCCAGATGGTAAGTACTTGGGGAAGCACGACTTGATCATCAGGTTCCTGAGAGGCGCTAGGAGGTTGAATCCCTCCAGACCGTGCCTCGTCTCCTCATGGGACCTCTCTGTGGTCCTTTGGGGTCTACAGGGAGCTCCCTTTGAGCCCTTGGAGTCAGCTGAGCTTAAGGCACTCTCTTTAAAGACTGCCCTCCTGACTGCGCTCACTTCCATCAAAAGGGTAGGGGACCTGCAGGCGTTCTCTGTCAGCAAATTGTGCCTGGAGTTTGGTCCGGGTTACTCTCATGTGATCCTGAGACCCCGACTGGGCTATGTGCCCAAGGTTCCCACGACCCCTTTTAGGGATCAGGTGGTGAACCTGCAAGCGCTGCCCCAGGAGGAGGCAGACCCAGCCTTGGCGTTGCCGTGTCCGGTGCGAGCTTTACGCATCTATTTGGATCGCATGCAGAGCCTTAGGAGCTCCAAGTAGCTCTTTGTCTGCTTTGGTGGACAGTGGTAAGGAAGCGCTGTCTCCAAACAGAGGAACAAAATTGCAGCTGTGTGGAATACCCATAAGCCTTTGCGCTTGAATAAATTATGAATGTTTGGTCAAAACAAGGGAATTTATGTAGAAAAATAATAATTCTTATTTGAAAATGTATTTAGTTTTCATTCTTATGACTATTGTTGTTGTTTTGTTGTAGCTAGTTGATAGTTGAGATTTTTGTGAAGTCACCATGTGGGTGATTTCTAAGTAAATGTACTTATTTGGCTCAAGTAAACTGATTTTTTTATTTTTTATTAAAGTAACGTTAACTAGATACAAGTAAACTTAACTCGTCTGTGATTCCTTTAATGTCCATGTCACAGACGTCAATTGAAATACTGACAAATGTGAACCCCTATATTCTTATACCTGTTCAGATCTGATCAGATATTTTGAATAAGAGCGATAATGTGAGTATTATCACATTAGTGATAGTAAGAGTGTTTTTGAGGCTGCAGACACCACTTTGAACGAGCTCACAGATACTGTTACATCATATATCAGTTTCTGTGAGGATATGTGCATTCCTACTAGGACTTGCTTAACATACAACAATGACATACTGTAGTTAACAGCAGAACTCAGGCAGCTTCGTCAGGCCAAAGAGATTGCTTACAGAGGTTGGGATAAGGTCTTGTACAATCAGGCCAGGAACACACTGAATAAGGAAATCAGAGTGGCTAAAAGAAACTATTCTGATAAGCTGAAAAACAAGTTTTCAGCTAATGACCCTGCATCAGTGTGGAGTGGCCTAAAACAACTTACAAACTACAGGACTCCTGCCCCAAACACTGTGGGGAACCAACAACTGGCTGATGACTTGAATGTGTTCTACTGCAGATTTGAAATGCCCAATCTCACACCCCACACCCGCTCTGACCTTCACTTCACACAAACACCAACACCTCCTTCAACCCCCCTCCTCCCCCCTCCTGCTACTCAAACTGCACTTAAGATCTGTGAAGAAGAAGTGTGCCGTGTCTTCCGAAAACTAAAGACAAGGTTAGCACAGGGCCCAGATGGGGTTTCACCCACTTGTCTTCAATCCTGTGCAAACCAGCTGGCCCCCATCTTCACACTGATCTTCTATAGATCACTGGAGCAGTGTAAAGTCCCATGCTGCTTCAAATGCTCAATCATCATTCCTGTCCCAAAGAAACCCAAAATCACAGGACTTAATGACTACAGACCCGTTGCCCACTTCCAGCACCTGTACAATCAGCACAAATGTCCCCCAGGGATGTGTGCTCTCTCCACTACTCTTCTCCCTGTACACAAATGATGCACCGCCAAGGACCCCTCTGTCAAGCTCCTGAAGTTTGCAGATGACACTACTGTCATCGGCCTAATCCAAGATGATGATGAGTCTGTAGACAGAAAGGAGGTTGAACGACTGGAACGGTGGCAGCAGTGAAGTCATTCAGGTTCCTGGGCGCTACCATCTCATAGGACCTGATGTGGGAGACCCATACTGACTCCATTGTGAAAAAGGCCAAGCAATGATATTACTGTATCAGCAGCGCTCTACTCAGCAGTCATTGAGTCTGTCCTCAGTACTTCAGTAACTGTCTTGTTTGGTGCAGCTACGAAATCAGATATCAGAAGACTACAAAGGACAGTTCGGACTGCTGAGAGGATTATTGGTTGCCCCCTGCCCTCCCTTCAAGAACTGTACACTTCCAGAGTGAGGGTAAAGGCTGGAAAAATCACTCTGGACCCCACTCTCCCAGCCCACTGCCTTTTTTAACTGAGCAATAATTATGTGCAATTCACAGCTTAGTCTTTTTATATTATCCAACACATCCTACCTCGTCTGCCATTACATTCCCTTGCACTGTATATAACAGATTTGTATTTGCACTGCATATATATATATATATATATATATATATATATATATATATATATATATATTTTTTTTTTTTTTTTTGTCTTATTGTGTATTCTATATACATTATTTTCTATTCAATGTTTATTATTATTATTATTATTATTATTATTATTATTATTATTACTATTATTATTATTTTATTATTATTATCTCTGTCTTGTTGCTGTATTGTATTGTTGTGCACTGGAAGCTCCTGTCACCAAGACAAATTCCTTGTATGTGTAAGCATACCTGGCAATAAAGCCCACAGATCATGTGATATCATAGCACGTCACCCAGTGGAGTGTGTCTTACATTCAGATTGCATAAAGAATTCCTGGATACAGCTAAGAGTATTAAGAGAAACACAACACTTTGGATCATTCCAGTGATCACCAATTTAAATCTACCCGGGTTTTTTATTGGAACATAAAGGACTGAGAAAATGTTTCTCCTTTTTTTTAAATTTTTATCTATTTATTTATTTATTTATTTATTTATTTATTTATTTTTTTTTTTCAGAAGAGCTCTTTGAACTTTTTTGGGGTTGTTTTATTTCAATTTCTAAATACAGGCCTGATTGTGTTTCATATATATTTAGATATATTTCATAGATATTTCTTCTATTCTGCATATTCTTGAGAAAAATATAATAAAATACTGAATAATAGACTTACCCTTTTTCTATATTAGATATGTGTGGATTGCTGTCTAAAAGCATCCTTTGAACCTAGAACATAGTGTAGTGTTTATATCACTGTTCCCATCTGAATTAATTTAGATACCAAGATAATGGATCTAAATCTGCCATGCTGTGTTACGGTTACATGAACAAAAAACCCTTTTGTTTTCAGTTTCAGGATTTAAACAAACATCAAACTTTGATGCAAAACTCGTCCCATCCATTTGTGCTTTGGACAGGAATGACACCTCAAATTGTGTGGGTTGTTTAGGAGATCTGTGATATTACTTTTCTAAGCAATCAGATATATGATTTTCGGCTGGCAGATGATAAAAATGGGAGGAGAAAGTGCCATACAGCACCCTAGCATTGTGGAGGCGAGTTTTCAGGCAAGCACCACTCACATTTTCTTTAGAAAGTGTAAAGACCTAGTTAACCTTATAGGTTAACACATTAACTTTGGCAGCCCTAATAATTACTATGCCAAAGTTTTTACAAAAGCCAGAGAGTGTGTGGGACCTTTTGTGTCAAAGTCCCAAATACCAGGATTGCTGTTCTTTTAACAGTGTTGCTGCTGATGTCATGATTATGGCTCTTCTGTAAGCCTAGATGCCACAGTGACATTAACTCCATGAAGAGGAGGCACGTACTGCTGCCAAGGCCTTCAGGAAAAAAGCATAAATTAACTTATGCTTTTTTTTTTTTTTTTTTGCACCCCCTTGTACAATTTATTAATGGTCTTAGAAGGTTTCCTGGTGAGAATTTGTCTGCATCCTGAATCCTAATGAAGGTGTTTGTGGGAGAGGGTGAAGACGCAACAAATTCTACAAATTGTAGAACTGGGATTTTCAAAAGGTTAGCTGAATCAATGCTACACACTTGTGATGGAACAGCAGACAGTAAAATAGAAGGTGGAGGAGATATTTTGTTTTGGAGGAGAGCCTGACTGTGAGTGTCAAGATCGACCCCTAACCCCCTAAGTATTTATTTTCAAAACACTGTTATTCTTAGGGCTGTTGAATATAAAAATGCTTCATTGAAGAAAAGTCTTTAGATTTGAAAATACAGAATGTGAAATCACCTCTATCACCCTCTCACAGTGGAATATTCCTAATTAGTTGATATGCATAGATTTAAAGCCTTACCCATACCATTGAAGATACATATTTGCATTTGACAGAGAAGAGCTATTCTAATGTGGCACACTTGGATCTAATAATATATATATATATATATATATATATATATATATTTCTTAAACATTCTGGTAAGGGCTAAGTGTAAAATTTTTGCAATTGATTCAGCCTAAACTGCTTTATGTACAGACTCCATTTAAACTTTATTTTGTAGATCATTTTAGCCTTTTTGTAAATTTGAAAACTTAAAAATACAGACCTACTGTGAGCTCCAAGGTTGTAAATTGATGAAATATGCTTTTGTTGAAGTCATCAATCAACATTAATTCAACTTCATTAAAAAAAAGCAAGAAAAAAAGAAAATAATAATATATATATATATATATATATATATATATATATATATATATATATATATATATATATATATATATATATATAAAATTTGTTTAATAGTGGAATTTCGGATTAAAAGGATAGTTCACCCCACTCGCGATAAGTGACGTTTAATGAGAAATTGCTTATTTTGCTATACCACCACAGAGATTCATATAATCATAAAACACATCACAGCTGGGCACAAACCAGTGAACTGTGAACTTATAAAACATGTCTTAAGAGTTTGAAGTGGAAGAAGAGATGCATTTCTATGCCCAGCCTTGTTTGTATGAACCAGATTACTCAGAAATGGTATTCCTTTCAGGAAATGCAAATCTAGTTTCCAATCAAATCTTCTCATATTTATTTTTAAGTTTCAGTTGCAAAGTCACAGTCTCAACAATAATCATTCAATCTTTGACCTGATGGTTCAAACATATTCTGATGCACCCAGGCAACAAGTAGCTATAAGATGTAGAAAGAGACAGTGTGTGCTAGAGAGATATGGAAGTCATCTCTGATCTGATAAGCACAATAAAGCCCTCTGTGGCTGGAAACTGCCGTCGGCACTGTCGAGTGAAAAGGTCAAATGGATGGAGACATCGCGTTGGACAACTAAGAAGCATTCAGAGCTCAAAGACAGCATGTGCTTTGAAAACATAGAAAAAAAGGTGCCCTGTGTATGCATGAGACATCTCTTAACAGCCATCTGTCCTCCCTCTTCTTTTTGAGCCATACACCTGACTTCCTGTTTAATGGTGGGACACAACACATCCCCTTGTGCTATGTTTAATCCTCCAGTAACTTGCACGGAGGGCCAGACATGAGAGAGGCATAGCCAATAGGTTAAAACAGTTAAATAATTCAGTTTTCTTCTCACAGACAAAAACACAGGGATAGTCTTACATTTAACAACATCTAAAGAACTGGAAAGTCCTGGCATGCAGACATCATGTTTTATTTGTGGCACTTTTTGATTCCCACTTTGAAGAAAAGAAAATCTTGGCTCAAATGAGTTCTAAGCATCAGGCCAATCCTCGGATGTATTTTGTGTGGATGGAAGAAGGTATGGGGGAAAATGGAGACAGCGAAAAAGTGAGCACTTCTGAGTCATTGGTCTGTTAGACAGATCTTGGGGAGTGAAAACAAATTATTTACTCAAGGTGGATGCAACTCCAGCTGTGCTCTGATGCTAAATCTGATTGGTTCACCCTGGTTGTGTGGCTGCATACCTTTCCGGTGTACAGAAAGGACTTCAGTGTGACTGATATCATATGCTGCCTTTATTCCTAAATCCTTTCCAATTAGATGATCGCTTCTGTATTGCAGTGTGGGATATCTCTACCTTTGGAGAAAGGAGAATATACAGATTAAGATTCAGGACTCAACATCTACACACACACACACACACACACACACACACACACACACACACACACACACACACACACACATGCACACACAGTATAAATAACAGCTCATAATGGTATGTGGTATAACTAAGGTCTTGGAGAACTCTGTTTCAATATTTATTATGGGCCTATATTGTTTGCTGGTTTGTTGATTGATTGTTTTCTTGTTTTGTCACTTACATGCATGCATGTTTAGTCATTCAGAGGTATATGTTGCTGTCTAGAACTGCATGATTTAGAACATAAATTGTGAGCCCCAAGGCCTCAGTAATTCTCTTTTTACTGTATTTACATTATAGAGTAAAGTATCTGCCTTATACATATATGCATTTCTCTGAGTCTGATTGTATGCAGAATAATATCATAGGTTAGATTTTTGCTTGCCCTTGCATTCTGCTATAGTGTTGTGGAGATTTGTTATGGTGTTGATGTCTTGCAAGGGGGTTCTTGGATGGTTTGCTAGCTTGTTCTGGTTGTTTGCTAACTGATGCAGTTGCAAGAGCCTACCCACAAAAGATATGGCTCGGGACCCTCCATTAATGGGAATCTCTGCAACTGTTAAAGAAAAAGTGCACAGAAAAAATACTTACATTTACTCACCAAAACTCCCAAACTCATATGACTTCCTTACTTCTGTGCTGTAAAAAAATTGTGCAGGTTTTATTCAAACAAATTGAGGCAACTATTTTCATGAGCTTTTTGAGTATTTTGAACTTAACAAATTTGTGTTTGGCATATTAGTTTTAACATGTAATGCCAACTCAAATTTATCAATTTATAGGCCATTTTTTAAGTTATAAAGGCAATATTTATAATGTAGGGAACTACCATTATCATGTAATATTTACTTATTTTTCCTGATAGGCTACGCAAATTTTTAAGTCAGTTACACTTGATTTTCAAATGCATTTAATTTATATTCCAAGGTTCCTAATATAGCCTATTTATTATTAAAAAAAAAGTGTAGTCAAAAAGTGTTTAAAAATAAATTCAAACTATTTATTCATATTACAATATTACAAATTCATTAAACATTTCAACATCAATAAATTTGTAAATGTAACCAACAAGCTGTTAAAAATACAAAAACACACCTACTTATATAGACTAAAACACAAATGGGAGTGCAAAGAAACAGGTTTGGTATCAAAATATGTACAAGACAGGAATAGTACATATTATTTCAATAGGAACTACAGTTACATTTGGTATTAATGTTAAACACTAAATAAAGTTTTGAAAATAGTACCTTGTTAACAATGTTGCAGCAACATCACATTCAAATTTAAAATAAAAATAAAAATGACTGCAGCAAAGACACTTGATTAGCAATCTTCATAATTAAGTGGAATGTGCAAAAACTCGGGCAGCTGCGAACATCGCGCTAAAGTGGAACCCTCCACCTTGCCCTGAGCGTTTGCGGCTGGATGATTGGTTTCTGGGATTGGAGCACGACTCACGGCCATGCCCCCACCTTTCTCTGCCCATACAAGCTTCACGGGCTCGTCCATCCTAACTACCCTCGACAGCAGTGCAGCTAAGGTATATATTGAGCTTCCCCAGGTAGAGCGCACCCATTTATGGCCGCAGGGCGCAGCCGCCTGGAGCGACCAACCAAGACTCCCTTCAAAGGCCTGTAAGTTCCCTTCCTCGTTGGTGACGAAGGCTTATGAAGCCGTGGGTCAGGCCATCTCCACCCAGCACGCCATGGCCATCCTGCAGCTCCACCAGGCCAAGGCGTTGAAAGATTTGCATGAAGGTAGAACCGACCCAGGGCTTACGCAGGAACTACATACCATGACCGACCTCGCCCTACAGGAGATGAAGGTCACGCTGCACGCCCTTTGCCAAACGATGTCCACTCTGGTGGTCCAAGAGCGGCACCTGTGGCTCAACCTTGTGGAGATGCATGACACTGAGAAGGTTTGCTTTCTCGATGCGCCCATCTCCCAAGGGGGGCTTTTTGGCGACACTGTCGAGGACTTCACACATCAGTCCTCGATGGTGAGGAAGCAGACCAATGCAATCAGACACATCCTGCCACGGCTGCCTTCAGGCCTCCAAAGTTCCACGCCCCATCTGCTTCTCGCTAGGGCCGTTCTCCTGTGATGCCGGCTCCCGCACCATCGGAGCCCGTACGCCGGCCTCTGAGAAGAAGATCCCCCCGCAGGAAGGCGGCTCCATCTACCCGTTAGTCGGCCCCCAAGGAACCCGGACGGGCTTCGAGGCGGCCCTGAAACGGGCAACCCAGGGATGAGATGTCTGACTCCGACTGGTCTGGCCCGGGTGAACTTAACAGCCCCACCATCGCCCCTGGGCCAGCACGTGGTGAGTATGAAATCGCTGGGTGCCCTCTGGGCCTCGGCATCCACATGGTAAAAATAAAAATAAAAGAGCAGTTCCCTCATTCCCTGGATCAGCGCGCTCGTGACGGCCAGACCCTGGAAGTCCTTCCGGTCAACCAGTCAGACGCGAGTACATCGGGTGCCCTTGTTCTCTGTCAAGAGACGGCCGGCCAACAGGTAAGTATGCTGGTCTCTGGGGCTGCTTGCCCACCCCAGCCACCGGCCACCATTGCAGGCTTGAGGAGCAGTATGTCCCCCCTGAGGACAAGTACTTCCACGTACCGATCCTTCCTCGACACAGACCCTTTCTTCAGTTTGCCTTTGAGGGATGGGCATACCAGTACAAGGTCCTCCCCTTCAGTCTTTCCCTGTTCCCTCGCGTCTTTACCAAGGTTGCAGAGGCTGCCCTGGCCCCACTAAGGAAGAAGGGCATACGTATTCTCAATTATCTCAATGACTGGCTAATCCTAGCTCACTCGCAAGATCCATTGTGTGCGCACAGGGACCTTGTGCTTCTGCACCTCGACCGACTCGGGCTTCAGGTCAACTGGGGGAAGAGCAAGCTCTCCCCTGCACAGAGCGTCTCTTTTCTCGGTATGGAGTTGGACTACGTCTTACAAATGAGCATGCTCAAGTCAGTGCTGACCTGCCTGAAAAGCCAGTGAAACAATTTCAGAGGCTCCTGGGGCATATGACATCTTCGGTGGTGGTTCTCCCCCTCGGGCTGATGCATATGAGACCGGTTCAGCACTAGCTACAGACTCGAGTCCCGAGGTGGGCATGGTGCCATGGCAACCAGCGTGTGACTGTCACGCCATGGTGCCATCAGACTTTCAGCCCTTGGTCAGACCTGGCATTTCTATGGGCGGGAATTCCCTTAGAGCAGGTCTCAAGGCGCATCGTGGTAATGACAGGCGCCTCGAACTTGTGCTGGGGTGCTGCGTGCAACGGGCAAGCAGTATCGAGTCTCTGGACAGGGCCCCGACTTCAATGGCACATCAACTGCTTAGAGTTGCTGGCGGTATTTCTAGCCCTGCGGAGGCTTCGGCCGTTGATTCAGGGCAATCAGTGTTGGTTGGTCATTTCACAAACTCTGTGAAAAGTCAGGGAGGAAGGGCAGCAAGTCCTGTTCATTGCGCCGTACTGGCCCAACCGGACTTGGTTCTCAGATCTGATGCTCCTGGCAGTAGCCCCTCCCCAACCAAACGGATATTCCGCCAGAGGTGGTAAATATGATCACTCAGGCCAGAGCCCCCTCTACGAGGCGGCTGCATACCTTGAAGTGGCGTCTCTTCATGAACTGGTGTTCTTCCTGTGGGGAAGACCCACAGAGCTGCACGGTCGGGTCTGTGCTGTCTTTCCTACAGGAAGGGCTGGAGAGATGGCTGTCTCCCTCTACCCTGAAGGTGTACATGGCTGCTACAGCAGTTTATCACTATACACTGGATGGGAGACCCTCACGACAGCACGATCATCAGGGAACAGGGGTTACACTAGTAACCTAGACATTTTGCCTCAACATACCTTATATAACAACATCAAATCATTCTTTTTTTTTCTTTTTTTTCCTCTTCCCTTTTCTCCACAATTTGGAATGCCTAATGCCCAATGCGCTCCAAGTCCTCGTGGTTGCGTAGTGACTCACCTCAATCCGGGTGGCAGAGGAAGAATCTCAGTTGCCTCCACGTCTGAGACCATCAATCCGCGCATTGTATAATACTATAAATACTATAGCGAAAATCCACACGCCTATAAATACTTGTAGAGATTACTCAAGATAATCCATACAATATTTAACAATAAAAGGTATGTGTTTGCAACTAATGATATTAAGTAGGTTATTTAAAATATCAAAGTAAATTACCAAACATAGATTCATTTATTGAAAATATTCCCTTTTTTGCTGTTGTTGTTATTATAATTACAACCCCACTGATTAATTTTTCCCAGTGTGGAGCACTAATGAAAGTCTTCATTACAAATCTTGACATCCGCACTCTCCTTGACGTGTTTATGAGAGAAGCTCATAATTCCTCGCACTTGAGGCATGTGCAGAGTGCTATTCACAAACCAGACAAGCCCTGTTCCCGGTCTTCTGAAACTGCAAACACGAGTTAAAATTATACTTTTAAAATGTACCATGGTTGCCTAGAGGTTGATGGTAGACACTAGAAAATGAAAATGCAAACTTCTCATTGATATATAATGATACTGGGATTGAGTACATGGTAACTGTCTTCCAATTGGGCTGGATGTCAAGATTTATTGTGATTAAGGATGCACCCAAAGCAAGTGTATCACTTCAAAAGACATTGATTAAACCACATATGAACGATCTCTTTAAGATGTTCTGAAAATGTTTTGTGTGTTTATATGTGGCTGCTAGGGTGTTGCTTACTAGCCCAAGTCAAATGAGCCAATGGAGACATTTTGGTCTCTAAATATGGATCAGGCCTCTCCTTTAGTGCAAGTCTATGGGATTTTTTTTTTTTTCCACCTGTTTTATCATTGGCCAAGTAAATATCAGTCTGATCCTTTCCTCAACAAGTTGCACAATTTGATGTATCGTTAATTTATGTCCATGGAACAAATGGTGTGGTACGAGTTACACGTTAAGGTTTAAGGGTTAGAGGTTTGTTTAAATCCCTAACCCTAAATGTGATTTATAGTAAAATAATTTAACACTGTTAAATTTAATACAATATTAACACTTATCTAATTGGACATGTCAAGTTTAATTTAGTGTTGCCTGATTTCTAATGACTAATTTAAGTAGCATCGGCAACAATGTCAGTGTAGCCAGGCTCTTGATTATGAGAATGATGGACTTCACAATGGCTTATTTATTTATAAATAAAATTCAGATGGACTTTTAACAAAAGTTAAATTATCTGCAGACTCTTTATGGTGAAACTTAATTGAACAGGTATTAAATTGCCCATGAGTGAATTGTCGATGGTAGGCTACTAACTATAAGAACACTGTTGCTCAAAAAAAAAAAAAAAAAAAAAAAAAAAATTCTATGCATAGTATATACATATGATATATGTAATTTTGTTTTCTTTCCTCAAAGAGTAAATACAATAAAACTACACTTGCATTACACTCCAAAAGGATAAAATACATATTTAGAGGCACATTTCAAAACATTTCAAAGATTAATTGTCAACAACATTTTTTATTAATCTTTTAATCTATTATTTATTACAATAATCTATTGATAGGCTTAGACAATATAGACAATTATTTCCAACTAGATCTAAACAGAATAATACATATAACAGAAATAAATCCAATTTTAGTTTGTGCCAGATGAACTCTGTGTGTCTTGCTCTCCCTTTAGTACAACATCCAGATATCACTGACATCCACTATGTCTGTCTCCGACTGTTATATGATATGACACAGATGATTGCATTTGTAAGACATGAGGAAGGGCTCTGTGATGTAGTAGTCAATAGATTCAGCCTCCCAAACAGTGGCACAAAGCAGGGACAAAAACCTGCCACAGTACAACATGAGTCAGTCCGCACTGGCTCTGACCTTCTGCATCTTTCCATTTACTGACATGCTTGTGAAAGTGTTGATGGAATGCTGCAGGCAGACTGAGGGGAGAGGGAAAGAGGGGTATATTTTTTCTCAAATTTTTCTCAAAATTTTCTGTTTTGTACCTAACAAAAGCATCTGTGAACACAAATTTTTGGAAGCAAAATAAGCTTGTCATTATCACAAAATAAACACCAACAGTGATGAAGTATCACCCACATGTGGTTTATTTTGCTATATTGACTGGCTGACTGTACATTATCCCAGTTATTTCATGGCTAATTGCCATATAAATAAATGCATGGATATGCAATATTGATTTGAGTTGAAGCAATCTTATTATGTGAGATGTACGAGAACAAGGAGTGATATAAAAGATGTAAACTGGCACAGTTACTGTATGTCAGAAATCGGTGGCTTGGGACAAATGCCAGTTACAGTACTATTTAGCAGCCATTATAAAAAAAAATATAAAGGGGAAAACACCGTGTAGACCCCACCCTGCCCGAAGGGGAGGTAATGTGTGGAAATACGTCACATAGTCTTACCGAGTTTTGTCGGCAGTGTGGAGAAGTCCCCGTGGTAGGTCCTACCCAGAGGGGACAGAGCTCTACAAACACAGCGACCGGTGGCAGAGGGGACTCTGCCCAAAGAAGACGCGGGTTTACCAATGGGGAAACCGTCTCCCGGAAAATACATCACACAGGGTTACAGACAGGCAACCAGCGCATGTGGAGCACCTACCCCAGTACAGGGCCTACTAGCACACGTACTGGGCCGGCATCGAGTTTCTCTGCGAACTCGCCTGCCACAGGGCTAAGGAGGAAGGACATCTAGGGTCCACGGTCTCGTGAACATAGCTGGGGGGTAAAGGCACATGTCTCCCCCTCCAGGAGGGGAAAGGCGCTGTACGCAAGTGGTACACCCGGCCAGTTGTCCCGCACACTTACCTGTTCGTACCTGACAATACACAGGACAAAACTGTCTCAACCCGGAGATTGTAGAATCTCGCGAAGGTATTGGGTGTTGCCCAGCCCGCTGCTCTACATATGTCTGATAAAGAGGCGCCATTGTTCAGGGCCCAGGAGGCCACCTCACTCCTTTTCCGCTGTCCTCCAAAGCAGACAAAGAGCTGCTCAGAGTGTCTAAAGATCTGCGTGCGATCCAAATAGATGCGCAAAGCGCGCACCGGACGCAGCAACGACAAGGCTGGGTCTGCCTCCTCCTGAGGCAGCACTTGCAGGTTCACCACCTGATCCCGAAACAGGGTCGTGGGAACCTTGGGCACATAGCCCGGTCAGGGTCTCAGGACCACGTGAGAGTATTCTGGACCGAACTCCTGGCACGTGTTGCTGACAGAGAATGCCTGCAGGTCCCCTACCCTCTTGATGTATGTGAGCGCAGTCAGGAGGGCAGTCTTCAAAGAGAGTTCCTTTGGCTCAACTGACTCCAGGGGCTCAAACGGGGCTCCCCGCATGCCCCGTAGGACCATGGAGAGATCCCATGTGGGAATGAGGCGTGGTCTGGGAGGCTTCAGCCTCCTCACGCCTCTAAGGAACCTGATGATCAGGTCATGCTTCCCGAGAGACTTACCGTCAACTGCGTCGTGGTGCGCCGCTATAGCGGCCATGTACACCTTCAAGGTGGAGTGGGACATCCGCCCCTCCAGCCTCTCCTGCAGGAAGGAAAGCACTGACCCGACTGCGCATCTCTGGGTGTCTTCTCGTCGGGAAGAACACCACTTAACGAACAGACGCCACTTCAAGGCATACAGGTGCCTCAAAGAGGGAGCCCTAGCCTGAGTGATTGTGTCTACCACCGCGGCTTCAAACCCGTAGGTAGAAGGACCGTGACAGGGAGCCACTGGGGTGGCTTTCCCTCTGAGGAAGGAAAGCCGCGACCGCAACGTTTCCATGGTCATGGACGTGGCCGTCAGAAGCGGAGAGATAACGACCACAATCAGGAATTAAACACAAACGGAAAGTCATCTTTAAAAAGACCGTAAGTGCCACTCTTTTAGAAGGAAAATATACTCTTTTAATGGAAGAATATACTCTTTTAGGCTGCTGAAGCACCCAGGGGCGTTCTCTGCACTCCACCCGTGCACGAGGGGGAGAAACCGCTGTAATGTTCGGCAGATTAATTCAGCTCACTGAACACAACTGCTCGGCTCCGAAGAGAAAATCTGAATGAGTGGTTGCGAGCCAGCTCCTTTTATACCCGTATGTCCTGAGGAGTGGCATGCAAGTTCCACTCGCCAATTCCCATTGGCCTTTTCTCAAAGATCAGAGGTGTTTGGGGCTACCAAGGGCGACCCCTAGTGTCACTACATCGACACAACGTCGAGTGAGTGATAGATAAAAGAACTATGTTCGGTTACTGCACATGCAAAAAAAAAAAAAAAAAAAAGCAATGACAGTTGGCATCAATGATGTTAAACCTGAACCAGTGCCCCATTTTTTTCCATGAACCCAGAAACAAAGGAGCTTGGAGGACAAGGGGAATATTATAAGTTAATAACGATAAATTCCAGTCTATTCCAGAGCTGTCGTATAGTGTCAGAAGACTTGGAATACAGCACACAAATCTTATGGACAACTTTTATTGTGCATTTACAGTTGAAGTCAGAAGTTTACATACACCTTAACCAAATACATTTCAACTGTGAAACGTTTTTCACAATCCCTGACATTTAATCTTAGAAAACTTTCCCTGTCTTTGGTCAGTTAGGGTCACTGCTTTATTTTAAGAATGTTAAATGTCAGAATAATAGAGAGAATGATTTATTTCAGCTTTTATTTCTTTCATCACATTCCCAGTGGGTCAGAAGTTTACATACACTTTGTTAGTATTTGGTAGCATTGCCTTTAAATTGTTTAACTTGTGTCAAACATTTTGGGTAGCTTTCCACAAGCTTCTCACAATAAGTTGCTGTAATATTGGCCCATTCCTCCAGACTGAACTGGTGTAACTGAGTCAGGTTAGTAGGCCTTCCTTGCTCGCACACACTTTTTCAGTTCTGCCCACAAATGTCCGATCCCGAATCGAATTGAATCCAGTTCCTTGACTTTGTTGTCCTTAAGCCATTTTGCCACAACCTTGGAGGTATGCTTGGGGTCATTGTCCATTTGGAAGACCCATTTGCAACCAAGCTTTAACTTCCTGGCTGATGTCTTGAGATGTTGCTTCAATATACTGTATACACATAATTTTCCTTCCTCATGATGCCATCTATTTTGTGAAGTGCACCAGTCCCTCCTGCAGCAAAGCACCCCACAACATAATGCTGCCACCCCCATGCTTCATGGTTGGTATGGTGTTCTTCGGCTTGCAAACCTCACCCTTTTTCCTCCAAACATAACGATGGTCATTATGGTCAAACAGTTCAATTTTTGTTTCGTTAGACCAGAGGACATGTCTCAAAAAAGTAAGATCTTTGTCCCCATGTGCACTTGCAAACTGTAGTCTGTCTTTTTTATGGAGGTTTTGGAGCAGTGGCTTCCTTGCTGAGCAGCCTTTCAGGTTATGTCAATATAGGACTCATTTTACTGTGGATATAGATACTTGTCTACCTGTTTCCTCCAGCATCTTCACAAGGTCCTTTGCTGTTGTTCTGAGATTGATTTGCACTTTTTCATCTAGATCTGGTCACTATGAGCTGTCCTTGATTAAAAAGAGCAGAAATATAAAAAAATTTCCTTTACTGCTCCTTTAACCTTGGGAATTTGACAAGCAGATTAGTCAAATACTGTAGATAAAAAAATTTAAAAAAAATAAAAAATAAAAAAAAAAGTAACAAGTAAGAAATATAAAAATAAACTTTTCATTGTTGTTGTTTTCTCTCTCTTATTTATTTATTTATTTATTTTGCAAGTTTGGATGTATTGTATTTTGCAAATAACGCCATAGGGAATTACTGACCATGTCCTGTTTACCTGCAGTGGGGCTGCATTACTAATCCGTGGGCCTCTAATCCCGACCATGTTACAACGAATGTCACGCTTCCACTAAGACAAAGAAAAAGAGAAAAAAATGCAGAAAAATAAAATAGTATGACTACAGCCAAATCACTCCGTGATCTTTAATCTCTCTCTTTCTCTCTTCCTTTTCATCCTCTCTCCTTTATCCATTCTGCTCAAATCTAGGACACTTTTTGTTTTATTTTCCTCTCCGTTCTCAGGAGTCTCTGAGCCAAGAAACAAGCCAAAGCTCCAGAAGCCTTCAGTGTGTATCAGAGTGTCTCCTCTATAGACACTTTTTCAAGTGTGTAACACATTCAAATTTGCACATACACTGACGCACACATGTGTGAATCCCAACATGTATGTAACAGTTTGGGTTTCTGGCCATGACTGAACATGTTTTGAGGGTGTTCAATCTGAATTTGTGGGGCAACAAAGAGAATTTACCCAACGGACCGCTGGTAGGCGAAGCAGCCACACACAACAATCAGAAAGGCGTCAGCAAACAACAGAGGCACACAGCAGTAATGCAAACGTGGCTGTTTCATTAAAGGAATACTCAAAGGTATATATATCTCCATCTTACAAAGGAGGGAATTCTCCAGACGTGAAAGGGGAGTGTGACAGGAAGCATTATGATATTGCTGGAAAAAATTTAAGGGAGGGGTGTGATTTCATTTGTGTTGAAGCACAATGAAAATTGTAAACATCCTAGTGAACGAATGCATCTTAAAGAACAAGAGGCAGTAGTTCAAATTGTTATTAATGGAACAAAGCCAGAGGATGAAGCCTTAGATATGATTTGCTTTTTGTACGACAGCCTGTCTGGACAAAATTAATGTTTGTAGTTCATCATAGTGGGCGTGAAATGTCAGTCTCAGGCCTTTGTCTATGCAAAAGTTACACCAAGCTGCACATCTGTCTTGGAAATGAGTTCAAAATTGATGTCAGTCAAAAGATGTTATCAATCGAAATAGAAAAAAAAACAAAAAAAACAAACATGAAATCATATCACTGTACAACAAAAAGTAACGTTCTGCAAAACATGCTGAAAAGGAAAAAATAAAATAAAAATAATAAATAAATAAATAAATAAAACAAAAAGAAAACAGGAATGTTTATATTAGGATCTATTAAATTAATAATTTCAGAGGAAAGCCACTAAAATGTGAACGTTAGTGTCCACCAGATGGAGCTCTAATACTGGATGGACTCTCACCAGCTATTTGCCTGTGCAAAGGTGAACAAATGGAAACAGAGTAGAGACTTATGGTCAGGAATGTAAATGTGGTTTCAAGAATCCTATTACAGTAACGAAAGGAAAGGTGATGTATTACACATAAGCCTTGCAGATAAAATTAAATAAATAAAATGCACTGAAACAGATAACTCTGTCATCTTTCCTCCCACTCTCTCATACTTATAGATGGACATCGCACCATGATCATAAACACTGCATTCTGTTCATGCATCTATTTATCAGATGCATCATGTAATATTGATTTACCCAGATCTTACAATCTTGCCAGGGAGCATGCAGAAGGTTTCTAATGTGACTTCTAATAAATAACTCCATTCGAAGTAATAACTATCACAATTACCTGGAAAGTTGATTACATAAAAGGGCCCAGATTAAGGTGTGGTCACACTAGACTTTGTGCATCAATGACCACTAAAGCATCTTAAGGTAACAAATTGGCTCGTTTCAATACAAACAATACTCCTATCTGCATAATTTGAAGTGTTGCGAGAAAGTGGTGCATATGGTCTGTTTAAAGGGACAGTTCACCCAAAAATTAAAATTCTGTCATTTACTCTCATGCTGTTCCAAACCATATATTAATTTTTTCTTCTGTGGAACACAAAAGGAGTTGTTAGGTAGAATGTTAAGTCTCAGTCACTATTCACTTTCATTTATGGAAAGGTGCAGTAAAATAATTCATTTAATTATTTTAACATTTTAAATGTATTTTCGGTTGTTATTTGTAATTTATTATTTATTAAAAACGGAATTCCTAGGGGAATGACATCATATGCTCTGCATATTTCATATTATGAAAAGTGGAGAAGTAACTATTGTTTCTGGTATCTGCAATGTTGCTCCCAAAAGCTGCTCAAACTGCTACATAAACGGTGAAATGTCCTAACAAAAAGAATTGACTAAGCTCATAATTAACTAATGTTTTTTGCTACAGATTAGGCCAAAAATCCAATTATGAAAGTTGAAATAAATGTGTTACGTGAGGTTGGAAATAACTGCGTGGGCATTTCTGAGCCTCCGAACACTCTGCACTTAACAATGGTGCTTTTACATTTTATAGACTTCCAGAGAAGCACGGCATCCGGGTGGGACCCAACATGATGCATTCAGAGCCTCTCGTCCAATAAACGTTGATCTTTTGCACCTTGATATGAATGGTACCTTTATCTTCCATAGACTCCCATTGAAGTCTATATGGGTTGTTCGTATTAGTAAGTATTTGTGTGGAAAGAAGCAGATTTATTTACGAACAAACAACGCGGTAGTGATGTGTGATATTTGACCCTTTTAGTTGATAAAACATTGAAGTTCACAACAAGTGATATCTAATTTATATAGATTATTTGTACATATTTTAAACTCATCATAGCAATATTTCTTATGAAATTCCAAGGAAACTGTCCTTCATGTGTAGTCTTAAAGCAATCGCCACTTGACCGCACCCTCCTAATGATGATACAGCAATATTAATGAACGTACACACCACTGAAAATATAACTGCAGTTCCCAGACGATGCATGGAGATCAGACAGGGGTTGTGCTCCAGTCTACAGCACACAGGCATATGATTGCTGGCAGAAAAATTAATTAGCGAGTTGGACAAGGTTACAGCCACGTAATGAAAGTTATTGGGCATGTCAGTTCATCACAGCCTCAGTCCCCCTATTACTTTCAATCAGGCCAGCCGGCCGTGAAATAGAGTTCCATGTGAGGCTGGAGCTGGAAGTGGCATATCAGAGGGCCGTCCCCAGTGGCTTTTCACATGGCCGATCAGGGTACTTACTCTAATACGCGCGTAGCGTGATGATGCCGAGAATTCCACACTCTCAGGCCTACCCTCATTTCAAATTGCCACAGCAAAGTGGATATAGTCCTCCTCTGCTCTATCTCTCTCTCTCACTCTGCCAGTCTAGGTGGGGGAGCTGAGGCTCACCCAAGATGACCTAACGGAGGGAAACGGATGAGGGGACACAACGGCGTCCAGGAAAAGTTAGCTGGTGTGAGAATGTTGCAACACCACTCAATTAACCTGCAGCATGCACCGATGAGAAAGGCTGCTGACAGCCGCTTTGTCTGAGAGCACGTCATCTTTGTTCTCATGCTCGCAGCAGAAATGGATGGGGTTCCATCAGTGAATATCTTTTATAAATAGTGTAGCGGCAGGCACACAGATCATGCACAGAATACAGAGTGTCAGCCAGTTTTCAACATCTGAGATAGATTAGCAAACTGTAAACACAGTTTATACAATCGCAAGTGAGTCATAATGACTTTACCAAGCAAACCACAAACTTTTCTCCCCAGTTATAGGAAATAAATGGAGGCAGATTGATTCTGTCTTGTTTTTAATAATGTTTTATAATTCAGTTAGAACTGGGTCCAGTTCAGTCCAGGTTGGAGAATAAAAGTTTATTTATTGTGTTATTTGCAGCAGTGTAGGCAGAGTGATCAATGTTCAGACCGTTCAAAAATGTTCAGAGTACCAATTAAACTTTAACTTTAATTACTGCAGGTATAGAACAAAACTTAATGATCAATATAAACTTCATGAAGTAATTTTCTCATGGAAAATGCAGAAACAGTGAAAGTTTGTACAGGTTGGTAATTTTTTTAACAATCAATCTTAAACACTCTAATTATAGCATTTCTCATTCAATCTAAATACTGTAAATATAATTACTGTACATAAGCATTTAAATACATAATACTTTCATTTGGAAATTAAATCAGCTTTACGGTTGTTATACTGCCTAAGATGCATCTTTAGCTCATGTTCTCATAGCTACTTACTTTTTCAATATCTTTCAGCTGTTTGAAATCAAGGCCATCCATCAGCTCACACCTAGATGCCTGAATCAATGCTTCAGTGACCAGTCCTGCTGCCGACTCTGCTGAATGTCTGTCTCGTTGCTCAGACAGCTGTACGTTAATACATATCAGGCCTCCAAAACGTTTGGCAGGGGAGAAATCATTGACAGTCATCCCATAAACCTGCCTTTGATTGGGAGAAATTCCCTCTCCTCGACTCCTAAGGCCTGGACCATGTTGGGAGTCGATTGCAGACAAGGTTGAAAATAGCACAGGCCTGCATTTTCTACTACTGCCACAGGGTCTAGAAGATTTGGAGGGCATTTTGACAATAGGAAGATACATTTTTGCCAGTTGCTATTCTGTTTATAGATAGTAAATCTGTGAGAGCTTAATTGATCATTTCTCCCAGATCAGTGGCTTAATCTCTCAGCTTTGGGAGTGGAAGAGAGAACAATCAATGGGAACAACAAAAATGCACGCAAGGCAGTTTAGTGCATAACTTCAAACTAGAGGTAAACTAGAAGAATGCCGAGGTTTATACAGCAGCATCCTCTCAACAATGTACATTGAGGTTGAAAATCTGTTGTTATGCAGTCCAAAAGAACACATCAAAGTTTACATTAAACATTAATGGAACATCCTTATGCCATTTTTAGTATTCAGTAAAAGTTTTCACATTGTTGGAAGAAAACATTGTTCATATGTCCTTTAAAAAAAATTTATTTCACAAAAAAATAAATAAATAATAAATCAGAGTTAAAAAAATTCATAGAATCATGTTACTATACCTTAATGTTTCCAAAATGACTTTCATTGAAAGAATGACAAAAATGACTTCTATTCCCCTTTTGAAAGGAAGAGTTCACCCAAAAATGAAAATTATGTTTTTTACTCACCCTCATACCATCCCAGATGTGTATCACTTTTTGCTTCTGCATAACACAAAGGTTTTTAGAGGAATATCTCAGCTCTGAAGGTCCATATAATGCAAGTGAATGGTGACCAAAAATTTGAAGCTCCAAAAAAGCACATATAGGCAGCATAAAAGTAATCCATACAACCCCAGTATTGTAATTAATGTCTCCTGGAGCTATCCAATTGGTTTTGGGTTAGAACAGACCAATATGTAACTGCTTTTTCACTGTACATCTTGCCATTGCACTCTGTAGGCACAATCATGATTTCAAGCTTAATTACATTTCCCAGTGCTTGACGCATGCGCAGAGCGCAAGACGTTGTGAAATTTTACTCCATTTCAGAGCCACACAGTGACCATTTCACCTCAGAACTGCAGCAAGTGTAATATGTAACTGCCATTTCGTACAAAGAACCACATATTATTTTGCAAAATGTTGTCACAGTTACAACATTTTCAAGTGATCAGGCTGGATGATATTTGATCAATTTAAATGTTGTGCTAACTTAAAGGTGCAATATGTAACAATTTTCATGTAATGTTCGCCTTGTTTTGCCAATGTGTGAACTGCTTGTAACACAACTTAAAAAATGAGCCCTTCCAGGACTTCCTAGGTTGCCTATTAAAGCCTGTAGCCTGATTTTCATGTGAAGGGAGCGGGTCGCTTTTGCCGGGTAAATCCAAAGGATGTGACGTTTATGCACGCTCCCGAGAGCCTTGCCTCAGACAGTAATAGCTTCTCTTCTGCTATTCAACAAACTGCAACAGTAGGTAACGTTATCTTAGAGATGGAATCCAGCAAACATCCGACTCCCAGCACAACACCGCCTCCTACACAAACTCTGAGTAAGCCAAAAAAAAAAAAAAAATGTATCTACTGAATCCCATCTGGCTAAGCGGGAACGTGATCGTGGTCGAGAGAAAACTAGAGTGAAAGGGGGCCTGGGTAGCTCAGTGGTAAAAGACACTGGCTACCACCCCTGGAGTTAGCTAGCTCACTAGTTTGAATCCCAGGGGGTGCTGAGTGACTCCAGCCAGGTCCTCTAAGAAACCAAATTGGCCCGGTTGCACATGGGGAAACCTCCTCGTGGTCGCTATAATGTGGTTCGTTCTCAATGGGGCGCGTGGTGAGTTGAGCGTAGTTGCCGCGGTGGATGGTGTGAAGCCTCCACATGTGCTATGTCTCCGTGGCAGTGCGCTCAGCAAGCCACGTGATAAGATGCATGGGTTGACAGTCTCAGATGTGGAGGCAACTGGGATTCATCCTCCACCACCCGGAATGAGGCAAATCACTATGTGACCACAAGGACTTAAAAAGCACATTGGGAATTGGGCATTCCAAATTGGGAGAAAAAAAAGAAAAAAGAAAAAGAAAACTAGAGTGAACATTGACAGGGCATTTAATTCCTGGAGGGACCTTCATTCAGTTTTGGGGATCAAAACTGCCCCTGAATTGGCATTCTTCTTACTGGACAGATAAGCTTATATAACTGCAAAGCATGTGAAATATAGTGCCATAAGGATTGATCTGTGTAATTTTAGCTAACTTGATCTTGCCTGCTAACGCTGACGAATTGCAAGCTACCTTGCTTCGTAACTTTCAAATAATTTCAACGATCTTCTCCTTATTCTAAATGTCAGGTATACAGAATAAATTTAAGCAAATACACTGGTTTCTTATTCTTTGTACAACATATGACATACAAAACATACAATAGTGCAACATAAGTGCAGTGCAGCAGTAAACTCTCTGGTATAATTTGGTAGTATGTAGCTGTATGTGTGTATCCGTATGCTATGTTAGCTGATAAGTAGTTTTAGTTTAGTCTCAAAGTTTGTAGTAAAACAATCATAACTGTGTAATTTTAATTATGCTACCTCATCTGTCAGCATGATGCCGGTGGATCACGTTCAGTCTCTTTGTATGTTACGTCATTGTTTTGGCTGATGCTCGCTCGCTCACGTCCCTATGGAGTGTGTGCACGAGCAACAGGTAGCTGGCTGCAGTTCACTTAACGGCCACAAGTGTTATTAATAACAAGGGTTTCTGAATCTTACATACTGCACCTTTAAATAACATTCTATTCACAATAAGAAAAACACAAGATAATGTTTGGAAATTGTTCTAAGAAAATACATTTGTTAATTGGGTTGCACTTACAGGGTTTGTGACCTCTTAACACTCATCTCAATCAGAGTAGATTATTATAGATTTGCCACCTTCCTCTTGCTCTTGTCTCTTCCTTTTCTTCTCCCTACAGATGGTCTGGTCTCTGTCCATCTGGTCAGGTCTCTTAGCCTTTTTTTTGTCCTGCTTCCACCACAGTTGAGTCTCATTCTCAGCTCCTCTGTAGTCTCAGCCTTTGGTTTAGACCCCTCCAGTGAGCCTGCTGTTCTCCCACGCTCCCCTTGTCTCTCATTAGACACCTCCACATGGATAAGTACCCTACTACTAGGCGGGCTGCAAAAGAAAGAAACTAGAGAAAGAAAGAGGGGAAAACTTTCCAGCCCTCTCAGTACCACCTCCAAGGAAACAAAAATGAAAACATGGCCAACATCCCATTGTCCCTATGGCAAACATAGATGTCTGATCAAGAGAGGAGGCAAGAGAGGAACAAGGAGAAACAAGACCTTTAATGTCTCCACACGAAGATGTCAAAGAGGGAAGGCGGTCTTCTGAAACTCAGTACCCTGCCTTTAGCTGGCCGATGGAGTGAACAGCAAGGAATCGTGGACCAGCATTCTCACCCTCAGGCCATGTCTAAAGTGATGCTGGAGCTTTGTACCACCACTCTGGATTCCTGTGGCGAAAGTAACAAGGCATTTAAAAGGCGTCCGCTGTAGAAAATGAAAGCTTGCAACTTCCAAAGTGATTTTCTGTGTGGAAGACAGAACAGAACCCATTTCAGCCAGCTTGTTACAAGATTACAATTTCTAATGATAGACAGAGATCGAAATGGGGGAGGAAAATCAAAGATATACCAGAATGTTTTGGACAACTGTACTTGATGTTCTTGTTTTGGGCTCAGTAAAAAAATCTTAAAATAGTTACCATTATGTTTACCATTGCTGGGATTGCCAGATACATGTAATCACAGTTTCAGCAGAGTATATGAGCAAGCTGCACATTCAAACCCAGGAGTGGAAAAGAAGCAGTGCCCAAACACTCATCTCTTGTCTTGGACTACTCTCCTTAGTCAATCGATAAACAACTTTTCACAGCTTGCAGTTTGGCAGTACAAAGGTTTGGTCAAACACACTAGCTCTGGAGAAATCTGAGGCAGGGACCACATGGGCTCCATGTAAAGGAGGTCCAGATCACATACAGAGATCAGACCTGGGCAGGCGGTAGTGCCTTCTTTGAGAAGAAGAGAGAAGAAATTGCGGGAAGAGTACAAGATGAGACCATCTTCTAGTCGGGCAACGGCAGGATCAAACCACAAGGGATGAAAATTTTGGCCAACAAACTAACTCAAGTAGACGATAACATTGCTCATACTGGCCCCAGATGCCTGCCTTGGGAGGAATAATCTGAAGAGGACTGTTAGGCAGAACTTGTTTTAACCATGTACAAAGTGAACATGATGCAAAATCAGTGAAATCAATCAGTTTGAAACAAGTTTGTGCTGTAATATAAAAACACAGAGACACATCTAAAAAATGAGGGCATGACTCCTTGCTTTCATACATTAAAGATGGTATCTGTACTACTTTTTCTCTCCTATATTTGTTTCACTCTTCCTTTGTTGTCTTCCCAATGTTTCCTTGGTGCTTGCATTAAGGTTGACTTGCCCCAAGGAAATGCAGAGGTACTCAATATGCACTTATTCCATTAGGAAGGGTGCTGTCTGCTTCACTGCACAAAAGAAAGACTGTTCTGTTTTCCTGGTGTGACAAACCAGAGCTAATACAAAATCAAATGCTTTGCCATTAATAATAAATTTTTTGTTCCATTCTTTGGGGAAAGAGGGATGAGGGAGCATTTTTAAGATAAGTTCTAAAAGTCAGTACAGTGAAGGAAGCCTTATTACCTGTTAAAACCTTATCAGCATGGCTCATTGCATAGTTTTCCAAAAATTCATTAAATGCATTTTTGCGGTCACTTCCAGTGTTCTCCTTTGTACATCATGATAAAGCAGGGGACTCAATAAAAAAAAAATTAAAAATAAAAAACCTTCTGTAATTTCTTCAGGCCGAGATATTTTACTGTGTCTTTCGAGAAAGATTGTTGCACATCTCTGTCATGTTCAGACTAACGGAAAGACACAATTTAGGGGCTGCAGTTGTCTTTAACTAGACGACTAGTTTTGACACTAGACAACACTATATATACACATACTTTGCCAGCTTTGTGGTTTCATTAATAGGACATTGATTGATGCAATAAACTGTTTGCCATGTTTTAAATATGTGTTCATAATGATTAAAAATATTAATAAAAGGAAACTTCCAGTTTCAATAGTAAGCTCAATTGACGGCATTTGTGGCATAACGTTGCTTACTGCTAAACAAATTTTCTGATTAATTACCATTTATCAATCTATACAATTTTGGATCACTATTTAAATATCTATCTATCTATCTATATACAGTATACATACATACATACACACACTTCCGGTCAAAAGTTGTGTATGTATGTAGGAAATTGGTACTTTAATTCACCAAAGTGGCATTCAACTGATCACAAAGTATAGTCAGGACATTACTGATGTAAAAAACAGCACCATCACTATTTGAAAAAAGTCATTTTTGATCAAATCTAGACAGTCCCCATTTCCAGCAGCCATCACTCCAACACCTTATCCTTGAGTAATCATGCTAAATTGCTAATTTGGTACTAGAAAATCACTTGCCATTATATCAAACACATATGAATGCTATTTGGTTCATTAAATGAAGCTTAACATTGTCTTTGTGTTTGTTTTTGAGTTGCCACAGTATGCAATAGACTCACATGTTTTAAGGTCAATATTAGGTCAAAAATGGCAAAAAAGAAACAGCTTTTTTATGAAGATTTCTTACAAAGATGTACACTACAGTCTTCAAAGACAAAGGACAATTGGAGATGTGGAAGTCCAGATGTACAACTAAACAAGAGGATAAGTACATCAGAGTCTCTAGTTTGAGAGATAGATGCCTCACATTTCCTCAGCTGACAGCTTAATGGAATACTACCTGCTCAACACCAGTTTCATGTACAACAGTAAAGAGAAGACTCAGCGGTGCAGGCCTTATGGGAAGAATTGCAAAGAAAAAGCCACTTTTGAAACAGAAAAACAAAAAAGAAAAGGTTAGAATGGGCAAAAAAACACAGACATTGGACAACAGATAATTGGAAAAGAGTGTTATGGATCTCAACCCCATTGAGCTTTTGTGGGATCAGCTAGAATGTAAGGTGCGTGAGAAGTGCCCGACAAGACAGCCACATCTATGGAAAGTGCTACAGGAAGCATGGGTATCTGGACAAACTAACAGCTAGAATGCCAAGGATCTGCAAAGCTGTCATTGCTGCACGTGGATGATTTTTTGATGAGAACTCTTTAAAGTAATTTCAGCAGTTCTGAATATTTTTTTTCAAATTGTAATAGTAATTTTTCACGTTATTAATGTCCTGACTATACATTGTGATCAGTTGAATGCCACTTTGGTGAATAAAAGTACCAATTTCTTTCCATGAGAGCAAAGTCTGTACAATATTCCAAGCTTTTGGCCACCAGTATATATATATATATATATATATATATATATATATATATATATATATATATATATACACACACACACACACACACGCACACACACACACACACTGATCAGCCACAACATTAAAACCACCTGCCTAATATTGTGTAGCTCCCCCTCGTGTCGCCAAAACAACACCAACCCACATTTCAGAATAGCATTCTGAGATGCTATTCTTCTCACCACAATTGTACAGTGCGGTTATCTGAGTTACCATAGGCTTTGTCAGTTCAAACCAGTCTGGCCATTCTCTGTTGACACCTCACTTCAGCAAGGCATTTCCGTCCACAGACTTTGTTTTTGGCACCATTCTGAATAAATTCTAGAGGCTGTTGTGTGTGAAAATCACAGGAGATCAGAATTACAGAAATACTCAGACCAGCCTGTCTGGCACCAAATTATCTAATCAGCCAATCGTGTGGCAGCAGTGCAGTGCATAAAATCATGCAGACATGGGTAAGGACTTCAGTTAACCTTTTCACACGTACGTTCCATTTTTCTGACTGATATATTTTTCAGCTAAAGTTACGGTAGGATTGTATTGGTATTGATAATAGTATTGAACATAATATTACAGCAATGAAGCCAGACATTGTCTTTATTCATGATTAGCTGCTCATATGTTTCACCATGAAGGGAAAAATCATATGTGATGTAAAATGTCATACAGCGTTGCTTTGTTAGAGACATATTTCAATTCAGTGTTATAAAAATAATGGTAAAGAATTTTCATAAACAATTTGAGTAAATTAAATATGACATTTATTTTTTTTTTAATTAAATTTATCAATAACAATAAAATGATGTTATGATGGTAAGTAAATAATATGAATAAATAATAACATTGCCTTATCTTTTGCAGTCTCAATAAGGCTTCAGGGTGTGGTACTCCACCAAAACATGGGCAACACAAAAGGGAGTTTTACTACTTTACTATTCTGCTTTCTCTTTGGTCATTTTGCAGGTGATCATGGTCATTCTCATCCTATTTGCCCCCACAGTACCACAGGCCCTGTAACATTGCTGGGAGAATGTGGGACTGTTATACCAGTATCCTTCCTCACATAAGGCGGCAGTAAGGTCATTACAACAGACATAGAGATCCCAAGCTCCTCATAATGGTGAATGTCTGTGGTGGATCCGATATAAATAATCATGTCTTGAAAATATGTGTTCATGTCACACACACACAATAATGTGAAATCTGTTTCTTTTTGCAGGTATAAACTGATGAAATGCCAGCCTACCCTTCCACTTCATCAATGATTAATCCATGGAGGGCTATTTTTATGGAACAAAAACACGCTGAAAGGAGTGTTATTCACTTGTAAGTTGTAAATGTCCTGAGTCTGCATGATGTGAAGTACTATGTTACTTGACTCTGCTTTATCAAGAGGCATAATGAATGACATATTAAATAATGATGAAATGTTAACAGTTTTATTACAGTTATGGTTAAACAAAAAACACAAATGTCATTGACCATAGTAATTTCAAATAAGAACTATTTACAAAAAAAAAAAAAAAAAAAAAAACTTTTTGTAGGTTCAATAATGTTTGAGTGTGTGGTACTTAAAGCATGGAGTAACAGAAAAGGGAGTGTTACACGGCACAAACATGTATTTTGTAAGGTGTCTCTCCTTTGTCTTCCGTGTGCTGGAGAGACAGACCTTGCAGTGCCGCCTTGTCCTGCTGCCCTGGGAAGTGGTTTGAGGAACTTCACAGTGTAAATGCCTGGCTTTCAGACACAGGGGATTGTCTGAGGCAGGACGGGCCCCACTGCTCCGATACCATGGTGAACTGTGCTCCTCAAGCAGCCCTCTAATCAGGTTGATCCTGAAATGCAGGAAATCAGTGGCGTGTCCTAACAGATAGTAAGGGGCCAATAAGGACATGACGATGGACCCAGAGATCACAAGCTCCTAGTAGTGGTGGATGCCAGTGGTGGATCCTGTGTAGACTATCATGTCCTGCACATAACCAGTGAGTACATCACACAAAACAAAAATCTTGACCCCGAATCTATGCCTCTTTGCTGGTGTGAACTGTCGGAACGGCAGCCTGCCCTTCCACTTCATTAGTGACTTATCCACACAGAGATCCTTAAATGGCACAAAGATGTTACGAAACGAGGAAGTGATGGCTGTAAATATTTTTCTTATTTTATGCAGGGGATCACTGACACTGGCACCAGCACTGCTGTTAAAGAGCAGGCAACGGAGGAGGAGGCAGTCTTGGGTGAACAAGGACCCGAAAAATGGGGTCTGGAGCATGGGGTCTGTGCTTCAGTACTCACGGCCTCTGTGGGATATGCAGGTGGGGTCTGAACTCCCGACTTTGCAGGATAAAAAAATTAGGAGGGGTAAAATTACTGGTAGAACTCCAGCAGGAAGAGCTTACCCCCTCCACCTCCCTTGGTGTTGTGTGCAGGTGAATGAGCAGTGGCTGAGACATCTTCATCCTCAGCATCAAGGGCTTGGAGGTTGGGGGGCATCTCCTCATCTTTGTCACTTCCCTCATTGTCAAAATCTCCCTCCACCTCATCAGAATTTAAAAAAAAATATTTCTCTGATCTCCTCATCTGTATTTTTTTTTCTGTGGCAACTGTATAAATAAAACTGTAAATAAATAAAATTAACTTAAAGTTGTGTGTGTAAAATAGATGATGAGCTCCGATGCGAGTCTGAGGTAAAAGTGACATGCCATGATGTCACTTGTCACCGGGGGAAAGGGAAGATTAATGATAGGCTATGGCTATGGCCATAGCCATGATTTATTTATTTATTTATTTATTTTATTGTAGTGCAGACTTGAGAGTTCGGAGCCTGTCTGATATATTTATACACAGATTAACAATTACAAATAATTAACAACATAATGTTTCATGTGAATAAAACATTGACTTTGAAAGGTGACTGTTTTTCTCAATGTTATCATAGACATGAGTGTGTAGACATGCGCTGGAAACTTGTATTCTAATACTTCTGTGTTTATTTGAATACATTAAACATATCCTGTAGTTGAAAAGACTGTTCGAGCAGCAGTTTTAGACATACATAACAAGCACTTCGCCAGTCCCTCTCTCTGTAGCAACAGCAGCTATACAGCAATGCGAAAGCAGATTTGGTGAGTTTCTCATCTAGTTATACTGCTGTTATACACAGTGTATGGATATGAACAGTAAACTTGTATTCTTCTGTTTTTTGAATGCATGCAACATAAAATAAACATATCATGTAGTAGAAAAGACTGTACGAGCAGCTGTTTTAGATATATAAACGACAAGCGCTTAGCTAGTCACGCAGCACGAAAGCAGATTTGATTTTTAAATGTTGCATGTCGATAACGTCACACAAAAACGTTCTAATCACACGGGTGTGATCGTATGCCTCAGGGACCACTCTGGAATGATCACACTGGTTTGATTGTACGTGTCAAAGGGTTAATGTTCACCTCAACCATCAGAATAGGCAAACAATTTGATCTCAGTGATTTCGACCGTGGCATGATTGTTGGTGCCAGATGGGCTGGTTTGAGTATTTCTATAACTGCTGATCTCCTGGGATTTTTAAGGGGTCCATCACCATCAATGGAGCACTGGTGGAGAGAGTCAGCAGCTTCAAGTTCCTTGGTGTCCACATCACTGAGGAACTCACATGGTCCGTCCACACTGAGGCCATTGTGAAGAAGGCTCTTCTTCCTGAGACAGCTGAGGAAGTTTGGAATGAACCGCCACATCCTCATACGGTTCTACACCAGCACTGTAGAGAGCATCCTGACTGGCTGCATCACTGCCTGGTACGGCAATAGCACCGCTCACAACTGCAAAGCCCTGCAAAGGGTGGTGCGAACTGCCAGACACATCATCGGAGGTGAGCTTCCCTCCCTTCAGGATATATATACCAGGCTGTGTGTGAAAAAAGCTCGGAGGATCATCAGAGACTCCAGCCACCCAAGCCATGGGCTGCTCTCACTGCTACCATCAGGCAGGCAGTATCGCAACATCAGGACCCACACCAGCCGACTTCATGACAGCTTCTTCCCCCAAACAATCAGACTTCTGAACTCTTGATCTCTCATGATCAATATACATCAGCACTACAATGTATTAATCTTATTATCTCACACTGGACTGTCATAAATTATATTCTCTCTTAACAACACACTGGCAACTGACTATCAACTGACAGCCTGAATGTCAATACAGTACAATACAACCTACTGTATATTTTATATATACTATATATACTATTTTTATTGTATAATGTGTATTCTTTATTGTGTGTATGTGTATTCTATATTGTGTGTATTGTGTACTGTACATTGTATATTATTATTTGTATATTGTGTTGTGTGTAATTATGTGTATATTAGATATGTAAATTGTGTTATGTAAATCTGATATTTATTGTAAATTGGTATATGTCTCATCACTGTCATGACTGCTATGTTGCTCGGAACTGCACCCAAGGCTTTCACCCACTATTGCACTTGTGTATATGGTTGTGTGACAATAAAAGTGATTTGATATGATTTGACGACTGCTGTGAATTCCCTCAGTAGCCAGAATGGCCGACACAGAAGCACAAGAAATTCCAGATCAGGAGAGCAGAAAGACCTAATAGAATGTACATTCCTCTGACCACACCAGGATTTGTTGATCATAAAACATACACCACCACCTCTGCTTTTACCTGAGAGGTCTTTCACTCTGTCCGCTCGGTGCACGGAGAACCCTGCAGGTTCGATGGCTGAGTCTGGAATCTCCGCAGACATCCAAGTTTCTGTAAGACAGATAATGCAGCAGTCCCTCGTCTCTCGTTGGAAAGAGATCCGCACTCTCAGCTCGCAGAGCTTGTTGTCCGGTATATACATAGTCTATATTTTAGTATATACTGTATATATACTATATATCCTCTCATGATGGCGAAGTGCTCATGAATGGTGTTTGTACTGCCAATAAAGATTCCCTACCAATGGCCTTAGTGCCACTGTAACTGGCGCTGTCACGTTCTATCTCCCTCTCTATTTCTCTTTCACCTTGCTCTCATGTTCCTCTTCTCTCCCACCTTTGTGATTAGTGTACTATAGTAGAGCATATGTGCCTTCCATTGAATGGGTATTTATCATTTATGCCCTCTATCTTTCTCACCCTCTTCAAGGCAGTGTACCCTATTTGAATATCAAGGCTACAGTTGACAATGGAGAGACACTTGAGAGCACAAAAGAGCTCTAGCAGGCTTCAAGGGCCAAGTAGGAGAACAGGGGTCTGACAGCGGTAAGGAGCTCTAACTGTAGCTAAATAAAGCAAAAGTCAGGGGAGGTAGCCCACTCACACACAAACACACAAAAAAAGTGCCAAGAGAATACACACCTGGGGATGGTGGGAGGTGAAGAGGAATAAAGAGAGAAAACCTACTCTATCATCCATTCAATAGAGAGAAAGAAACCTAAGCTTCAGATGCTAGTTTGTGTCTCTCTACACCTGTGCTCTCACAAAAGTGTAACATGAAAACCTACAGTGGTGGTTCCTGAGTTATGGGCACAGCATACAACATAAGTAGGGATTTGTCACCGCTTGTTTCATGGAGAAAAAACTTTGAGTGGATTGATAAGATTTAAAAAGTGCTCTATAGTATTCTACTATAGTATTCTATAATTGGGGGTACTTTGCGGGTATATTTTATGTCTGTGGGATTTATATATTTAATGCATTTTAATCAATATATAGTACCAATACTTATTTTCCCAGTACATAATGATTTTTTTTTTTATTTGTATTTTTTTTTTTATTATTATTATTTTTATTTTTTTCTAAATCACATAATCATTTGTTGGGAAAGCCATCTATTTTGTTCAGAAAGGTGTATATGACATAAAACCTTGATATTCAGCTATACGAGTTGGTCATTCTACTGTGGCGAATGGGCAAAGAGGATCCTACGGTATCAACTGCGTATCTATAAATAAAGCTGAATCTGACTTCGCCACCCCAGGACTAAATAACTAGGGAACACTTACAGCAATAGGTAACCCCAAAAAGGTCACACAGGTTTGTTCATACACAAAGAAGGGCAAAAGACATGGGTTCAGTTCAAAAGTTGAATCTGTTCTTTATTCCATAAAAAATAGAGAATTTATTGAAAACACTCATAGTCCCACTGAGACGACTTCAAAGCCGCAGGAGTTACTGCATCAGTAACGGTGTCAATAAACAAAAAACAAAAACAAAAAATAAAAAAATAAATAAAAAAATAAAAAAATAAAATAAAAATAAAATAAAAAAAAAACACATTCACAAACCAAAAAGTAATAAAAAATACATAAAATAAAGCATAACAAATACCTCCAATACCAAGGATACATGCATAAACACACAATCAAAATTCTCATACATCCATCATTGTGTATAGGGCTGCAACTTACTGGCAGAAAGGCAGGTTGTCACTTGGAGAGTGGGAGGATGGACAATCAGTCTTCAAAGAACAAATCACCCCACAGTGCACACAGCACACACATTCTAAGATTTGCAAATAAGTGAACACACCACCATGAGGATAGGGATGGAAACATAGCCTTTCTGCCTTGGCTCACAACCCTGAAGTACAAGAAAAATGTGTAAACATAGCACACACATTTTAACAATTTCTCTGCACACAGTTAGAGCAGACACAGCGGACACAACCCAATTGTTCTAACTTGCCTGGGCTCAACTTACCACCATGAAAGGGGGTTCACACATAATCAAAACACATATTCAACACACACACACACACACACACACACACACACACACACACACACACACACACACACACACAAAACATTGCATGACCTCTTAATACAGTTAGTACACACACACAAGCTGCAAAAGAAAAAATGAAATAAATGCATATATTTATAAGGGGTGACTAAGGTGCCAAAATGGCAGCTAACAGGGTTTTAATAAACACTGGCAGCGCCACACTATAGAAGGCTTTCTCAGGAGTAAACAAGAAAAGAAAGAAAACATAGTGGCCCTAAAATGTACCAGGAGCAGTATAACAAAAAAAAAAAAAAAAAAAAAAAAAAAACTAATTAAACCAAAGCAAAAATAACAATACCACTTAAAATTAAATTGAACACAATAACCAAATACAATAAATTCTAAAACAAGACAGCAGCGCTTCCTGTGAGTGGCCGATATTCAGCCCCGGAACTCCAGCATGAGAGGCCACGGGACGGGAGTCGGTACACCAACAGATCCAAAATACGGTTGTTTACTACCCTATACAAACGCTGTTGCGAACACTCGAAGATACCACAAAGCAATCGGAGCCCAGCCGGGAGCTAACAAGCTGGAGCATAAAACAAACCTAAGCCACCAAGCTGCAATTTAACTCTACAAAACAGCCATGCAACCAAGCAAAAGACTGCATGTACCTGGGAGTGAACGGTTTGCCTACACAAGAAAAATTATGCAGTGAAGAACAACATCTTCAGTTATCCCTATAAGGAGCAAGCAAACCACCTCACATTAACATTAAAACCAGCGATAGTCATCGCAGAAGCACGCTAACACCATAACATATCTTTCTCGCAGGGCACCGCGAACTAGAAATAAAACAGACACTAGGGTGTGACACATTTACTAGAGGAAAATCTCTGCCTTAAATAGGAGAAAGAAACGCTGACAGGTGTCAATTGCTGATGCCACCATACAGTCCTGTCAGTGAGGGAATACTACCCCACTACACTACTTTGCAAATATGCATGAAAATGTACTCAAATATAACGTACTTTCATATTTATTCCTATATATAGATTAGATTATCAAGACATTTTATGCACTACAAAAAGTACTAAGGTTTTATTGTGATATACAGTACCTTACTTTATGTTTGTCTGAAAAATAATTGTCAGCTAAGTTACCAATCTAAAAAAAAAATAAAAAATTGTCCCAGTATCACATGCCTTGAACAATATGGTGTAATTTCCTCAGAAACACAAGGATGAAGGATTTATAGTTATGTTCTTTATCTTTTTCCCAAACATTTGTTAAAAAGCCAAGCTTGGGTCAAGAATGGATTAATTTACTGTCAACAGTGTTACTCAAAACTTATCCCTTTAAACCTTAGCAAGAAAAAATATTTAAATTATTAATTATTTTTGAAAATGCATTTCCAAAGATACCATGTGCTCAGTAGTTCTAAGCCCCCTATGTTGAGTAAAGACCCAAAATGTTAAAAATGTCAATAATGTTACCAGTAATTGAGGCTTCAGTGCATCCGCGTTTTGAATTATCTCGAAGATTGTGTAGGGCTTTACTGGTTGTTTAGATCAGTGTTACTATCAGAAATAATTAATAATTATTTCTTTAGTTATTAGATAATATTTAAATTAATTAATTGAATCTAACTCATTAAAACCTCATATGGCCTCCAATAAATTTAGTGCGCTACGTTTAGGAGCGGGTTTAGTTATTAGCAATAATTAATAATTATCAAAGATAATTATTCATTATTAAAATCAATAGAACATTGATGAGAATCAATTTTAGCTTTTTTAATCCTTTAAATCAACAATTATCAAAGATAATCATTAATTGTTAACATCGATGAAACATTAATTAAAATTAACACTAGCTTATTGATCATTCAAATGCAACAGTCATCAAAGATAATTATCAATTATCAAAAATCAATAGAATATTAATAAGGATTAATATTGATGGGGCACCACCCTGGAATCAGGGACTAATAACCAGATAGTATAACAGTCTCAATTTTAGATTGTTTTATTAGGATGACACAGGCATGCTTGATCGCATGACACAGGTGTATGCAAAACAAACCAAAACACTTCTCTTTGAAGTATAACAAAGTTTATTTATGCAGTAATATCAATTAATAATTAATACAATGCAGTCAATAAACTTCCGACTTACAACTACAAACTAAACAGTGATATGATTAGATATGGAAATCAAAATAATCCTATAACACATGAGGGTGTGTGTGTGAGAGTGTGTGTGTGTATGTGTATGTGTGTGTGTGTGTGTGTGTGTGTGTGTGTGTAAGGAGGGACACGCACAAAATGGCAGACGTGACTCTCGTGGAGAGTATGTCATGCGAGACTTCCAGCCAGGGAATATGGCCGCAAATGTGGGCGGAGAAAAACCAGTCAATGGTAGCTTAGGGACAAAGCTGAGCTTTATCACGAAGCTATCTACTAGCAAAAATGTGTGCCAGAATGTTTGTGAGGGGTTGCGTGTGTGTGTGTGTGTGGTTAGTACGAGAGAGAGAGAGAGAGAGAGAGAGAGAGAGAGATTAAGTGACGGCCCCAAAGCGGATTTCGTGATCATGGGAGAGAAAGCAGCTGTTAGTTTATCACTCAGAGATGCGTTGGATGGCTCGTACACCGTCCCGCGTTCTTTGATTCTTTAATGGATAAACTCAGTTTGCCGGTCTCACCCGCAATGGCGGAAATGCACAACAGCCCAATGTGGTTGGACTACAATACAGCAAATCAAATTTGTGATAATTAATACCCTGAGTATTAATAATGAGCGGACATGGCGGTCCGTAAACTGTACAAGCAAAAAACCTTGATACACAAGAATAACACACTATAATATTCTATCTCTGCCCAGACGTAAACCTCTTACTTGAATCGCATGAGGATGCAGAATGTGTGTTCATCATCCTTTAACTCAGACTCTGTTCCTCGAGGCTTGGGTGATGACGGGATGCCCTTTCCTCGCTCTGTCGGTGGGTGGTACGGCTGCTGATTCTCGGCGGGCTGGCGGAGAAATTGGCGACATCGACTACTTGATTGAAGATGGAAGAGAAATCTTTTATCTCTTCATTTCTGCAGGCAAACGGATGAAGATGCGGATTGCTCGGCGGTCTCCTTCGGATCCGTTAGAGTGTTCGGTGGAACACATTGTAATCTCAACTCGTCCAGTGAGATGGAGATTGTATGGCCACAGTTTCAAGTCAGACGTTACTTCCTTGTGCCACAAGGCTACACCTGAGAGCAGCGATGAGCTGCATCTACACATGGTGGGCAAAGTTGCTGGAAGCAAATCCCGGAAGCATTTCAGAGGTATTTCTACTCCTGATGATATCATGGTTGAGGGACGTTCTGTTATGTGCCTCATCCAATAGGAGTTGAGAGTTTGATCCTTTAGTGAGCAAGGCTTCATGGGATTTGTAGTCTGTTTTGGACTCCCTTTGTTTGATTTTGGCGCGATTTTTTCAGTATAATTTATGACCTAGTATGTGGGGGCCTGAGTTAGGTTTTTACGACTGTGTTAGGCCTGCCTTTGTCTTCTATCTGAATACATGAGTCCCAACAACGTCAAGCACGCCACATGGCCGGCACCCATACAGTAGCTCAAACGGGGAAAACCCGGTGGAGGCTTGCGGGACCTCTTGTACTGCAAACAGCAGGGGTTCGAGCCACTTATCCCAGTTTTTAGCATCTTCGTGTACGAACTTACGAATCATATTTTTTAAGGTCTTATTAAATCATTCGACCAACCCATCGGTTCGCGGGTTATAAACACTGGTGCGATTCGACTTAATACCTAATAATTCAAACAGTTCGCGAAGTGTACATGACATGAATGTTGTGCCTTGGTCAGTGAGGATTTCCTTTGGAATCCCCACTCGGGAGATAATTTTGAAGAGTGCCTCCACAACACTACGTGCTGAGATATTGCTTAGAGGCACCGCTTCCGGATATCGCGTTGCATTGTCCACCAGAACTAATACAAAGCGATGGCCACGTGCGGTCCGTTCTAATGGCCCAATGAGATCCATGGCAATTCTCCCGAAGGGGATCTCAATCAGTGGCAGTGGGTGCAATGGCGCTTTTGGGGTGGCCGGTGGATTTACCAACTGACATTCATGGCACGCAGCACACCACTTGCGAACGTCCCCGTGAATGCCCGGCCAAAAGAAATGGGCCATTATATGGTTCAACGTCTTTTTGTGACCAAAGTGGCCAGCCTTTGGATTATAGTGAGCCACCTGGAAAAGTGTTTCCCGATGGCTTTTTGGTACAAGTTGTATACTCTTTGGTTTGTGTGTCCTGCATCACTCGATACAACTGCTCCTTATAATAGAAAATTACGGGTATGTGAGCGCAACGCCAGGCTGGAGCTGTTGACCATCAATTACTTTCACTTGGTCAAAGGCGTGCTTAAGAGACTCATCACGCGATTGCTCCAGAGGGAAATCCCCCTCATGGAAGCCCCTGAGAACGGGAATTCCCCCGTCTGCGTCATCCCGATGCGGAGCTGACATTGACAGCCCAGGCACCGCCTCACCAGTCATTGTATCACAGGTCACACCCCGCCCCACTAATTTGCAGGACCCATCCACACACATTACCCTCAATACATTTTAAAGCCGGGCCAATTGGTTCCTAGAATTAGTGGATGGGTGAGGTGGGGATTAACCGCAGCCTTGACTCTATGCCTTTTTCCCATGAATTGTATCTCAATGGTAACCACTGGGTACTTGTGAATGTCACCATACACACACCTCACCCTCACCAGTTTATTTTTATACAATACCCCGCCTTGCAACAAGCGTTGGTGGTTGAAGTTTGAGAACAACCTGTATCCACCAAAGCTTGATGTGTAACCCCTTTTACTCTTACCGGTATCCGATACGCCCCTGCCCGATCGGGGGCAGCCTGTGGAGCATCAGAGATCCAGACCGGTGTCCCCACCTCCATTACTGGACACCGCTCCTGGCTGTGTCCGGTTTCCCCGCAGCTCCAGCAGACCGGCCCAGGTCTTCCTTCCGCACTCATGGGGGCGGTCTCGCCAACCTGGGGGGGATAGCGGAGGGAGACAGGGGGGATAGGAGAGACAGACAAGGGGAAGGGTCCTCTGGACTGGGGGCGGGGTCTGGGCGGGCCTCCCCACCTCCGCGGAGCCGGAACTGGGTGAGAGTGAGGAGAATGGAGGGAGGGGAGGGAACATGAGGCACAGGGGGTGGAGAGAGAGAAGAGAGAGAAGAAAAAGAGCCTGCTTCGCCGCCTCCTGGGAACGCCGCCATGTAGTCCTCTGCCAACTGGACGGCTCCCTCCAACGACGCCGGGCGGTGGCACTGGACCCAATCGGACATGCCTCAGGGAAGTTGGGAGACAAACTGCTCCAGTACCACCAGATTGACCACTTCCCCGACGCCGCGGGTTCCCCCCACCAGCAGCCATTTCCGGCAGGCATCACGTAGCTGCTGCGCAAAAGCGAACGGGCGGCCGTCCTTCCCGAAGCTCAATGAGTGGAAGAGCTGCTGACTCTGCTCTGGGGTCCGACCGACCTATTGCTGGATGGCCTTCTTCAGGTGACTGTAGTCCAGGAGGCTGGCGGCAGGGAGTTGTTGTGCTGCCAGCTGTGCCTCCCCGGAGAGCAGGGGCAACAGGCGGGCCAACCACTGATCGGGAGGCCACCTCCAAACCTCCAAGTTTTTTTTAAAGAGGTCGAGGAAGTCCTCCAGATCATCATTTGGCCACATTTTCGTGAGGGCTACCGGTGGGACGGGCTCTGAGGAGGTCGCAGCGCCAGCCCCCTCCCTGGCGATCAAGCTCCGGAGCACCTGCTGGTCCTCCACTTGTGCCTGGAGCAGGACTTGAAAATGTTGTTCCTGCTCCTGGCGTACTTCCATGAGGGCATGGTGTTGCGGCTGCTGGACGCTGGTGAGGGTCTTGAAGACTTTGCCCAGCGGTGAGGACTCCATAACAGCGCTCTCCTCCAAAGCAGGGTTCTCGGTACCACTGTAACAAGTTCTTAGTTCGGGGCAAATGGAGGAGTCAGGAAACAGCGAAGCAGGTTCAAGGTCAGTCTTTTTAATTCTCAGCTTCACACACACACAATTGACGGTAACCGTCGGAACAGACCAAATAATAAACAAAAACACTTGTGGCTGTCTCTGGACTTGTAGGTCACTCCCTCTCCCTCTCTGATGCTCTGGAGTGCCTTTTAAGTCTCCCTCCGCCATCACTATAATAAGAGACAGGTGTTAGAGATAATTATAAGCCAGGTGATGAGCCTTAACGCTCTCCCTTTCCCACAGACCGACACATGACCACGCCCCCCATGCCACACTGTTATTTTCCAAAAGTGTACAAAATGTCTTAATTGGTCAGTAACACAGTTGATAAATTAAGACACATCTTAATTTGGATGTGGTGGATTTAGTTAAATCATACTTTAGGATAGGATTTAGCAATGAAGAAATCCTTGGTCTTTTGCCGCATCAGCACAGAGTTATTATTAGTATCATGTAACAAGTACAGCAGTTATGTAGGAAACTGAATTTATTCAGGAGAAAGAACCAGACAGACATTTATGCAGTCCCAATTGGCGTGGGTGATGCATGGTCTGCTTTTTTTGTTCTGAGCATATGGGTTTTTACACACAGTAAACACCAGGGAGTTAACATTGGCTATGCAACTTTATTGTCAAGTTAGCTGAGCTAAATTTGAGGGAAGTTTTTGCAAGCTTTCTCATGAATCAAGTGTGCATTAGTACAGGAGTTTTCAACCTGTGGGCACCTGTCAAGGGAGGCGTGAGATTTAGGTTTACACTCAAGTGAAGCAAAAAATATAGGAGTTTTATATATATATATATATATATATATATATATATATATATATATATATATGAATTACATAAGTCCATTTCAAGACATTGTATTTGGTAACAAAAAATGGATTGATGATGAGTGTAACGTATGCTGGAACTGGCAATGATGGCAATGACGAAGACGATGATGAGATGAAGAACCCAAGTGCAGTTTATTAAATAAACGTGAAATCCAAAACCCTAACTACAAAACAAAACATGAACATGGACATGGACATGGACTAGACTTGACTAGACTTTGCACATACCCTTTCACATTCAATACTAGACCACTACACAATGGAAAACATGAGGCTTAAATACATGGACATGGGGGAACATAAACCAATGAACAAACAGAACTGATAACAAGATCATTAATCAATAAACCAATGAAAACATGACACATGAACATGGAGGGAAAACAGAAATCACATGACAAGGGAAACAGGAACTAAACATTTCAAAATAAAAGACATGAATCAACAAAATACACATGACATATCCCCCCACTAAGGGGTGGCTCCTGACACCCCAACACATAAACAAAACACGTAAAATATGACATAAATTCAAAGTTCTGTAGGGAGCGGGGGGGGGGGGTGTCTTGAGGCATGAGGCGTGGCGTGGCGAAAAAGGGTGAGAGGCATGGGACCAGGGCAAAGTCTGTGGGGGGTGATGCCATGAGAGGCTCGAGGGGCGGAGCCATGGAATATGGTGCCCGGAGAGTAGCCAAAGACTCGAAGGACCAGGGTGGAGCCGATGGCAGGGAGGACCAAGGTGGTGCTGGAGGCTCGGAGGAGCAAGGCGGAGCTGAGGGATCGGAAGACTGAGGTGGAGCCGGTGGGACTGAGGACCAAGGTGGAGCCGTAGGGAAGGAGGTCCCCAGTGAAGCTGACAGATCGGAGGGACGAGGCGCAGCCAGAGGATCAGAGAGCCAAAGCGGAGCGAGGTGACTGACAGACCAAGGAGGAGCCGGAGGGATGAGGGACCCTGGCACAGCCGACAGGCTGAAGGACCGTAGTGGAGCTGAGGAAACGCCAAGCTGAGGCAATGTCGAGGGACCGACAGGCCAAGGCGAAGTCCAGGGCTCGGAGGGTCCAGGCGGGATCGGAGGGCCGAAAGTTCCCCTTGCCTGCTCAGGAGAACTAAGGGTGGGTATAAGGGTGGGAACCATCTCCAGGTCCCACTGCTCAGGTGTGGCTGTGACATGGCATGGAGCAGGCTGAGGCGTTGCGGTGATGTGGCATGGAGCAGGCTGAGGCGTTGCTGTGACGTGGCATGGAGCAGGCTGAGGCGTTGCTGTGACGTGGCATGGAGCAGGCTGAGGCGTTGCTGTGATGTGGAACTCTGGCTCGGCGGCGGCCATGACATGGAACTCTAGCTCGGCGGCGGCCATGACATGGAACTCTAGCTCGGCGGCGGCCATGACGTGGAACTCTGGCTCAGCGGCGGCCATGTCGTGGAACTCTAGCTCGGCGGCGGCCATGACATGGAACTCTAGCTAGGCGGCGGCCATGACGTGGAACTCTGGCTCAGCGGTGGCCATGACGTGGAACTCTGGCTCGGCGGCGGCCATGTCGTGGAACTCTGGCTCAGCGGCGGCCATGTCGTGGAACTCTGGCTCGGTGGCGGCCATGACGTGGAACTTTGGCTCGGCATCCGCCTCCCCCACAGTGAACGTGGAACCAATGATCCATAGGGCGAGGTCGATATATTGAACCAGGCTGAGGGAACTGCGACCGCCAGGCATCAAAAAAGAAATGGACTCATTCAATCCAAATCTGAAACAGTCTTTTAGGGCAACCTCATTAAAGTCCACCTGGCAGGCTAGACCGCAGAAGTCCTCGACATAGTCCTCCAGGGGACGATTGCCCTGACGAAGGCGCAGAAGTAAAACTGCTGGGTTCATGGGTGGTCTAGTATTCTGTAACGTATGCTAGAACTGGCAATGATGGCAATGACGAAGACGATGATGAGATGAAGAACAAAAGTGCAGCTTAAATACATGGACATGGGGGAACATAAACCAATGAACAAACAGAACTGATAACAAGATCATTAATCAATAAACCAATGAAAACATGACACATGAACATGGAGGGAAAACAGAAATCACATGACAAGGGAAACAGGAACTAAACATTTCAAAATAAAAGACATGAATCAACAAAATACACATGACAATGAGCTGGGGTGCTTCAGCAAGGCTGGAATTGGGCAGATTAATCTTTGTGAAGGACGCATGAATCAAGCCACGTACAAGCAGGGTTGGGAAGGTTACTTTTGCAATGTATTCCACTACAGACTACGGAATACATGCTGAAAAATGTCATTTGTAACGTATTTCGTTAGATTACTCAAGGTCAGTAAAGTATTATAAATACTTTGGATTACTTCTTCAGCACTGGTAGATTTTTTCACTTGTTTAGACTATAAAAATTCTGCCAGTACAGTAAGACAAAATACACATGTTAAAAATGCATTCTCTGAAACACCTAAATATCTTTTGCAGTGCTGTTTCTAAAACAAGATAAATCAAATTGATCTTGTTTTAAGTATTTTTAGATATTTTTACAGGAAAACAATACAAACATTATTAACAAGAATACGATTTTTGTCCTAATATCAAAGGTCTTACTAGAAAAAAAGAAATTTGGATCCAACGTGAATTTTCTTGATAAAAAAATATGATCGTGCATGTAATATGGCTAGAAATAGCATTTTAGCTTAGCGTTAAGCTGACAGTTTACACAAGGTTTATTTCTATTTCTTCTGCTCCAAACTTACTTCAAACTTACTTCTCTGTCTGCTCGTATGAATGTAACACATCATAAGAAAGTGTATCACCACTGTTCAAATGCACTTTGGATCGCATCATTTATATGTTTAAATGTTTTCCATCTGAAAGGACTAAATCTTAAATGAAAAAAATGACAATGAAATGCAAAGTAATCTCTTCAGTAATCAAAATACTTTTTGAATGTAACTGTATTCTAATTACAAATGATTTAAACTGTAACTGTAGTGGAACACAGTTACTTATATTTTGTATTTTAAATACATATTCCCATTACATGTATTTCGTTACTCCCCACACCTGCGTACAAGGTTACATGGAAGAAAACTTCATGGTTACTTGTGTAACCTCCGTTCCCTGATGGAGGGAATGAGACATGGTGTCGATGTAGTGACTCTTGGGAGCCCGAGACACCTCTGGTATTTGATAAAAGGCCAATGAAAATTGGCGAGTGGCATTTGCATGTCAGTCCCCCAGACATACGGGTATAAAAGGAGCTGGTATGCAACCACTCATTTAGGTTTTATGCTGAGGAGCCGATATAAGGTCCAGCCATTTCAGAGGGTAGTTCAGCGTTGTGGCAGGAGGGACACAATGTCTCGTTCCCTCCATCAGGGAACGGAGGTTACACCAGTAACCATGACATTCCCTGTCTGTCAATCACTCGACGTTGTGTCAATGTAGTGACACTAGGGGTCCCTATACGAAATGCCACAACTGGCTGAACTGTGTTATGTGAACTGGCAGTGTGTGGTGTACAGACTACTGTGTGCCTCATAGCCAGCACACCAGGTCGACACGTAACCTCCCCCAACATAGTTATGAGTGTCGAACGGCCCTTTTTGGGGACAAGTCGACTACCCAAAAGATAGAGACAGGCTTAACCCAGTCTTGGCCTCTTTTCCCCTTCTTCTTTTCCACTCCCTAAAAAAGAATGGGGATTATCCGACTGGGCCACCAGGTCTAGTCGGGGGGTGTCCCGCCAAATGGGAAGACACTACGGAGACCACACCTCGCCTAAAGAGAGGGGGGGATATTTAAGTGGAAGAAAACATCACATGGTCTTTCCAACCATGTGGAGAGTCTTCAAGGTAGATCCTGCCCAATGGGGGAGGAGTTATTACAAACATGGAGACTGGGGCAGAGGGGCTCTGCCCAAGGAAGACGCAGTTTGCCAACAGGGAAACGAACTAGCGGAAGATATATCGCATGGGGTTAGCCTTACAGGGAACCGCCACATGCGGAGCGCCTACCCCAGAACAGGACTCTTAGTTTAGCATGTGTACTGGGCCGGCAGCGAGTCTCTCCGAAAACTCGACTGCCACAGGGCTCGGAGGAAGTCAACCAGGGAATAAAGTTTGTGAACACTACTGGGAATTAATGGCGCACGTCTTCAGCTCTAAGGGAGTTGGAAGGCACTATGTGCAAGCGATACACCCGGCCAGCTATCCCGGGCTTATCCGCTTGTGTTGCGTGCCACTACCTGGGATGAAACCGGTTCCACCTGGAGGTTGTAGAACCTTGCAAAGGTGTTGGGTGTTGCCCAGCCCGCTGCTCTGCAAATGTCTGTTAGAGAGGCACCCCTGGCCAGGGCCCAGGGAGCCGCTACACCCCTGGTAGAAAGGGTTTGTAGCCCTACCGGGGGCGGCATGTCCTAGGTGACATATGCCATAGTTATGGCGTCAATGAGCCAGTGGGCGATCATCTGCTTGGAGAGAGTGCTTCCTTTCCGCTGTGTACCAAAGCAGACAAAGAGCTGCTCAGAGATTCTAAAGCTCTGCGTGTGATCCAAATAGATGCGTAAAGCGTGCACCGGACACAGCGACGACAGGGCTGGGTCTGCCTCCTCCTGGGGCAGCGCTTGCAGGTTCACCACCTGGTCCCTAAAGGGGTGGTGGGAACCTTGGGCACATAGCCCAGTCAGGGTCTCAGGATCACGTGAGATTAACCTGGACCGAACTCCAGGCACGTTTTGCTGACAGAGAACGCTTGCAGGTCACCTACCCTCTTGATGGAAGTGAGCGCAGTCAGGACGGCAGTCTTCAAGGAGAGTGCCTTAAGCTCAGCTGACTGCAAAGGCTCAAAGGGTGCTCTCTGTAGACCCTGAAGAACTCAGAGAGATCTGATGAGGGAACGAGGCGCGATCTGGAGGGATTCAGCCTCCTGGTGCCTCTTAGGAACCTGATGATCAGGTCCTGCTTCCCTAGGGACTTACCGTCGACTGCATCATGGTGTGCTGCTATGGCGGCAACATACACCTTCAAGGTGGAAGGGGACAGCCTCCCTTCCAACCTCTCCTGCAGGAAGGAAAGCACTGATCCGACTGCACATCTCTGGGGGTCTTCCCGAAGGGAAGAACACCACTTAGCGAACAGACGCCACTTAAAGGCATACAGGCACCTCGTAGAGGGGGCCCTAGCCTGAGTGATTGTGTCTGCCACCGCAGGGGCCGTCCAGGGGCCAGACATGGAGATTCCAGAGGTCTGGGCGTGGGTGCCAGATGGTGTCCCATCCCTGAGAAAGAAGGTCCTTCCTCAGGGGAATTCGCCAGGGGTAGCTGTCGCGAGGAGCGTGGGGTCCGAGCACCACATCTGGGTGGGCCAGTAGGGTGCTACCAGGACAACCTGCTCCTCGTCCTCCCTGACCTTGCACAGGGTCTGTGCAAGCAGGCTCACTGGGGGAAACGCATATTTGCGTAGGCCAGGGGGCCAGCTGTATGCCAGCACGTCTATGCCGAGGGGGGCCTCGGTCAGGGCATACAAGAGCGGGCAGTGGGGAGGATTCTTGGGAGGGGAACAGCTGCATCTGTGCCTGTTGAATCGACTCCAAATCAGCTGGACCACCTGAGGGTGGAATCTCCACTCTCCCCTGAGGGTAACCTGTCGTGACAGCACGTCCGCTGTAGTGTTGAGGTTGCCCGGGATGTGAGTGGCTTGCAGCGACTTGAAGTGCTGCTGACTCCAGAGGAGGAGACGGCAGGCGAGTTGTGACATACAACGAGAACGCAGACCATCTCGGGACTCGAGTCTGGAGCCAGTGCTGAAGCGGCCTCATATGCATCAACCCGAGCAGGGTGGCCACCGCCGAGGATGCCATATGCCCCAGGAGCCTCTGAAAAAGTTTCAGTGGAACCGCTGTTTTCTGTTTGAATGCCTTCAAACAGGCCAGCGCCGACTGGGCGCACTCGTTCGTAAGGCGTGCCGTCAAGGAGACTGATTCCAACTCCAAAGCGAGAAAAGAGATGCTCTGAACCAGGAGGAGCTTGCTCTTTTCCCAGCTGACCTGAAGCCCTACTCGGCTGAGGTGTGAGAGCACCAGGTCCCTGTGTGTGCACAACATGTCTCGAGAATGAGCTAGGATTAGCCAGTCGTCAAGATAGTTGAGAATGCGAATGCCCACCTCCCTTAACGGGGCAAGGGCAGCCTCTGCGACCTTCGTAAAGACAGGTACAGGCTGAAAGGGAGGACTTTGTACTGATACGCCTGACTCTCAGACGCAAACTGCAGGAAGGGTCTGTGTCGAGGAAGGATCGAGACGTGGAAGTATGCATCCTTCAGGTCTACCACCACAAACCAATCTTGATGCCAGATGCTCACCAGAATGCGTCTTTGCGTTAGCATCTTGAACGGGAGTCTGTGTAAAGCCTAGTTCAGAACTCACAGGTCCAAGATTGGCCGCAACCCACCGCCTTTAATCGGTATGATGAAGTAGGGGCTGAAAAACCCATTCTTCATCTCAGCTGGAGGGACAGGCTCTATCGCGCCCTTCCGTAGGAGGGTAGCGATCTCCGCGCAAGGTAGCAGCGTTTTCGTCCTTCACCAAGGTGAAGTGGACCCCGCTGAAGTGAATCGCGCTGCCGAGTCGGACGGTCCAGACCAGCCCTCGCGACAGATTGGAAAGCGCAAGCTATGCGTCCAAGTTCCGTGCAAGGGGGACCAAAGGGACAACGTCATCAGACGTACCGGCAGGTGGGGCCTCGCGGCGGGGCAGAGCTCAAGGTGTCACACCACGTCGTGGCCGTGCTGAGTCTAAGGACATCGAAGCACTTACCTGGCTCCTTGTGACCACCCCCGGAGCAGCCTGGGATGGGGGAGGAAGAGGCCTGTCCTCGTGACCCGTGGAGACTGTCACATCAGGGGCGGATTTGTGCCACAGCTGGGCGCTCAGGGGCGGGAGACCGCCGCTGGAGCGCCAAACCTGCCAAATAGAGTGGTGGACGGTGGTCATGATGATGGCCGTGCACACCGGATACGTGACACAGGGAACAAGGAAACCGCTCTTGCTGAGCTCTTGAGTACTGCAGCCACTTGGGCATGCAGCACAATTAAATGCAAAAGGTAACAAAAGATGGCGAGATCTGCTTACCAGCTCCAGAGCAGCGGGTTTCTTGTTCCCTGGGTCGCCCATCTCGAGGGCGCTTTGAAGCCTTTCACGGGTTCTGGGCGGCCGCGAGATGGGTGGCGTCTGCTTCCTGCGGTGGGCTCCACAACGGGGCCGGGCCGAAGGGGCGGGCTGCGGCAGAGCCTGTGCAGTCACCGCAGGGGGACACCCTTGGCGATGAGTAGACGGGATGCGGGATCTTGAGCCGTGCTGGGGCAGGATTTGCCGGCTAGCATCCGTCTACTGCTCCACCATCGAAAATTGCTTGGCAAAGTCCTTGACGGTGTCACCGAAAAGGCCCACCTGGGAAATGGGGGCAGCAAGGAATCGTGTCTTGTCGGCCTCGCCCATCTCGACCATGTTGAGCCAAAGGTGGCACTCCTGGACCACTAGTGTGGCCATCGTCCGCCCGAGAGACTGCACCGTGACCTCCGTCACTCGGAGAGTGAGGTCGGTCACCGAGTGCAGTTCCTGCATCAATCCCGGGGTGGAACTACCCTCGTGCAGTTCCTTTAGTGCCTTGGCGGACTTGCAGGAGAGCCATGGCGTGCAGGGTGGAGTTGGCTTGTCCAGCGGCACCGTAGGCCTTGGCCGTCAGAGACGACGTAAACCTACAGGCCTTGGACGGGGGCTTTGGGCACCCGTGCCAGGTGGCGGCGCTCTGCGGGCATAGGTGCACCCTATCAAGACCCTGTCATGGCCAGCCCAATCTCCAGACCTGAACCCCATTGAAGACTTCTGGAAAGTGATCAAGAGGAGGATGGATGGCCACAAGCCATCAAACAAAGCCGAGCTGATTACATTTTTGCGGCAGGAGTGGCATAAAGTCAACCAACAGCAATCTGAAAGACTGGTAGATAGCATGCCAAGATACATGAAAGCTGTGACTGAAAATCAGGGTTACTCCACCAAATATTGATTTCTGAACACTTCCTAAGTTAAAACATTCGTATTGTGTTTTTTAAAAAGGAATATGAACTTATTTTCTTTGCATTATTCGAGGTCTGAAAACACTGCATATTTTTTTTTTATTATTTTGACCAGTTGTCATTTTCTGCAAATAAATGCTATATATTTTTTATTTGGAATTTGGGAGAAATGTTGTCAGTACTTTATTGAATATATATATATATATATATATATATATATATATATATATACATACATTGGAAGTCAGAAGTTTACATATACTTAGGTTGAAGTCATTAAAACTCATTTTTTTAACCACTCCACAGATTTAATATTACCAAACTATAGTTTTGGCAAGTCATTTAGGACATCTACTTTCTGCATGACACAAGTAATTTTTCCAACGATTGTTTACAGACAGATTGTTTCATTTTTAATTGACTATATCACAATTCCGGTGGGTCAGAAGTTTACATACACTAAGTTAACTGTGCCTTTAAGCAGCTTGGAAAATTCCAGAAAATTATGTCAAGCCTTTAGACAATTAGCCAGTTAGCTTCTGATAGGAGGTGTACTGAATTGGAGGTGTACCAATGGATGTATTTTAAGGCCTACCTTCAAACTCAGTGCCTCTTTGCTTGACATCATGGGAAAATCAAAAGAAATTAGCCTCAGAAAAAAAATTGTGGACCTCCACAAGTCTGATTCATCCTTGGGAGCAATTTCCAAATGCCTGAAGGTACCATGTTCATCTGTACAAACAATAGTATGCAAGTATAAACATCATGGGACCATGCAGCCATCATACCGCTCAGGAAGGAGACACATTCTGTCTCCTAGAGTTGAACGTAGTTTGGTGCGAAAAGTGCAAATCAATCCCAGAACAACAACAAAGGACCTTGTGAAGATGCTGGAGGAAACAGGTAGACAAGTATCTGTATCCACTGTAAAACAAGTCCTATATCAATATAACATGAAAGGTTGCTCAGCAAGGAAGAAGCTACTGCTCCAAAACCACCATAAAAAAGCCAGACTACAGTTTGCAAGTGCACATGGGAGCAAAGATCTTACGTTTTGGAGAAATGTCCTCTGGTCTAATGAAACAAAAATGGAACTGTTTGGCCATAATGAACATTGTTATGTTTGGAGGAAAAAGGGTGAGGTTTGCGAGCCAAAGAACACCATCCCAACCATGAAGCATGGGAGTGGCAGCATCATGTTGTGGGGGTTCTTTGCTGCAGGAGGGACTGGTGCACTTCATAAAATAAATGGCATCATGAGGAAGGAAAATTATGTGGATATATTGAAGCAGCATCTCAAGACTTCAGCCAGGAAGTTAAAGCTCTGTCGCAAATGGGTCTTCCAAATGGACAGTAACCCCAAGCATACCTCCAAACTTCTGGCAAAATGGCTTAAGGACAACAAAGTCAAGGTATTGGAGTGGCCATCACAAAGCCCTGACCTCAATCCGATAGAAAATTTGTGGGCAGAACTGAGAAAGCGTGTGTGAGCAAGGCCTACAATCCTGATTCAGTTACACCAGTTAAGTCTGGAGGAATGGGTCAAAATTCCAGCAACTTATTGTGAGAAGCTTGTGGAAGGCTACCCTAAAAGTCTGACCCAAGTTAAACACTTTAAAGGCAATGCTACGAAATACTAACAAAGTGTATGTTAACTTCTGACCTACTGGGAATGCGATGAAAGAAATAAAAGGTGAAATAATTAATTCTCTCTACTATTATTCTGATATTTCACATTCTTAAAATAAAGTAGTGATCCTAACTGACCTAAGACAGGGGATGTTTTCTATGATTAAATGTTTGGAATTGTGAAAAACTGAGTTTAAATGTATTTGGCTAAGGTGTATGTAAACTTCTGACTTCAACTGTATTATATTTACCTTTATAATTAGTGCTGTATATGAAACTGGAGTGATAGTAGGCCTCTACTGTTGTTGCTCATCAATTCTTTGTATACAGCACGATGAGGTTCTGGTGCCTCCTAGGAATGATCTCACTAAATAGGGGAAGTTCTCCTAAACATCCAATTATTTAAAACTTTCATTTGCACCCTTCTTCTCCTCCTTTGAGGATGAAGCCTCAGAAGTATCACACATTATACATACATATACAGTGAAATGTATTTGTTTTCACATATCCCAGCTAAGCTGGGGTCAGAGTGCAGAGTCAGCTATGATATGGCACCCCTGGAGCAGGTAGGGTCAAGGTACCTGCTCCAGGCCTTGCTCAAGGGCCCAACAGTGGCATCTTGGCAGTGCTGGGGCTTGAACCCCCAACCTTCTGGTCAGTAACCCAGAGCCTTAACTGCTGAGCCACCACTGCCCCTTTGTTGTTAAAGATATGATTCTTACTAGTAGAAACATCATTATTGCATACATTAGCAAAGCTGAGCAGAGCAAATTATGAAGACTGTATTTTCCAGATGAAGAAATTCATTTCTGTTGCATTATTATGCTGCAGAGTGTGTGTCTGATTGTTGCAGTGGAAACTTATTTGCCTACATTTAAATGTGCAAGGCATTGGTAATGACCCCCTTTGCCACCTGTCTACACATATCAGTTCAGTTACCATGGCCAGAAAATAACGCAACCATGTGTTGGGCCTCATGTATTCAGATAGAAGACAAAGGCAGGCCTAACAGTCATAAAAACATAACTCAAGCCCCACCTTCCAAGTCGCGCCAAAATCAAACAAAGGGAGTCCAAAACAGACTACAAATCCATGAAGCCTTGCTCACTAAAGGATCGAACTCTCAAGTCCTATTGGATGAGGCACACAACAGAACGTCCCTCAAACATGACATCATCAGGAGTTGAAATACCTCTGAAATGTTTCGTGAGTTACTTCCAGCGACTTTGTTCACCAAATATAGACGTAGTTTTTTTGCTGCTCTCCGGTGCAACCTTGTGGCACAAGGAAGTAATGTCTGACTTGAAACTGTAGCCATACAATCTCCATCTTGCTGGACGAGTTGAGATTACTCTGTGTTCAATCAAACACTCTAACGGATCCGAAGGAGACCGCCGAGCAATTCGCATCTTCATCCGTTTGCCTACAGAAGTGAAGAGATTAAAGATTTCTCTTCCATCTTCAAAAAAGTCGACATTTCTGAGTTCTCCGCCAGCCCACCGAGAATCAACAGCCGTACCGCCCGCCGACAATCAACAGCCGTACCGCCCGCCGACAGAGCAAGGAAACGGCCCCCTGTCATCACACGAGCCTCAAGGAACCGGGTCAAAGTTAAAGGACGGAGGAAAACACATTCTGCCTGTGTCCTCATGCGATTCAAGTAAGAGGTTACGTCTGGGCAGAGATAGAATATTATAGTGTGTTATTCTTGTGTTTCAAGGTTTTTGCTTGTACAGTTTACGGACAGCCATGTCCGCTCATTATTAATACTCAGGGTATTAATTATCACGAATTTGTTTTGCTGTATTGTGGTCCTACCAAATTGGATTGTTGTGCAATTTCGCCATTGCGGGTGAGACAGCAACTGAGTTCATCCACTAAATAGTCAAAGTACGCGGGATTGTTTACGAGCCGTCCACCGCGTCTCTGAGTGATGAACTAAACAGCTGCTTTCTCTCCCACGATCGCGAAATCAGCTTTAGGGCTGTCACTTCTCTCTCTCTCGTACTAACCACACACACACACACACACACACACACACACACACGCAGGCACGCGACCACTCACAAACATTCTGGCACACATTCTGGCTTGTAGGTAGCTTAAATGCTAAAGCCCAGCTTTGTCTCTAAGATATCGTACAAGCGGATATATGCAGTAACTGGTAGACGCATCTCCGCCCCCATTCGTGGTCACATTCCCTGGCCGGAAGTCTCGCGTGACATACTCTCCACGAGAGTCACGTCTGCTGTTTAGTGCGCGTCCCTCATTACACACACACTGTCACACACACACACCCTATGTGTTATAGAGTTATTTTTATTTCCATATCTAATCATATCACTGTTTAGTTTGTAGTTGTAAGTCGGAAGTTTATTGACTGCATTGTATTAATTATTAATTGATATTACTGCATAAATAAACTTTTGTTTATATTACAAAGAGAAGTATTTTGGTTTGTTTTGCATACACCTGTGTCATGCTGACAGGATGTCAGTGCTCGGATTCAAACCTTCATTCATTTTTTTTTTCCCCAAAAATCGATATTCTTCGGATGCCGATTTTCCTAAGAAAACAATCTAATATTGAGACTGTTTTACTATTCGGTTATTAGTCCCTGATTTCAGGGTGGTGCTCCGTCAATGTTAATCCTTATTAATATTGTATTGATTTTTGATAATTGATAAGTATCTTTGATGATTGAATTTGAATTATCAATAAGCTAGTATTAATTTTAATTAATGTTTCATCGATGTTAACAATTAATGATTATCTTTGATAATTGTTGATTTAAATTATTTTAAAAAGCTAACATTGATTCTAATCAATGTTCTATTGATTTTAATAATTAATAACTATCTTTGATAATTATTAATTATTGATAATAACCAAACTTGCTCCTAAACGTAGCACACTACATTTACTGGAGCCCCATATGAGGTTTTAATGAGTTAGATTCAATTGATTAATTTAAATATTAATTAATAACTACAGAAATAATTATTAATTATTTCTGATAGTAACACTGATCTAAACCACCAGTAAAGCCCTAGACATGTTATCCCCTGTCAATTGTACTTGTATATTGTTTATGTGTTTTAAACTCCTTTACATGTGCTAGAAAAGGCCAAGCCAAATGTGTAACATATTTCCATTAGGAGCAAACTGCTTTACTAGACTCCCCAAAAATATAAATTAAGGCTGCATATTTGATCTTAGATGAAGGGATTTGATGTTCCCAGAGTCCTGGTTCAAAAATGTAATTATATATAGGTTGTTAATTAGTAATAAACAATAAAAAATCATTTGAAATTGAGAAAATTAAATTTCACCAGTTTACAGGCCTCAGGGTGAGGTCTCAACAGTATCAAATTCTGTCTGTCAAATTAAAGATTATGCAGCAAAAGCTCAGGAGAAACCTGATGCCTTTGCCACTTTTAAGAAGTCTTGGGTTTGGCCCGCTGGTTCTGAGCGATCAAGCATTACTTCTAACCCAGTCAGGCCATATGAGAGAAGAGTAGATAAGACATAGAAGAGGAGGAGAGTAGTGTGAGTTTTGTCAATTGTTTAGGCTGGAGGTCTAACCAGTCCAACCTTGTCAATCACATTAAATTCAAATGAAAATTCAAAATAAGGGGAAAGAAATGATTGTATGCAAGCTTATATTTCACTATACCACCTGGTGTTCAATTTACTATTCTCAATTAAGGGAATAGTTCAGCCAAAGATGAAAATTCTATCATTATTTCCTCAGAAATTATTTACCTGTCATTCCAAATCAGTATGCCCAGTTCCCCTCAGTTGCAACTCTTAAATCTCATTCTCGCAAACCAAGTGATATGCAGGAACGATCGAGAACGCCATTTTGAGAAGCTCGGTGAAGATAGCGGAATCTTTTTCAGGTAAGCTATCTTTAAATAAATTTTATGAAATATTGGAATTTGTCTTTTGAACAAGAGTGTTTCATAATCGTGAATATCGAGTGTGCATGTGTAAGTATTACATAAGTGCAGCGAGTTTTCACAAGTGTTTGAGTGTTTCTGTGCATCGTGTTTGCATGTGTTTAATAATGTGCATCAACTTTTCACATACGCACGAAGTTTTTCTTAAGTGCATGCACCATGTTGACATGTAAGCCTAAGTATTTAACAGGTAGTACATGTGCATCCATCGAGTTGCATGAACGCATGTGTATTATAATTAAATGAGCATCCTTCGAGTTGCATATATGCGTGAGTATTTTAGAAATATGTGCACATCCATCGAGTTTCACGCTTGATTTTAAGTATATGTGCGTCGATCCAGTTTTCGCATGTTCGTGAGAATGGGTGGCTGGTCACTTTTTACCTCCACAGACTACGCTTTTCTTAAGTATAGGCTATATGCATGCTCCTTGTATTTCACAATATGATAATCCATGGAGTTGCTGGCATGTGTGTGAACTGTGCATGAGTTTCTCGTTTCCACGAGCCATTTTCCCATATGCGTGAGTAGGCAAGACGGTTAGTTGTCACTTTTTACTTAAGTGAATATTTTTCAGGGTAAATATATATATATATATATATATATTTTTTTTTTTTTTTCAAAGTCAGCTCCTGCATAGGCACAATAAAATATTGGCTACCGAAACTCTATATTGAACATTTCAACCATTATTACAAAGAAAAATAATGGTTTCTTTTACAAAGAAAAATTCATTTTACTCAAAACCTCAGTTGCTGAGATATACTGTAGCCCCTGTGATAACTTCCCCATGTGATGTCTAATCCTGGTCTCCCCTATTTCATATTGTGTGTGTGTGTGTGTGTGTGTGCTTGTGTGCAGTTATTTAACACATGCTGTAAGTGCAGTGTGATTTAACAACTTTATCAACATGTGAATATCCATCTTTCCATACAGATCATGACGTCCTGAAGCTCTGAATATCACCTGTTCATAACTAGCAATATTCGAGTTCTATCCATTCATCATATGAGGAAGGCGTGTCTGACTTCCAATGTCTCAGAATGACTCTACATCCAGAAACCATAGCTGAACAGCACCAAAGCATCTGTTGCCGGGGTATATGCACATCCTCCGGCATAATGCCCAATATACACAAAGCGGGGTTCTTGTGTAATGACAAACTAAGAGTCTTATTAACAAACTGTATAATTTTCTCCCATAATTCCTCCACCTTGTCACATTCATGTAACATATGAACCATAGTTCCAGTATCCTTGTTACACCGCCAGCATAGTGCATTAGCTCTTAGTTTAAGTCTAGCCAATCTGCTTGGAGTCCAGTAGCATCCGTTAAAAATCTTATAATTAATCAGTTGGGATTGGATTTCACGAACAGTAGTATGCCATTTAGATACCACCTGCTTCCACATTTCTTCCTTGATCATCCCCCCTAGGTCTCTTTCCCATGCCAATTTAAGCTGTTTAAATTAGGTGCATTAGCATCTCTAATGTAGGCATGGAAAACTGAGTCCCCCCTTTTTTTTTTTTTTTTTTTTTTTTTGTCACAGATAACGGCAGAACTGGATTTTGGTCTGGTAAAATAAAAAGAAACAAAAACTAAAAATCCTAACTCCCCCAACCCATTCCAGGGCCTACACGAGAAGGCTGTATCCCTGTACCATTATGCTCCCGATATGTTGACTCTCTCATTATTAACCGATAATCTATTATCCTGTGGAAATCTCCTGATTATCAAACATATAACAGTGAACCTAAAAAACCTTAACTAAAATAAGTAACGAATATTGAAAAGGTATATCTAATTCAGAGCATTTAAACAGTTGGTATTAAGACCCACAAGGTAGTACCTCTGAGATATATTCTGTCCAAAATTCCTGTACATCGCGAACAGTCCATGCTAATAGGGGAAAAAAACAATGAACTCCAAAAACTCCAGAATAGTTTTTGTCATGAACATTCCCCTAGTTAGTAACAGTAAACATTACGTGTCTCCTTTATGTAGAATCTCTGGGATGGACAGGTCCCATCATTTTAGCACTAATGCAGTCTCGCTTTTCCTTCTGAGCAAGCACCTGTTTCTCATAAAAGACATTTGCTTAATCTGGGGTCTCGAAGATGAGGTTCTCTCCCTTAAACATAACGTTGAAGCATGCGGGGTACAACAGACAAAACCGAATACCCTCCTGATACAGAGCTCGTTTCACTGGGTTAAACGTGGCAAGATTTTTAGCAAGGGTGGTGCTCAGATCGGGATAGACCCTCAGCGTATTCCCCTTGAACTTCACTTCATTCTGTCTGGCCCATCTCAAGGCAAGCTCCCAGTCACGATAACAGTGAAAAAAGCACAAAAGCTCACGCAGGCTTACCCGCTATAGGTTTGGGTCTGAGAGAGAGGTGCACTCTGTCCAGCGGTGGTGGGCTTGTGAATACCTCAGCCATTGCTTCAGCCAGCAGCTCTGAAGCAAATACGGTGGGGTCTTTACAATCCTCGCTCCCTTCAGGTACATTCAGGGTACGCAGATTAGATCTGCGCGATCTATTCTTCAGATCATCTAGACGTTCCAATAACAAACTGTTTTGAGCTTTAAGGGAGCTGATTGTAGATTCTGCCGCCAGGAGACGCTCAAAGTTTTCACCTGCTATGGTTTCTGTTGATGTCAGTCGACTCTGAAAAGAGTTTACCATGTCGCGTAAAGGATCCACCAAGGTTTGAAGTGGTTTTACAGAGTTTAGTATCAGGGCAGCCATGTTCTCCTTGAGAATTTCCCATTGTTCAGCTAGTTCAGAAATAAGTTGCGTCATGGACAGAGAATCGTCCAAGAAGAAGCAGCCGCCATGCTTGCTAGTTTGCTAGCAACGCTAGCCTTTTTTGACTGCGACACAGCACTTTTCTGTTTAGGGTTATTCATTGTGCACAGATTCGCTTGTAACATCTTCCCTAGTTGTTTAATCGGGTTTAAACTGTCTATTGAAGTGAAATTCACTGCAAAAGGTGTATATATTAAAGGAAATAATCGGGAGACCGTCCGTTCTGCTGTGTTCTCCTACATCGCCACACCAGAAGTCCCACATCGCTATACTTTTAAAAATAAAGAACACGTTAATGTTTTAATTGTCTTTGTGGTGTTTATTTCAGTACTTTTTTCTGGATGATTGCAAAGAGAAGACCAGTATATTTGTAGGTTTTTAAAATATATAAATCTAATTTTATATTGGTTCAACATGATGAATTAACCTTGGTAATGTAAATAAGCTGTACTTGAAAAGGTTGAAAATTACTTGCCATTATTTGTTTAATCATTATATATATATATATATATAGATAGATAGATAGATATAGATATAGATATAGATATATATTAGGGCTGTCAAACGATTTAATCGCTGTCAAACGATTAAAATATTTAATCGTGATTAATCGCATAATGTTTGTAGTTAATCGTGATTAATCACAATATCTTTAAAAACATTAATGGACAAAATATGCTTCATCCAGATGTATTTTTCAGTCATCCACTCAAAACCTACCCCACCAACAGAATTGAAAGACAGAAAATAAACACAACACAACTCAATTCAAATTATGTACAAAATATGGTAGTTGTAAGTGTATTATGACAGGATTAATTTGCTTCTTTTTATGGAGATTTGACAGACATAATCTTACCAGGAGCACGGTTGATTTAAATAGCTCTGGTCATGTGACTATTTGCACCACTCATGCAAAAAAGTTTGCACTGTCATATACAATTGACATCTCTGTGTAAAATACATCAACAACTCCTTTTAGACCCCAGCAACAATTGCAACTGGTGGTGACAGTGTAGATTACCTGCAGGGTTCCATTGTGACAGAACCTTGGAGACAGCAGCAGGGTTTCCGTTAGCCGGTAATCAGTACCGCCGCTACGCTCCCTATACGCATATTACACAGCTTGCGTAGGGCACCAACTCCCTATAGGGGCACCAGAAACTCCACTGGCTGCCTTTACTGGCATGTTATATGTGTAGGAACAGTATGTGTGTTAGTAATTCTCCAAGCAGATTGGCTATACTTAAACTAAGAGATAATGCACTATGCTGGCAGTGTAACAAGGATACAGGAACTATGATTCCCTATCTGTCACTCAATCGACGATGTGTCGATGTAGTGACACTAGGGGGTCACTCTTGGGAGCCCGAGACACCTCTGGTCTTTGATAAAAGGCCAATGAAAATTGGTGAGTGGTATTTGCATGCCACTCCCCCGGACATACGAGTATAAAAGGAGCTGGTATGCAACCACTCATTCAGATTTTCTCTTCGGAGCTGAACGGTCATGCTCACTGAGCTGAATTCTACTGTTCATTCACCTCTGCTGGATCTGATGGCGCATTTCAGTGGCTTCTCCCTCCTCTGCAGAGAACGCCCCTGGGCGCTTCGGCAGAAAACAAAGAGAGTATATTTTCTGATAGAGCCTTTTCCTCTAAAAGAGTATATTTCTCTAAAAGAGTGGCACACACGGAACGTCTTTTTAAAGATGTGTCTTTTAAAGATGCCTTTCCGATTGTCTCAACTTCAGATGGGCATGATCTTTTTTCGTGTCTGGGCATGACCCACACGGAGGCAGCATTTGTGGATGGTTCATGTTCTCATTGCGAGAACATGACCATGGCAACGTTGCGGTCGCGGCTTGCTTTCGTAAGAAAGTAAGCCACCCCAGCGGCTCCCCGCCTCGGTCCTTCTACCTATGGGTATGAGGCCAGCGCGGCTAGCACTGGGGGCGATTTGGGGACCCCAATGGGATCACCTCCACCGGGTATCCCCCCGCGGACCTCCCATTCCCCAGCATGCTCGTCTGCCCCAGTTGGGCTTCCGGATGAGTCCGCTGGCTTGTCTCACGGCGAGTCTGGCTTCTTGTTCGGAGCCCGTGAAGATGATGAGCTCTCGAGCGATGCATCGGAGAGTGGGCTTGTCCAGTCAGACGCAGAAGCCTCAGCTGGGCTCCCCGCCTCGGGGACGATTGCCCACTCACAGGCTGATGCCAAAGTGATGGACATGCTTTCCCGGGCGGCTGCGAGCGTCGGGTTAGAGTGTAACCCTCCACTCCTCCCTGAACCCTCGCGGCTTGTTGATTGGTTCCTGGGATCGCGGCGCCGCTCAAAACAGCCATGCCCCGCTCCAGTGCCTTTCTTCCTGGAAGGGGATGAGGAGCTGATGAAATCATGGGAGGCACCTTTTACTGCCCGGCCCCGATTCCACAGTTCCCCCGCTCTCACTACACTTGATGGCGGGGCGGCCAGGGGCTATACGGCGATTCCCCCGGTGGATAAGGCGCTTATGCCCACAGAGCGCCGCCACCTGGCGTGGACGCCCTAACCTCCCGTCCAAGCCCTGTAGGTTAACGTCATTCCTGACAGCTAAAGCCTACAGCGCTGCTGGACAAGCCGCCTCTGCCCTGCACGCCATGGCTCTCCTGCAGGTCCACCAAGCCAAGGTGCTGAAAGAACTGCCCCACCTGCCGGTATGTCCGACAACGTTGTCCCCTTGGTCCCCCTTGCGCGGAACTTGGATGCGTGACTTGCGCTTTCCAATCTGTCGCGATGGCTGATCCGGACCGTCCGACTCGGCTATGCGATTCAGTTCGCCAGGCGCCCGCCCAGGTTCAGTGGTATTCACTTCACCTTGGTCAAGGACAAAAATGCTGCTACCTTGCGCGCAGAGATCACTACCCTCCTATGGAAGGGCGTGATAGAACCTGTCCCTCCAGCCGAGATGAAGAAGGGGTTTTACAGCCCCTACTTCATCGTACCGAAAAAAGGTGGAGAGTTGCGGCCAATCTTGGACCTGCGAATACTGAACCGGGCCTCACACAGACTCCCGTTCATGATGCTGACGCAAAAACGAATCATGGCGAGCGTCCGGCATCAAGATTGATTCGTGGCGGTAGACCTGAAGGATGCGTACTTCCACATCTTGATCCTTCCTCGACACAGACCCTTCCTGCGGTTTGCATTCGAGGGTCAGGCGTATCAGTACAAAGTCCTCCCTTTCGGCCTGTCCCTGTCTCCTCGCGTCTTCACGAAGGTCGTAGAGGCTACCCTTGCCCTGTTAAGGGAGATGGGCATTCGCATTCTCAACTATCTCAATGACTGGCTAATCCTAGCTCACTCTCGAGACATGTTGTGCGCACACAGGGACTTGGTGCTCTCACACCTCAGTTGACTAGGGCTTCGGGTCAACTGGGAAAGAACAAGCTCCTCCTGGTTCAGAGCATCCCTTTTCTCAGTTTGGAGCTGGAATCAGTCTCTTTCATGGCACGCCTTACGAACGAGCATGCCCAGTCAGTGCTGGCCTGTTTGAAGGCGCTCACACAGAAAACATCGGTTCCACTTTTTCAGTGGATCCTGGGGCATATGGCATCCTCGGCGGTAGCCACCACACTCAGGTTGATGCATGTGAGACCACTTCAGCACTGGCTTCAGATTCGAGTCCTGAGATGGGCATGGCGCCACGGGACATATCGCATGGTCATTACGCCAGTCTGTCACTGTCTTTTCAGCCCTTGGACCGACCTCTCATTTCTACGGGCAGGTGTTCCTCTAGAACTGGTCTCCAGGCGCGTCGTGGTCACAAAACAGGCTGAGGTGCTGTTTGCAATGGGCATGCAGCCCCGGCCTGTGGACGGGCCCGCGACTGCATTGGCACATCAACTGCCTCGAGTTGTTGGCAATTCTGCTCGCCCTGCGGAGGTTTCAGCCATTGATCCAGGGCAAGCACATGTTAGTTCAGACAGACAACACAGCAACGGTAGCATATGTCTACTGCCAAGGTGGTCTGCACTCTCGTTGTATGTCACAACTCACCCACCGTCTCCTCCTCTGGAGTCAGCAGCACTTCAAGTCGCTGCGAGCCACTCACATCCAGGGCAACCTCAACACTACAGCGGAAGCACTGTCAAGGCAGGTTACCCTCAGGGGAGAGTGGAGACTCCACCCTCTGGTGGTCCAGCTGATTTGGAGTCGATTCGGACGGGCACAGGTGGACCTGTTCGCCTCCCAAGAATCCTCCCATTGCCCGCTCTGGTACACCCTCAACGAGACTCCCCTCAGCATAGATGTGCTGGCACACAGCTGGCCCCCTGGTCTGCACAAATATGCGTTTCCCCCAGTGAGCCAACTTGCATAGACCCTGTGCAAGGTCAGGGAGGACGAGGAGCAGTTCATCCTGGTAGCACCCTACTGGCCCACCCAGACGTGGTTCTCGGACCTCACACTCCTCACGACAACCCCCCCCCTGGCGAATTCCTCTGAGGAAGGACCTTCTTTCTCAGGGATGGGGCACCATCTGGCACCCGCACCCAGACCTCTGGAATCTCCATGTCTGGCCCCTGGACGAGACCTGCGGTGGTAGACATAAACACTCAGGGTAGAGCCCCCTCTACAAGGCGCCTGTATGCCTTTAAGTGGCATCTGTTCGCTAAGAGGTGTTCTTTCCGACGGGAAGCCCCCCAGAGATGCGCAGTCAGATCAGTGCTATCCTTCCTGCAGGAGAGGATGGAAGGGAGGCTTTCCCCTTCCACCTTGAAGGTGTACATTGCCGCCAAGCAGCACACCATGACGCAGTCGACGGTAAGTCCTTAGGGAAGCATGACCTGATCATCAGGTTCCTAAGAGGCACCAGGAGGCTGAATCCCTCCAGACCGTGCCTCGTTCCCTCATGGGACCTCTCTGTAGTTTTTCAGGGTCTACAGAGAGCCCCCTTTGAGCCTTTGCAGTCAGCTGAGCTTAAGGCACTCTCCTTGAAGACTGCCCTCCTGAATGCGCTCACTTCCCTCAAGAGGGTAGGTGACCTGCAAGCATTCTCTGTCAGCGAATCGTGCCTGGATTTCGGTCCGGGTTACTCTCAAGTAATCCTGAGACCCCTACCGGGCTATGTGCCCAAGGTTCCCACGACCCCTTTTAGGGACCAGGTGGTGAACCTGCAAGCGCTGCCTCAGGAGGAGGCAGACCCAGCCCTATAGTTGCTGTGTCCAGTGCATGCTTTACACATCTATTTGGATCACACACAGATCTTTAGGATCTCTGAGCAGCTCTTTGTCTGCTTTGGTGCACAGCAGAAAGGAAACGCTGTCTCCAAGCAGAGGATCACCCACTGGCTCATTGACGCCATAACTATGGCATATCACGCCCAGGACATGCCACCCCCAGTAGGACTACGAGCCCATTCTACCAGGGGTGTAGCGGCTTCCTGGGCCCTGGTCAGGAGTGCCTCTCTTACATACATTTGCAGAGCAGCAGGCTGGGCTACACCCAACACCTTTGCAAGGTTCTACAACCTCCGGGTGGAACCAGTTTCGTCCCAGGTAGTGGCACGCAATACAAGCGGATAAGCCCGGGATAGCCGGCCGGGTGTATCGCTTGTGCATAGCGCCTTCCACCTTCTTTTGAGCTGAAGACGTGCGCCATTAATTCCCAGTAGTGTTCACAAGTTTTGTTCCCTGGTTGACTTCCTCTGAGCCCTGTGGCAGTCGAGCTTTCGGAGAGACTCGCTGCCGACCCAGTACACATGCTAAACTAAGAGTCCTGTTCTGGATAGGTGCTCCGCATGTGGTGGTTTCTGTAAGGCTAACCCCATGCAATATATATCTTTCGCTAATTTGTTTCCCTGTTGGCAAACTCCATCTTCCTTGGGCAGAACCCCTCTGCCCCAGTCTCCATGTTTGTAGTAACTTCTCCTCTGTTGGGTAGGATCTACCTTGAAGACTTTCCAACATGGTTGGAAAGACCATGTGACGTATTCTTCCACTTAAATATCCCCCCCTCTCTTTGGGCGAGGTGTGGTCTCCGCGGTGTCTTCCCCTTGGGAGGGACACCCCCTGACTAGACCTGGCGGCCCAGTCGGATAATCCACCTTCTTTTTTAGGGAGTGGAAAAAGAGAAGGGGAAAAGAGGCCAAGACTGGTAAGCCTGTCTCTATCTTTTGGGTAGTCGACTTGTCCCCAAAGGGCCGTTCAACACTCATAACTATGTTGGGGGAGGTTACGTGTTGGCCTGGTGTGCTGGCACTAGTGGCACTGTTGATGTAGTGACACTAGTGGTCCCTATATGAAACGCCACAACGTTGAGTGAGTGACAGATAGGGAACGTCATGGTTGCTTGTGTAACCTCCATTCCCTGATGGAGGGAACGAGACATTGTGTCCCTCCTGCCACAACATTGAAATGGCCGGACCTTATATCGGCTCCTCAGCATAAAACCTGAATGAGTGGTTGCATACCAGCTCCTTTTATACCCGTATGTCCGGGGGAGTGGCATGCAAATACCACTCGCCAATTTTCATTGGCCTTTTATCAAAGACCAGAGGTGTCTTGGGCTCCCAAGGGTGACCCCTAGTGTCACTACATTGACACAATGTCTCGTTCCCTACATCAGGGAACGGAGGTTACACAAGTAACCATGACGTTCATATGTTATATGAATGTGACAATGTGGAGGAATTATGGGAGAAAATTATACAGTTTGTTAATAAGACTCTCAGTCTGTCATTACACAAGAATCCCGCTTTGTGTATGTTGGGTATTATACTGGAGGGTGTGCATATACCCCGGCAACAGATGCTTTGATGCCGTTTAGCTATGGTTTCTGGATGTAGAGTCATTCTGAGACATTGGAAGTCAGACACGCCTTCCTCATATGATGAATGGATAGAACGTCGAAAATTCATGTTGAATATTGCTAGTTATGAACAGGTGATATTCAGAGCTTCAGGACGTCATGATTTGTATATGAAAGTGTCCCTTTCTCGCCCTTACTGAGAATGTGTTATAAAAAGAGAGATACTCTGTCAAATCTGACCTAAATCTTTGTGTTGTTACCTAATATATTCTGTAAAGTCTAATAATTTTTTTGTTATTGGGGTTGATGTTTAAGTTATTGTAAAGTGTAAAAACTAAAACATGCCACTGTAAAAACTTAATTGTTGACTGATGTTATTCATGTTCAAAAAAGCAAAAAAATAAATAAATAAAAGGAATTAAATTAGACTGTCCACATTCTACGTCATTATTATGTAGGGAAAGTTATAATGGAATTAGTCGCGTTTGACAACCATTATAAGAAAGATAAATGACAAATAATTAAATTATTTTTCTAAATAAAATTCTCCACCATTAAAATTGTAATACGTCTTGTTGTATCCACTCACAATTTCTACTGTAAGGAATTAGCTGTAATAAGGGAATTATGATTAATTCACTTATTGGAGTAATATTATTCTCATGGTTTATTGAAAATAATATCACACACATATTTTAGGTTTGAGCTTTGAGGCAAGATTTTTAAAATCAGTTACAAGATTATTTATCAGAATATACCACAGTCAAATTATCTTTTAATAGCAATATTTTATTGCTAATCTAAACATAAAACTAATCTAACATATATAAACATGAAACAGGTTGTTGAGTAAAGTTACAGAATGTGAAAGAAATGATCAGTACAGAGAAAATCAACTTTATGGAGTCTGTAGACAATGCCTTAAAAACCATTTATCCTTATTTAAGTCTAAATTGATTTGCAATCGGATTACCCAAAGTATTTAAATAATACACCAGCACTTTCAGCAAAAGTCTGGAGATGTACTTGTGTGTCGTTGCATTTCCTTGAGTTACGTGGTTCTTTTTCTCTTTATAGAAAGTTCATTCTGTCGATGTCTTGGACCTCTGTTAGATCGTGGACATCTGTTGTCTGTTGCATCGATGGATGATGAGGTGGGGCTTTGAAGCAAAGCCTTCCGAAAGGAAGACTAGTGACTCCCGTTATGTGTGTGAACCATAGAGCAGAGAGTGAGAGTCTTCCTCAAGATTTTGTGTCCCGAGTTTCCTTGGACTCTACATGTCACGGAGGCTGCAAGCCACGAGGGCAAGAGCGCGGAGGATGCAGAGCTGCAGAGGAAGTGAAGAAGCAAGAGAGCCGAAGAAGAGAGAAGACAACTGAAGAGAGGAAGACTCAAGACTTCTTCCTTGGTACCAGAGTTTTACGTTGAGATTGGCAACACATCAAAGGTATCCTGAGCCAATCAGAAGTGGCTTTTCAGAGTCACATGGTTTGTCCTTTTCAAAGTTGATTTACAATCCTTTGTGAGGAGGATCCTTAAAAATTTCCTGCTCAAAATAGTGCATGTTTAATCATGAAATTTTATATCTTGGATACAACTGAAAATATCAAAAATTAATTAACATAAACATTCATGAAATGCAGAAAGAATTTCAATGATAGTAAACATGAGGTGTTTTATCCTGAATAGTTACCATTCTTGGTAAAAATGACATGAATAACACAAGAATAAAGATTATAATCATCGATTTGTCAGTTATAAGTGATTACAAATCACTACACATATTTTAAAAGGTACATCAGGCTATAATCATGTGGTGAGCAGGGTGGAGCCGAGCGGCGTCGGGGCAGAGTGAGGCCGGGAATATAAGTGGCGAATGACTTTAACCTGTGTGCCACACCGTTCTCATGTTCCAGCAAGGGGCGGCGGGAGTACTTAAGGAAAAGAGACAGTGGCAGATGGGAGAGAGAGATGCATGAAGCTATCTGTGTGGGTCTGCATGTCAGAAGTGCGGGTGCTGAAAAGCAGCACATACTGTATATTGAATGTACGGCTGAAAAGTCTTATTGTGGAATGCTGAAAAATCTTCAATAATTAATGTCTGTGTACTTTGTCAACCTGGTCCCAGCTTCCTCCTTTCCTTAATTGTTACACTGGTGCCGAAACCCGGGAAGGAGGAAGGATGCGCCATCCAAGGAGTCCTCGCCACTTACTGGGGATCGTGACGCCGAGGGAGTGTTCCATCCGGTTGCGCTGGAGCCCTGTGTCAACTGGCAACTGGAAGGAATGGCTAAGGGGTCCAGTGCCTTCACCCGGCATCATGGACGGAAGCAGGACAGCGGGCCGAGGACCACTCGACAGTGTATCTGGGGCCGGTGAGCTCCTCTCTCTCCCCTCTCTGCTTTTTCTCTCCCTTTTGTTATTCCCGCCCCCCCTTTTTACTTTCTCCTCTCTTTCATCCTGTTCCCCCTCCCAGGCATGCACAGGTCAGATCCGGAGACCAGTGTGATACGTCGATGCTCCCTCTCTAGAAATGGGGGGCGGGGGGGCGAGTAGGTCACAGGCCAGAGAAATAGCCCACCTGATTTCGGCGATGGGGGTATGTGGTGAGCAGGGCGGAACCGAGCGGCATCAGGGCAGAGCGAGGCCAGGAAGATAAATGGCGAATGACTTTCACCTGCGTGCCACACCGGTCTTGCGTTCCAGCGAGGGGCGGTGGAAGTACTTAAGGAGAAGAGACAGCGGCAGATGGGAGAGAGAGATGCGTGAAGCTGTCTGTGTGGGTCTGCATGTCAGAAGTGCGGGTGCTGAAAAGCAGTGCATATGTTGAATGTACGGCTGAAAATTCTTATTGTGGAACGCTGAAAAGTCTTTCGACAATAAATGTCTGTGTGCTTTGTCAGCCCGGTCCCAACTTCCTCCTTTCTTTAATTGTTACAAATCATTAATTTGCCAGTTATAAAAGTGATCACAGGTCATAAAGTCATTTTCAGAATTATCTAGGAAGGCTAGGTATTGTGTACATTTTGGGTCCGAATGCATTCTGTACATTTTATAGGGTTAACTCAGCAAAGTACTGTGACTTTGTGTGAAATATTCCTGGATTAAGATGAGCTGTCCTAGTATTTGAATCGTGCAAACACAAGGGTCTTTAGATCTGTGTGGAAGTTCAGAATGTCATGCTGTGTCTGCCCCATGTCACCATCCTATGGTGGGCCTCTCTAACAGTGCCCTTTTTTGTTTTAAATCATGCTGTTTCAATCTCTTTGACAATTTTATCGTCCAAAGGCAGGCCTCCACTAGACAACTTCTTTAGCTGCTGTTTGCAAAATACTGATCACAATGTCTCGTGATCTGGTGAGTCTAGTTTATGTGTAGCAAACTGGTTTTTATCAAAGGACAAAAACAGAGTGTGTTTTAAGCCTATCTCGGGGTTTCCATGGAGTGTGTTCTCTGCCTTTTATTGCACGTCACCTCTGCCCTTAAAGCGGTGGAGTTCTTCCTTTAGTAGAGTAGCCTTTAAGTTATGTGAATAATCAATAACATGAATGTCTTCGGTATGTGCTATCTTGGACAAGTCTTCCTTGTTTCTCAAGATGATTAAGTTACACAGATGGTCACCCTTGTTGGGCCTCGTGTATTCAGATAGAAGACAAAGGCAGGCCTTACACAGTCTTAAAACCTAACTCAGCCCCCACACACCAAGTCGTAAATCTTACTGATAAAAATCGCACCAAAATCAAACAAAGGGAGTCCAAAACAGACTACAAATCCCATGAAGCCTTGCTCATTAAAGGATCGAACTCTCAACTCCTATTGGATGAGGCACACAATAGAACGTCCCTCAACCCATGACATCATCAGGAGTTGAAATACCTCTGAAATGCTTCCAGGATTTGCTTCCAGCAACTTTGTTTGCAGTGTGTAGACGCAGCTCATCGCTGCTCTCAAGTGCAACCTCGTGGCACAAGGAAGTAACGTCCGACTTGAAACTTTGGCCATACAATCTCCATCTCGCTGGACGAGTTGAGATTACTCTGTGTTCAACTGAACACTCTAACGGATCCGAAGGAGACCACCGAACAATCCGCATCTTCATCCGTTTGCCTGCAGAAGTGAAGAGATTAAAGATTTCTCTTCCATCTTCAATCAAGTCGACATTTCTGAGTTCTTCGCCAGCCTGCCGAGAATCAACAGCAGTGCCCGCCAACAGAGCGAGGAAACGGCCTCCCGTCATCACCCGAGCCTCAAGGAACCGGGTCAGAATTAAAGGACAGATGAACACACATTCTGTCCTCATGCGATTCAAGTAAGAGGTTTACGTCTGGGCAGAGATAGAATATTATATTGTGTTATTCTTGTGTTTCAGGTTTTTCTTGTACAGTTTACGGACCGCCATGTCTGCTCATTATTAATAATCAGGGTATTAATTGTCACGAATTTGTTTTGCTGTATTGTGGTCCAACCAAATTGGACTGTTGTGATTTTCACCATCGCGGGTGAAACCGGCAAACTGAGTTATCCATTAAAGAGTCAAAGAATGCGGGACTTTTACGAGCCATCCACCGCGTCTCTGAGTGATAATCTAACAGCTGCTTTCTCTCCCACGATCGCGAAATCGGCTTTAGGGCCGTCACTTAATTCTCTCTCTCTCTCTCTCATACTAACCACACACACACACACACACACACACACACACACCTTATGTGTTATAGGATTATTTTTATTTCCATATCTAATCATATCACTGTTTAGTTTGTAGTTGTAAGTCGGAAGTTTATTGACTGCATTGTATTAATTATTAATTTATATTACTGCATAAATAAACTTTGTTATATTACAAAGAGAAGTGTTTTGGTTTGTTTTGCATACACCTGTGTCATGCTGACGGGATGTCAGTGCTCGGATTCAAGCCTTCATTCATTGTTTTTTTTTCACGAAAATCGATATTCTTCGGATGTCGATTTTCCTAAGAAAACAATCTAATATTGAGACTGTTTTACTATCTGGTTATTAGTCCCTGATTCCAGGGTGGTGCCCCATCAATGTTAATCCTTATTAATATTCTGTTGATTTTTTGATAATTTTGATAATATTTTTGATGATTGTTGAATTTGATTGATCAATAAGCTAGTGTTAATTTTAATTAATGTTTCATCGATGTTAACAATTAACGATTATCTTTGATAATTATTAATTATTGCTAATAACCAAACTTGCTCCTAAACGTAGCACACTACATTTACTGTATCCCCATATGAGGTTTTAATGAGTTAAGATTCAATTAATTAATTTAAATATTAATTAATAACTAAAGAAATAATTAATAATTATTTCTGATAGTAACACTGATCTAAACAACCAGTAAAGCCCTACACCTTTATCTCATTAAGCTGGGTCATGCCAGACTTCAAGGAGCCATTTTGTCAGCTCTTAATTTACGGATTTTGAGGAAATTCCAGGGGCCTCTGAGCGTGGAAATGAATGATTCTTCGGTCCATGAGATCCTACATATATTATTCAAGGACCCGGTAGCAGTCACAGAACACAGACGATCACCTGGCACTCACACTTTCATTTTGCGCTCGCACCGCGCCTCGTAGTGCAAAGCAGGTGTTCAAATGGCAGCTGTCTTCCCACTGCAGTCATGTTACAAAGTTCCAAGCTTTATCTTTGCTTTGCGGGCATGTTCTACTTTTGTGCTACATTGATCAAATGTTTGGCACAGGTATCAGCATGATGTCTCCTATCATCTGTTTTCCCGATGGTCAATGCATGTGACATCAGTGGCGTTTGCGTGAATTGATTTACTTCTCATGAACTATGTTTAATTCAAAGGGTCTCATATATATATTTACTCCGTTACATTTACTTGAGTAAGTTTTTGAGTATTACTTTTAGAGTAGGTTTAAAAGTGGGTACTTTTTACTCTCACTCAAGTAAATTTCTAATGAAATTTTTTTACTTTTATTTCTTTACAATGGGTGGCGTTCCTGTCGTTACATTATGGGTTGAATTTTAATGAATGTATAATTTACTGAGAGATTATTGTATGGGACTTTTACGAGAGCGGAAGTTCACACAGCTGCGCGTTCTGAGCCGCTGTCACAGACTGTCACTCAAGTCATCAGTGCTGCAGCATTAAACTCTTCAAAGTCAAACACTTTCTTCGCTCCTCACAGTGAAAAAAAAGAATAGTTTTGTCATGCAATGCCTTCATTTAACACCAAGACCAGCTGATATTTCAAGATTAAAATCATAGCTCCAACTTTAGGCAGCACGCTGAGGTAAGTTTTGGCTCTAATCGTAATGCGGGCTTTTCTGTGTAATGAGATGGTCATTTTCAGGGTGATAATGTAACTGGGCTCTTATGACACCAGTTTTTAAGTGTACATTTTTAAATCAGTGCAGCAATATATCAGTGCACTTTGTTCCGTGTCCCACATGTCATGAGCAGTATTTATGCATTTACCCCGTGCCCTCACGGGGGAACTGGAAACTATCGCAGCTACTTCAGGCAGATTAACTGTATAAATCCATGTAAACATCCAAGTTAAGTGTAAATCACTGGCATTCGCGTGATCAACAACTGGAGCGCAAACAGACAGCATTTCTGCGCGTGAACAGCGAGGTGCGCTGGGCGCGCTCGTGTGAGATGTGCGGGCGTGAGGCAATCGTATGGAGAAGAGCGTGGCTGTGTCCACAGACGTTCACTCATTCACTATTTCCTATATAGTGAATGTCAGTTAGTGCACTATATCTCAGCAGTAAGTGAATGAAATGAGTGAATTTGGACGCTGATGTATACACCGAGTGTCGGAGCTCTGGGGCTGTCGCAGAAACAACGTCACATATGAAATTTTAAAATATTTGGGCCTTACTTTTTCTTATTAAATAATATATTAATACAATAAATCTTCATTCTGTTTGTCATTTTTTATATATACTGTGTGTTAATATAAAGAGTAAACACATTTTATCATATAAAGAGTACATTTTAAAATGTATCTGTAAGTTTTGTCTCTCAATATTTTATTGTTATTTTAATGAAGTAATGATTTCTCAAAAAGTAACTTACTACATTCAGCATGAAATAAAACATTGCAGGGGTGAAGGAAGCAGTAAACTCCCAGCTCATACGTCTTCCCCATGGTGGATTGTGGGCAATTAACCATTGTCGAGTGTACATCAAATGTACACTTGAATTAGAGTGCATTGTGGGTAAGAATGAGTGAACAAAAGTAGGGAACGAGTGGCTCACTCAGAATTCAGACACTCTTACAAACACCCGAATTAGTGCACTATGTAGTGGATGGGGGTGGTTTCAGACACAGCGAGTGACTGGGGTTGGTGCCCTATGCACTAGGCTGCGTATATGCATTTAGAGAGTGGCGGTACTGCTGTACAGAACTAATGATCTAAATACTTACAACACTGAAAACTGTAAATACACTGAAATAAGAAACCACACAGGACTTTAAAAGCTATGAAATAGCGAAAGAAGGCATTCATAAAGCATGATCTTGCTTTGGTATATATTTCAGCATTATATATAATGTCCTTGTGGGACAATTTCACGTTTTCTAATAATTAATAGATTCATCCAGATCTGGCAAGAGCCCTTAAAGGGATAGTTCACCCAAAAATTACAGTTCTCATTATTTACTCAACCTCATGCCATCCCACATGTGTATGACTTTCTTTCATCTGCTGAACTCAAATGAAGATTTTTAGAAGAATTTCTCAGCTCTGTAGGTCCATACAATGAAAGTGAATGGGTGGCAACATTTGAAAGCTAAACAAAATCACATAAGTCAGCATAAAAGTAATCCATATGACTCTAGTGGTTAAATCACTATCTACAGAAGCGATGTGATAAGTGTGGATGAGAAACAGAGAAACAGATCACTTTCACATTCTTCTTCTTGTGTTTTTGGTGATTCACATTCTTCTCTGCATATCGCCCCCTACTGTCTGCTTTTTGGAGCATCAAAATTTTGGCCTACAGAGCTTAAATATTCTTTTAAAAATCTTAATTTGTGTTCTGCAGAAGAAAGGAAGTCATACACATCTGGGATGGCATGAGGGTGAGTAAATGATGAGATAATTTTCATTTTTGGGTAAACTATCTCTTTAAAGTGATAGCTCAGCCATAATTTAATATTCTGTCATAATTTCCTTACCTTCATGTTGTTTCAAACCAGTGTGACGCTTTGTATTATGTGGAACACAAAATATGATAGACAGAATGTTAGGGGCTGACAGTCTCAGTCACCATTCACTTTCAAAATATGAAAAAAATTAAAAATTAAAAAACACTCAGGCAAACATTCTGTCTAATATCTCCTTATTGTGTTGCATGGAAGAAAGAAAGTCATACGGGTTTGGAACAACATGTTGGTGAATGATGACAGAATTTCCATTAATAATAATAATAATTCTGTAGTACATGTTCAATGTGTATTGTGTAATGGAATATAGGGGAGTAAACATCTATTATGTCATTTGTGTATATATATATATATATATATATATATATATATATATATATATATATATATATATATACTGTATATATCCAGTCGTGTCTGACTCTTGGTGATACAATGGATGAAGTTCCTCAAACTGTCTCAGTCATTGATGGCATTCTTTAGGTTTTGGAAACTCCTATTTGTATAATTCTTGACAGTATCCAGCCACCTTGATACTGAAAAGCATGATGCTTTTTCCAAGGAGTCTTCTCTCCTCATTATGTGCCCAACATTTGTAAGCTTCAATTTGGCCATACATTATTCTTGTGAAAGCTCTGGTTAATTTTTTTCTAGAATTTAATGATTTGTTTGTGCTTTTTACATCTCAGTTTGAAGAGCCTGCATATCTCTGAGTAAGAGCGAACGAAATGGAGAAAGAAATCTGGCTACGTAATATACTGAAGTTTATTACTCTCATACCTTGCCTGCCTCAAACACAACTCATAGTCATCTGTCACTGCAGCTCAACACCTCTTGGACAGATAGCAGTGCAGTGACATTCAATGCAATGCCATGCACATTTATAATGAAAAGTATGTATGGAAACTCCAGTGAACTGAAGAGCATATTTGAAACTCATTTTCTATTCACTTCTCCATTCTGCATTTGGGGGCTGGAAAAATTTGCTATAGAGTGTCCATATTTGATTTATGTCATTTCTGACATTGCCAGGATGTTTATTGCCTGCCTCCCAGCCTCTTGTGTCTTTAATATCTTTTGATGGGACTTCACAGGGAAAGATAAGGCAGGCAGGAATCCATACTGCATCGATGAAGAACAATATTAAGACGACACGAAAATAGAAGCAATCCACTTTTCACCTGAGGGGAATTATCTTGCCATAATTGGCAGGAGAAAAAAATAAATAATTAAATATATATTTAGATATCAAAGCATGCTGGATTCATCAACATCTTTTTACATAACCTTCCATTCGACCGGTGACTGCCCTCCTCAGGCGTAATGGGCCTGGGTTAGGACGAGGAGGAGGAATCACATAGATTTTTCTTTTCTCTGTTCCACACTTCTCATGTTTTTCCACAATGTATTCAGTTTGCTTGTTACATAAAAGCCTCACAATGCCCAGAGCTGATTTGTAAAAATAAGTTTAAGAACTAAATAGGCCTATACAGTATGCTCAAAATGAAATGCAAAAATAAGCACACCATTGCAAACTGTTCTTTTCTATAATAAATAACACCTCAATGACATCTGTTTGGTAATAGAAAACTTAGTAAATCAGTAAATCATTGTCAATAAAATTCTAATTAGGGTGGGTATGTGCTTCAAGCCTAAGAGTATTGCTTCAATATGTAATGTATTTCTAAACTATGGATGAAGTTCCTGACAGTTCTGGGTCCATACTGATACTGGTATGTATACATAATGTGTACCAGAGAATGCACAGGAACCTAACAGACATCTGCTTCTTTGTAAGACGTGTGCTATTACTAATACATAAGCCATTCAGAATAATTCATGGGTTTGCTTTTATACAAATGTCCCATGGAATAATATCTGATTCAATTGTAACATGTCCTCACAGACCATTAGGTCTTCCACCATGGGTTATGTTATGGCCAGAACACAAAAAAAATTGCACAAGAGAAACCCTAACAGATTTATGTTTCATTTGAGCTATAGCACAATGCAAAGTCTGGATTGCAAGAAAGCTTTCTGCTTAAGATTTGTGAACTCTGGTGTTAACCTATCAGAGAAAAAACAAAAAACAAAAATCAACTCTTTCCGTAGAGGCATATGCTACAATAACATAATTAGAAATAATTTAAAAATAATTGCACTAAAGAGAATTGAATGCAGCTTGCCAAGTTTGCCCTCCTTTCAAGTACTCTGTAGAAACACAAACAGTCCTCATTAGTGACTAATAATTATTCTCCCATCTTTGACCAATTTCATCAGAGTCTATAAGAACCTGTTTTGTGCCAATTAAATATAAAGACAATTAAATCGTTGAAGTGATTAGCTAAGAGTACAACATCAAAAACCTAGACATCAAGCAAACTGCTATGGTGGATCTTTAAGCAACATTAAACAGTTCAAGAGCAAAATCGAACAGTTCATGATCACAATCAAAAAGTTAAAGATCATAGTCCTAACCTAAAGATCACAATCAAACAGTTCAAGATCACAATAAAGCAGATCACAATCACACAGTACAATGTCAAAACCAAACAGTTCAAGTTCAAATTCAAACTGTTCATGTGAATATGAACAGGTGTAAAAGTACAGAGTATTTGCTGGTATATGCAGTGGGGTCTTAAAGTCCCATGAGACCACTAGTGCAAATTAACACAATTTGAGCGAAAGGTTGAATTGCAAAATTAACATAAATTTCCAAATAGCTTAGTTTTTGGTATGTCCTTTTGCTTTAATATACAGTATATATACAGTACTGTGCAAACGTTTTAGGCACTTGGGATAAATGATGCATAGTGAGGATGTCTTCAAAAATAATGCCATAAATAGTTTTCATTTATCAAATAATGTCATACAAAGTCCAGTAAACATAAACAAACCTAAATCAATATTTGGTGTGACCACCTTTGCCTTCAAAACAGCACCAATTCTCCTAGGTACACCTGGATACAGTTTTTCTTGGTTGTTGGCAGATAGGATGTTCCAAGATTCTTGGAGAATTTGCCACAGTTCTTTGATCTATTTAGGCTGTCTCAATTGCTTCTGTCTCTTCATGTAATCCCAGACTGACTCGATGTTCACTGAGGGGCTCTGTGGGGGCAATGCCATCTGTTGCAGGGCTCCCTGTTCTTCTATTCTATTCTATGTGTAAAAGAAATGTTTGGGTGTCTAAAATGTATATTTCCTATTGACACACTAAAGCTGAAAATATAAATAACCATCTTATGACAAGTGTTTTTGTGAAACATCTTATGTGCCTAAGACTTTTGCACAGTACTGTATATATATATATATATATATATACACTATATTGCCAAAAGTATTCGCTCATCTGCCTTTAGACACATATGAATTTAAGTGACATCCCATTCTTAATCCATAGGGTTAAATATGACGTCGGCCCACCCTTTGCAGCTATAACAGCTTCAACTCTACTGGGAAGGCTTTCCACAAGGTTTAGGAGTGTGTTTATGGGAATTTTTGACCATTCTTCCAGAAGCGCATTTGTGAGGTCAGACACTGATGTTGGACGAGAAGGCCTGGCTCGCAGTCTTCACTCTAATTCATCCCAAAGGTGCTCTATCGGGTTGAGGTCAGGACTCTGTGCAGGCCAGTCAAGTTCTTCCACACCAAACTCGCTCATCCATGTCTTTATGGACCTTGCTTTGTGCACTGGTGAGCAGTCATGTTGGAACAGGAAGGGGCCATCCCCAAACTGTTCCCACAAAGTTGGGAGCATGGAATTGTCCAAAATCTCTTGGTATGCTGAAGCATTCAGAGTTCCTTTCACTGGAACTAAGGGGCCAAGCCCAGCTCCTGAAAAACAACCCCACACCATAATCCCCCTCCACCAAACTTCACAGTTGACACAATGCAGTCAGACAAGTACCGTTCTCCTGGCAACCGCCAAACCCAGACTCGTCCATCAGATTGCCAGATGGAGAAGCGTGATTCGTCACTCCAGAGAATGCGTCTTCACTGCTCTAGAGTCCAGTGGCGGCGTGCTTTACACCACTGCATCCGACGCTTTGCATTGCACTTGGTGATGTATGGCTTGGATGCAGCTGCTTGGCCATGGAAACCCATTCCATGAAGCTCTCTACGCACTGTTCTTGAGCTAATCTGAAGGCCACATGAACTTTGGAGGTCTGTAGCGATTGACTCGGCAGAAAGTTGGCGACCTCTGCGCACTATGCGCCTCAGCATCCGCTGACCCCGCTCTGTCATTTTACGTGGCCTACCACTTCGTGGCTGAGTTGCTGTCATTCCCAATCGCTTCCACTTTGTTATAATACCACTGACAGTTGACTGTGGAATATTTAGTAGCGAGGAAATTTCACGACTGGACTTGTTGCACAGGTGGCATCCTATCACAGTACCACGCTGAAATTCACTGAGCTTCTGAGAGTGGCCCATTCTTTCACAAATGTTTGTAGAAGCAGTCTGCATGCCTAGGTGCTTCATTTTATATACCTGTGGCCATGGAAGTGATTGGAACACCTGAATTCAATTATTTGGATGGGTGAGCGAATACTTTTGGCAATATAGTGTATATATCATTATTATTGTTGCTGTTGTTATTGTTATTATTATTATTATTTATATTTATCTATTTTCAAAATTCTGAAACTTTGTTTATCTCAAGTTTAAATTTTGATTTTGAATCCAAGATTTTCAATGCAGTCTCAGACTGCTGGACCCCACTGTATGTACACTGTATATGTACATCAAACAATGTATACCGAACAGCCTTTGAGCATACAATATTCACAATAGATAAAAGAAACAAAAAGCAACAAAAGCTACAAAAGATAAAAACAACATAAATGTACATAAATTGTAAAAACAACAAAAAAAAACAAGCTGTATAAATGTTCAGCTTTGGCTACACCAGGGCACAGGACCAGTTACTAGCAACACCATAAGGAAGATACTTAATGACTTTATGTTTAAATGGCCATAATCAGCCTCCCTTTTATACTTTTTTAACTCCTCCCTTAGAAATAAACTGTGTATATCATCTCATTAAAGAAAGCAGAGCAATTACAATGAAAAAAATAAATAAAAAATTGCAAGACAGCTGCAATGTCATACATAATTTATGGACACATTCATTGGCAAAACATATTGACATAACAAGAGTTATAAAAAAAAAAATAAAAAAAAAAAGAAGGAAAAAAAAAAAAAACATCACACTCCTGACATTCTTGCTTCCCCACTTTGATATTCCAGCTGCATTGTTGGCAACCCAACTTAATGGCCTGAATAACTAGTTACTGTAATTGTTCTCTGGGATTGGCTAATTGGAATGAAAACCTGGAGGAAAGTATTGCTCTTGCATGATGAAGATGGGTTGTACAAAATATAAATGTGATGATGTGTACAAATGTGTACAAATGCCTATCATGGTGTTAATATAGCCTAGCCTACATTTAGATATAGTAATCCTAACACAGATAGAGAAACATCATACATGTATCATACATATACCGTCTGAATTATTACCCCACCTCAGTAATTACTAGTTCAAATTATGATTTTTAGTTCAGCAATAAATTCATGCAAACTTTTTCAGAAACCAACAAGAGCTATTTCCTCCTAACAACATCCCTGCGTCAATTTTTAATTACCTCTGTGGCTTTACAACTCTAATGGATCTTTTCTTGCATTAAAGGAGGTGGACAAAAAAAGAAAAAGAGACCCAGGGGGTAAAAAGAGAGGGAGGGGAGGAGAGATGTAAAGTCCAATGCAGCGCATCGTTCCAGGAGGAGCCCCGTCAGCCTGTCTTCACCCATGAAGATGCCCATTCCATGCATTATCTCTCTTGGGCTTCTTGAAGAGCTCTTTTTTAGTCTCTTTTCTTTCATTCTTTTCCCCCTTCAGTGCACACTGATTTGTGCACTTTGATAATACATCTCTGGAACAGGAGACCACCCACTGATTGTATAATTCACTTTTTTCTTCATCTCTAATTTAATTCAACTTTGCAAGTTTTATAGTTCATTAGGTGCATTTTGGATGTGTGTAGTTCTCTTAAGGGAAGTGAAAGCACACAGATGAAAAGATCAGCATCGCGTCATTGGTGAATCATATTAGCTACAGCATCAGGATTAGAGAGATGCAGCCATTAAAGGACAAGTTCACCAAAAATGAAAATTCTGTCATCATTTTCTCATTATCATGTGCCAAACCTGTATGAATTTTGTCTTCTGTGGATAACAAAAGGAGATATTTTGTAGAATACCCTGGCCATTTTGTGTGAGTGTGTGAGGAATAGACAGAAATTTGAATTGCTATTAACTGAAAATATTTCCATTTGTCGTAGCTCTCAAATCTAATTTGTGCACACTGAAGTATTCCACCTCACGCTGCATTAAGCCTGTGTGCATGATTATTGTGTTACTTTATTATTAAAAAGCGCAAAAAAAGTATAATAACAAAATGAAAGTGTGAAAAAAGCAGCACATCGTTTCTGCCAATTACTTGCATTTAATCCAAGCTCAAACATTACGTTTAGAGCAGAACTGTCGGTTACTTTAGAGGAGTACCTGTATTAGAGCTTCAGAGTGACACTTTATTGTGATATCAGGCACAGTGAAAAAGTTAGGTGAAATTGTGAATGTTTGTATGCACATTTTCAAATATTCCAATCGGACGTTTGTTTCTTTTAAAAGCTGCATGCAACAGGTCAAGTTTAATCATGTTTTAGCGTAGTGGTTGACTGACAGGTAGAACTTTCACCCAAGAACTCCATGGTTTCACCAGATTTGCGCATGGGGAGTCAAAAAGTATATCGTTTAAGCCTATCCACTGTTATGGGTCATTATTAAACTATGGTGACAAACATGTCCTTAAATTTTCAGTCATGAAAAAGATTTCAAATGGCCAAAAACCCCAACTTAAAAGGCATAGTTCTATAGCATAACCTTATTATATAATATGAAATGGTTTGACTGTTTTTTTTTTTTTTTTTTTTTTTACAATTTTGTTTAGAAAATATATTTTAATATGTCAGCTGCCTAAAAAAACCCTTGTCCTCTTCATCTGGTACACCACTTCTATGACATTTACAGATATTAATGTGTTTGTTAGCAAGTGTGCAAAAAACAAAAAAAAAAAAAAAACAGAACAATAACAATTAATAAATTAATTAATTTACAAATAATGTTTGTCCCTTGATTTCATTTCATTGGTTTTATCCATTTTTTAAATATTTTTTTTTATTTTTATTAATAGTATGATATATTGATTTTAGTCAGATCAGCGCTGTGTGTTTTGTGATGCCATTGACACCATCTTAGAAAATGTATATTTTAAAAGAATTTGTCACTGGTGTTATCGTCACTGGTGTTACAACCCTTGCTTAAAGGTGCACTTAGTAATTCTAATTCAATACACTTTTTGTCAAATTCTGCAAATATATCCTCACAGTCTGCTAGCTGTCCGTTCTATGGGTGCGCTGAAAAAAAATCTAGTATTTGTACACAGCCCTGGTCCTGTAAATGGGACAAAAACAAAGTGGATCAGACCAATCCACACAACACTACTCCAGCCAATCAGCAACAGGGGGTGCTAATTACGCATGCACAGGATGGGGGGTGGGGGCAAAGCGAGAGGGAAATTCATTAGAAGAGCGACGGCAAATCTGGCTGATGCGAACTTTCTAAACTCCAAGGAGGGCAAATGGCTGAGAATCAGACCAAGAGAAAAAAGGTCAGACGAATATAAACTAAAAAAGAAGTATTATGATAAGTCAAGGGCTAGGAGCTGCATCAACATGAGTGAGGCTTTTCAGAGGTGGAGAGATCTCCGAGAGGTAAAAGGAATGAATTTGCGTGCATGGATTTGGGGGGCGGAGCTTCCAAAGGAGCACTGAAGGGAGGGGTGTGTTTGTTTTGGCAACTGAGTTCGAATATCAACAGTGTTTCTCAGGAATCACTGAGTGCACCTTTAATTCGTTAAACAAAATTAAATAAATATACAACAACAATCAAGTTGTCCTTGATGAGCAAAACTAATGCCAAGATGTTAAAAAAATGTGTATCCGCAGCTTTTATGGGTGAAAACTGAACTGACCTGAATTTAAAATTTTGGAAAAGTCAGAATGTTGACATTTTATGAAAATGACCCTGTAAAGGAGGAGGCGAGAAGCAGCTTTCCTTGTTTAGGTAAGGATTTATTTTCTTTGTTTGCAGCACAATTTACAGTCTCACGTTATGCACTAAGTTAATCCACTATCACACACCGCTTCACAAAATAAACTCTCATTATTTGTAATAAAAAATCTTTGCTTCTGGTTCGGGTCTGTCGTGCCCAGGCTCTCTCTCCTTCTTCTATTTGCGGTGTGTCTATTTATGCCGCTCTCCCCATGCTCACTGAAATTAGATACAGGTGTTAGACATAATTTAGCTCAGGTGTAAGCGCCCTTACCACTTTCTCTCTCTCCGGAGAGATGCTTGACCACGCCCCCGCTGCCACATATCCCCACCGCCCGACTCAGGCCGGGGCGGCATCCGGCCTGCCTACCACTCCCCCCCCATTCCTGGAAAGGAAGTCGGCGACAGCCATCTGCGCCCCCGGTCTGTGGACCACCTTGAACTTAAACGGCTGAAGAGCCAGATACCAACGGATGATCCGGGCATTGGTATCTTTCATGCGGTGAAGCAACTGGAGTGGGGCGTGATCGGAACAGAGGGTGAAGGCCCGCCCCAACAGGTAGTATTGGAGAGTGAGGACCGCCCACTTGATGGCGAGACACTCCTTTTCTACGGTGCTGTACTTAGTTTCCCTTAACGAGAGCTTACGGCTAATGTACAGCACCGGGCGCTCCTCCCCCTCCACCACATGCGAGAGTACGGCCCCTAGTCCCCTGTCTGAAGCATCTGTCTGTAAAACAAAAGGGAGAGAGAAGTCAGGTGAATGTACAAGCGGCCCCCCGCAAAGTGCAGCTTTATCTTGCGTGAACGCCCGCTGACACTGCTCCGTCCACTGGACCGGATCTGGAGCTCCCTTTTTAGTGAGATCAGTCAGCAGGCTGGTGACGTCCGAATAATTAGGCCTTCTATAATAGCCAGCCAGCCCCAGGAACTGTCTCACCCCCTTTTTGGTCTTGGGTCTCGGGCAGGCCGCAATCGCCGCTGTCTTATCAATTTGGGGACGCACCTGCCCGTGGCCCAAGTGGAACCCCAGATACCGTACCTCCACCTGTCCAATCGCGCACTTCTTTGGGTTCGCTGTGAGTCCCGCTTGGCGCAGCGATCTCAGAACCGCCCTCAGATGTTGCATGTGCCGCTGCCAATCATTGCTATAAATGATGATGTCATCTAAATAGGCAGCAGCGTAGGCTGAATGCGGTCTGAGGATTCGGTCCATGAGATGCTGAAACATAGCCGGGGCCCCAAACAAACTGAACGGAAGTGTCACAAATTGGTGTAATCCAAACGGTGTGGAGAAGGCGGTTTTCTCACGGGAAATTGGTGTCAAGGGGATCTGCCAATAACCCTTCGTCAAATCCAATGTCGAGTAAAATCGAGCAGTGCCCAACCGATCGAGCAACTCATCAACGCGAGGCATTGGATATGCATCAAATTTAGACACCACGTTGACTTTTCTATAATCCACGCAGAATCGTACAGACCCGTCGCTCTTAGGAACTAGAACAACTGGGCTGGACCAATCACTGTGGGATTCTTCTATTACCCCCATATCGAGCATTGCATCCAATTCTTCCCAAACAATTGTTTTTTTATGTTCGGGTAATCGATAGGGGCGTCTACGTACCACGACCCCCGGCTCGGTCTCAATGTGGTGATAGATGAGGTTCGTATGTCCCGGTAGAGGGGAGAACACGTCCGCAAACTCCTGTTGCAACTTAGCAACCTCCGTGAGTTGACTCGGTGAGAGGTGGTCTCCGCAAATGACTGGGGTGAACTGTTTATGTTTTGAACTCACCTCCGGTCCGAGCTCCGCCTTCTCGGGAACTACCGTAGCCAACGTCATTGGAACCGCCTCCCTCCACAATTTCAGGAGATTGAGGTGATATATTTGATGTGCGCCCCCTCTATCTGTTCGTTTAACCTCATAATCAAGATCTCCCACTCGTCGTGTGACCTCAAAGGGTCCTTGCCACTTGGCGAGTAATTTAGAGCTCGATGTGGAAAGCAATACAAGCACTTTATCTCCGGGTGCAAATTCCCTTAGCTGAGCTCCCCTGTCATACAGTCGGCGCTGTCATTCTTGAGCTTGGAGCAAATTCTCCTGTGTTAGCTGCCCCAAAGTGTGGAGTTTTGCTCAAAGATCAAGAACATACTGAATTTCCTTTTTACTGTTTGAAGGTCCCTCCTCCCAGGCCTCTCGCAATACATCAAGCACACCGCGTTGGCGTCGCCCATACAGCAGCTCGAATGGGGAGAAGCCAGTGGAGGCTTGCGGGACCTCTCGTACTGCAAATAACAGGGGGTCGAGCTATTTATCCCAATTTCTAGCATCATCGTGCACGAACTTACGAATCATGTTTTTGAGGGTTTTATTAAATCGTTCCACCAGGCCATCCGTTTGAGGATGGTACACGCTGGTGCGAATCCAATTAATATTTAACAACTCATACAGTTCGCGTAGTGTCCGTTACATAAACATTGTGCCCTGATTGGTGAGGATTTCTTTCGGAATCCCCACCCGGGAGATTATTTTGAAGAGTGCCTCCGCAACACTGAGTGCTGAGATGTTGCGAAGAGGCACTGCTTCCAGATATTGCGTTGCATAGTCCACTAAGACCAATACAAAGCGATGTCCGCGTGCTGACCGTTCTAATGGCCGACGAGGTCTATTCCAATTCTCTCAAAGGGGACCTCGATTCAGAGGGAGAGGACGCAATGGCGCTTTTGGGGTGACCGGTGGGTTAACCAGCTGGCATTCACAGCATGCCACACACCACCTGCGGACATCGCTGCCAATGCCTGGCCAATAGAAACGGGCTATTAGACGGTTCAGTGTCTTCCTTTCTCCTAAGTGACCTGCCATGGGATTATAATGAGCTGCCTGGAATACCATTTCCCGACGGCTCCTTGGAATCAAAAGTTGGGTTGTATCCTCTTTGGTCCGAGTGTCCTGTGTCACTCTATACAACCGCTCATTTATAATTGCAAAATAGGTGTATGAAAGGGCGATGTCAGGCTGGAGTCGTTGACCATCGATGACTCTCACTTGGTCAAAGGCGTGTTTGAGGGTTTCGTCTCGCGACTGCTCCAAAGAGAAATCCCCCTCAGGGAATTCCTTGAGAAGGGGAGGGGCTGCAGCCTCTCCCCCTCTCTCGTCATTATGATGTGGAGCTGTCGAGGACGGCCCTGGCTCCGCCTCCCCTGCCAGAGCATCGCACATCACACATCTCCCTATTTTCGTACAGGACCCATCCACGCAAATTCCCTTTAATAAAACTCTAAAGTCAGGCCAATCAGTCCCCAAAATCAGCGGATGGGTGAGGCAGGAACTAACTGCGGCCTCCACTCTATGCTTTTTCCCCCGGAATTTAATCGTCAGGGTCACCACCGGATACTTGTGAATATCCCCGTGTACACATTTCACCTTCACCGTTTTAGTTGTGACCAATGCCTCGGGTTGAACCAGGCATTGGTGAATAGTGGTTTGATTACAACCGGTGTCCACCAACGCATGGTGAGTACCCCCCTTGACACTTACCGTTATCCGGTACGCTCCGGCCCGGTAGGGGGCAGCCTGTGGGAGGTCAGAGACCCGCACCACCGTCCCCAGCTCCATCAGAGGGCACTGATCTCGGAAGTGGCTCGGGTCTCCGCACCTCCAGCAGGCCGGCCCAGGCGCTACACCCGCACTTGCGTTGGCGGGCGCCCCCTCCGAGGGGGAGAGCGGCGGGGCATTGGAGTAGGGGAAGGTGTCGCCTCCCACACCCGGGGAACTGGTCTCAGGGGCTGAAGTCCTCCTCGTCTGTGTGGGGCAGGAACGGGACCTGGAGAGAGAGCAGAACGAGAGGAGAGAGGGGAGGGGGAAGAAACAGAGGGAGGAGAGAAGATGTAGGAGGGCTCTTCCGCCCTCAGGATCGCCACCATGTGGTCCTCTGCAAGTCGGACAGCTTCCTCCAACGATGCCGGGCGGTGGCACTGGACCCACTCTGCCGTCCCTTTTGGCAGTCGATCTGTGAATTGTTCCAGTACCACCTGGTCGATAACTCCATCGACGTCGCGGTCCCCCGCTGGCAGGCATCACGGAGCCGCTGGGCGAAGGCAAACGGGTGGTCGGAGCTCTCCAACTTCAAGCTCCGGAAGAGTTGACAACTTTAGAGTGCGACCAACCCGTTGCAAGATGGCTCTTTTTAAATCTCCGTAGGCCAGGAGGCTCATTGCTGGCAGTTGTTGAGCCACGAGCTGGGCTTCCCCGGACAATAGTGGGATCAGTTGGGCCGCCCATTGGCCGAGCGGCCAGCCCAGATCTCGGCGGTCCACTCAAACAAATCCAGGAAGGCCTCAGGGTCGTCCGCCGCCCCCATTTTCTGTAATGCTGGCGGGGGTAACGGCGTGGGAGTGTCTGGGGTCGCAGCTGAGAACGCCTCCTGGCTGAGGAGGCTCCGGATCGCCTGCCGGTCCTCGGCTTGAGCGTGCGGGAGCTCGACAAACCGGCGGTCTTGATCTTGTCAGAGCTCAAGCAGTGTCTGTTGGTGGCTCTGATGTAGGCTGGCGAGGGCTTGGAGGATCTCCGCCAACTGGGAGGACTCTATGGGACGACTTCCATCCATCTTTGACCCAAACTTCAAACCCGGGTTCCGGCACCAGTGTAAAGGAGGAGGCGAGAAGCAGCTTTCTTTGTTTAGGTAAGGATTTATTTTCTCTGTTTGCAGCACAATTTACAGTCTCACGTTATGCACTAAGTTAATCCACTATCACACACCGCTTCACAAAATAAACTCTCATTATTTGTAATAAAAAATCTTTGCTTCTGGTTCGGGTCTGTTGTGCCCAGGTTCTCTCTCCTTCTTCTATTTGCGGTGTGTCTATTTATGCCGCTCTCTCCGTGCTCACTGAAATTAGAGACAGGTGTTAGACATAATTTAGCTCAGGTGTAAGTGCCCTTACCACTTTCTCTCTCTCCGGAGAGATGCTTGACCACGCCCCCGCTGCCACAGACCCATATGCCATTATTATGGATGCTATGCCCCTAGTACTTATAAAATTAAAACAAACATGATGGACAAAAAATATCAGTGATGGATAAAGATTTATTCTAGCGCAACCTCTGGGTGTGATGTGTCTTGAGGTGCCGTATTGGCTTTAGTAAGTAAATAGTCAATCTCTGATGTCTTTATATATAAACACTACCGGTCAAAAGTTTTGAAACACTTACTCATTCTTTATAATATATATACATATATATATATACTAAAAGTCATTTATCCAAAATGAAATATACCAGAAAGACACAGTATTTGGAAAACATTTGGATTCATTTTAGTCTTCCACTAATGTTTCACAACTACTTCCCCGTTCCCCAAAATCTCTGTTTGAAACAAAAAACAAAAACAAATAAAATAACAAATAAGAAGAATAACCCACACTCGTCCCAATGGTCATTAGCATTTAGCATGCTACCGTCATCAGCACGGCAAACTCCGATGATACGATGCTCCAAAGTTAACTTTCTCACACAAAGTAAAGTGTTACCCAAACAAGCACACATTACTCACAGGACACTTCTCAAGTTTTGAGCCCTATACAGAAAGTATATTAGTCTCAGAAATGGCGAAATTTGAGCGGAGAACGAGAGACGTGCGCTTGTGTTACATTCATACGACAGAGAAGTAAGTTTGAAGTAAGTTTGGAGCAGAAGAAATAGAAATAAACCTTGTGTAAATTGTCAGCTTTACGCTAAGCTAAAATGCTATTTCTAGCCATTTAACATACACGTTACGAGGCACGATATTTTTTTATCAAGAAAATTCAAGTTAGATCATAATTCCTTTTATCAAGAATATAATTTTTGCCTTATTGTCATAATTTTTGTATCGTTTTCCTGTAAAAATATCTAAAAATCCTTAAAACAAGATCAGTTTGATTTATATTGTTTTAGAAGCAACACTGCATAAGATATTTAGGTTTTTCAGAGTATTTTTAATGTGTTATTTTGTCTAACTGTACTGAGTTTTTATAGTCAAAATAAGTGAAAAAAATCTACCAGTGCTGAAGTAATCCAAAGTATTTAGAATACGTTACTGACCTTGAGTAATCTAATGGAATACATTACAAATTACATTTGACAGCATGTATTCTGTAATCTGTAGCGGAATACATTTAAAAAGTAACCCTCCCAATCCTGTAACGGGCTTGTGTGACCATTTTTACAGGTTTATTTAAATTCAGAGTTGTTAAAACATTGATAAGCATTACTGTAGTATCCATATGGTAACTTGGTTTTAGTAATAGTAACATTATAATAATATCTATGGTTATTTTTGAGGTTTTATATGTGGCTTATACTATCTAATTTTTAAAGGGTAAACAATGCAGCCTAATAATAAAACAAAAACCCACCAATTCACCATCTCAAAAAATTAGAATACATCATAAGACCAATAAAAAAAACATTTTTAGTGAATTGTTGGCCTTCTGGAAAGTATGTTCATTTACTGTATATGTACTCAATACTTGGTAGGGGCTCCTTTTGCTTTAATTACTGCCCCAATTTGGCGTGGCATGGAGATGATCAGTTTGTGGCACTGCTGAGGTGGTATGGAAGCCCAGGTTTCTTTGACAGTGGCCTTCAGCTCATCTGCATTTTTTGATCTCTTGTTTCTCATTTTCCTCTTGACAATACCCCATAGATTCTCTATGGGGTTCAGGTCTGGTGAGTTTGCTGGCCAGTCAAGCACACCAACACCATGGTCATTTAACCAACTTTTGGTGCTTTTGGCAGTGTGGACAGATGCCAAATCCTGCTGGAAAATGAAATCAGCATCTTTAAAAAGCTGGTCAGCAGAAGGAAGCATGAAGTGCTCCAAAATTTCTTGGTAAACGGGTGCAGTGACTTTGGTTTTCAAAAAACACAATGGACCAACACCAGCAGATGACATTGCACCCCAAATCATCACAGACTGTGGAAACTTAACACTGGACTTCAAGCAACTTGGGCTATGAGCTTCTCCACCCTTCCTCCAGACTCTAGGACCTTGGTTTCCAAATGAAATACAAAACTTGCTCTCATCTGAAAGAGGACTTTGGACCACTGGGCAGCAGTCCAGTTCTTCTTCTCCTTAGCCCAGGTAAGACGCCTCTGACGTTGTCTGTGGTTCAGGAGTGGCTTAACAAGAGGAATATGACAACTGTAGCCAAATTCCTTGACATGTCTGTGTGTGGTGGCTCTTGATGCCTTGACCCCAGCCTCAGTCCATTCCTTGTGAAGTTCACCCAAATTCTTGAATCGATTTTGCTTGACAATCCTCATAAGGCTGCGGTTCTCTCAGTTGGTTGTGCATCTTTTTCTTCCACACTTTTTCCTTCCACTCAACTTTGTTAACATGCTTGGATACAGCACTCTGTGAACAGCCAGCTTCTTTGGCAATGAATGTCTGTGGTTTACCCTCCTTGTGAAGGGTGTCAATTATTGATCTGTCAGATCAGCAGTCTTCCCCATGATTGTGTAGCCTAGTGAACCAAACTGAGAGACCATTTTGAAGGCTCAGGAAACCTTTGCAGGTGTTTTGAGTTGATTAGCTGATTGGCATGTCACCATATTCTAATTTTTTGAGATAGTGAATTGGTGGGTTTTTGTTAAATGTGAGCCAAAATCATCACAATTAAAAGAACCAAAGACTTAAACTACTTCAGTCTGTGTGCACTGAATTTATTTAATACACGAGTTTCACAATTTGAGTTGAATTACTGAAATAAATGAACTTTTCCACAACATTCTAATTTATTGAGATGCACCTGTATATATATATATATATATATATATATATATATATATATATACTGTATATAAAGTAATAATAAAGTTACTCATTTTATCCAAAGAATTTGTACAAATTCAATTTAATAGAGGTATCGGTATTGGTATCGATATCGGCAATATTGGCCAAAAAGTACTTGGTATCCGATCGAAAAGAAAATAAGTGGTATCGCCCATCCCTACCAAGCAGACTAATCACTGATTGGCCAGCAAAACAACACCTTATCTAAAGAACACCTTGCATTGGCTATGAACACAAAATAAAAAGGAAAAATGAAACAAAGCATTCTGGTACAGGTAGTTTACATGGTTCATATAAAACATCAAACAAATAATTTTTAGGGGTCCCTACATATATATATATATATATATATATATATATATATATATATATATATATATATATATATATATATTGTCACATCCTCACCGGACTCCCATTCCACACTCCGCTCTCTCTCCCCTGATTATTAATTGCCCACACCTGTTCCCAATCCATGGCTCATCACACTGCACTATAAATATTCACTCCGCCACTTCGTCATTGTCAAGTCTCTGCAAGGAAACCTAGACTCACTAACTCTCCCTGTTCTAAATGTGAAGCTGAACTTGGAAGCAGAACTCCTCTCCACTAACCTTCATCCAAGTCCTTCTAAAGCTCCTTTGTCTCCCAGAGACTTCCTGTGCTCACTCTTCATCAACCTTCCTGCCATCTCCAACTCTGTTGTCTACAAGCTAACTTTGCCTCCTTACTAAACTGACTGCTCTCTGATCTGTGTGTTCAATAAAACTCCCACATCTGGGTTAACCAGCCATCTGTGTCTGTGTGCTAGGTTACATTTAATATATATATATATATATATATATATATATATATATATATATATATATATTAAATTAAAATAGTTAAAACAAAATTAAAATCTCATCACAATCTCACAATAAGAGTAATAATGTGTTATTATGAGATTTCTATGTAAATTGCGTGCATATTAAAGAAAATTAAGTGGAGGTGCCTTTAAGAGCATGCGCTCCAGCAGATCGGGGGCGTTTTGCAATCGCAAGTGATCCTCCCTATGCCTTATACTCACTCCAAACTGCAGAGCCCTTGAAGTGGGTACTCTGAAGGAAACATGGCATTACAGTATGAATGTACCCTTCGCTTCGTCTCGTGGAAGGGCCCTCCAAGAAAAGATTCATTTTCTCACTTTGGTTTTGAACGAGCTTTCGAGTGGCATCCCCTCCCGCAGGAATGCCCTACAAGGAAGCAAAAAATTCCGTTTTAATTCGCACCGGAACATCGAAGTGCCGTTACCTCAGATGAGTAACAGGTCAGATAAAAAGTCCACTCCATGTATTGTGTTGTAAGTTCATCAAAAGAATAATACTCGATTGCTACTGCATTTTCAACATCGCGCACCACTAGTATAGACAGATTTATTAATTATTATGGGAGCGGTCGCGTTGCTTTCAGTGATATAAATTAAATTAGTCTTTTATAGAATATTGACATAAACTGAAGGAGCTGTCAGGTTCAGCCAGCAGCTGCTGCCCAGTTCCCAGTCCCCTCTGTCCTGAGGCCTCCTCCCAGGTATCCAGACCATGGGCCTTTACTTAAACTCCCTCCCTGGTTTCCCTCCCTTCCTTTCTGTTGTGTTTCCTGTTCTTTGTTAAGTGTTCGTTTTGTTTGTTTTTTTGTTTAATGTTCCTGTTGTGATGCCAGGAGGTGTCCCTTTGGGGGGGGGGGGGGTACTGTCACCTTGTCAGGTTGGGTTTCTGCCTGTCGGGACCAAGGCTTTATCATCCCCTGTCTGCCTCGTGTTCCGTGTACGTTCTTTGTGTGAGCGCGTGGGTCTGGTTGTTCGTGGTAACGCGTGTGCGAGTTACCGCCATGCACTCTCCGGTGATGTCACAGTCCTGTCACCTTGTCAGGTCGGGTGTGTGGTTGCCTTCCAGTTTTGCTGCATGTCAGCTGGTCTTCCACGGAGGATACCTCGTCTCTGACCGCGTGTCAGGAGTAAGGAGTAAGCAAACACTCGTCCTACGAATACACTTCACGGATTGCTCCTTGCGTGGCCACGGCGCGCACGCTATCGGAGATCGCTTCCTACTGCTGCAGCTAGTGCCGGGATCTTCGACATTCCACAGCCCAGTGACTGCTCATATTTGTTGTTAATAAATACATTGAACGTTTCCTCTGCTCTTGGGTCTGGTTGTTCTTACTATCGCTCATTACAATTATTTGTGATAAAGGGAAAAAAAAAATAATATCTACAGTATATACTGTATATACAAGAAAATGGTTAAATACTCAAAAAGCAAACAAATTAAGTACTTATAATTATTAATAAAAAATAAAAAAACAGTGCCCTTTTTTTTCTTCCGCCCCTGTCCCTGCTAGGGTCTGTGCACATCACTGTATATACTGTATATATAGCCACCACTTGTCAGTGTTGCACAAAAGTAAACTTTGGACCCTGTGAGGAACTATTTTCTTTAAAGGAAACTTTTAATTACCATGGCAAGTGTACATTTCTTTTTCTCTTCTGCTCATAATACTATAATACTAATTCACAAACTGAATACAAACAATTCAGTCTTTTTACTCAAATAATTACTCTAAGTATGCATGTTCATGTCTTAAAGTGTATATTTGTGTATCTGTTCATCCTTAACTGACTATTGCATACTTCTGATTACTGTGTGTTTTCTCTTTGTGGGAAGGCAAACACCAGCAGTTTAGCTGGAGGGTGTCCTTTGAGTCTGCTTCTCTGACGATCACCATGTCAGAACAAATTACCAGCTCTTTGATCCATGCCTTGACATTGACGGGCAACAAATTAAGCAAATTATCTGCACCACCCACTAGCCTAGGGTGAGTGCCTATCACAGGCGCCAGTGGCCATGCACCGGCAGTAAGGCCCATGCAGGAGCGTGAGCAGTTAATTAAAAATAAATAAATAAATAAATAAATAAATAAAAATACAACTAAAGATAAAGCATGGTGACCCAAAATCTCTGAGTGGGATGCACATCAGTGGCACCCACGTCTTCCAATAGCACACCCCTTTGGAAACGGCACAGAGATGGCCTGGATGCTTGCTCCTAGTTGGTGAACATATTTGGGGATGTTAAAAATCTCTGCAACCTTATCTAGGCCAAAAAAGTGATATTGAAGGGGTTGCATGTCTTTCCTCTTTGATAGCAGAGCAAATAACTGTTACTGTTTTCTCCACCTGCTGCTACCCACTTTAGATACAAACTAATTTTCTACTTCTGCAAATACCGATAGCCGTTTGAAGAGGACAGAAAAATCTATGCCAGTCTAAATCTCGTCAATGAAACTACTGACAAAAATGTTAGTTGACGTTTTTATTTTATTTATTTGTATTTTATTTTTCAATGATAATGGAGATGAGTAATTTTAATAAAAACATGCCAACCTAGTCTCATAGAATCACATTACTAGAACTTGTTTTACTTTATCTTTTTTGTGGCTCGTTCTACGTGTTGCAGTAGATTCCTGGTGAAATAAACACCAGATGCACTACAACAACGACTTTTATTCCCTTTAACACAATTCGTAAACAATACGGCTGATTATCAGTTCATAAACACTTCTTTCATGCTCTGTTCCTCACAAAATGCTATCTTGTGACATCAAAATGCTGACTATGTTTTCATGGACACCAGAAAGTGGCTTATTGTGAGAAAGTGGCATTCTCGTTTGCATGCACTGTGTTCGCGGCTTTCCCTTTACTCCCATATAAATGTGGCTTGGTCAGTAAGCACCCTCTCTGGGGATAAAACCCAGGTGTGTTAAACTGCTTTCTCTGAATCCCTTAGGGTGTAAGGAAATCAGTGTTATCATTTACATGGCATCTGAGAATGCCGGTTTTTAGCAAAAACCCTGTAATAAACCGTTTTCTTAAGTGCATGAAAACATGCTCACTTTTACTATAGCGCATTATTTGAAAGGCTATATATTTTTTACAGTTGCAAAACATAACCAATTACATTTACTGGCTTAATCCAGCATGATTAGGTTGGTTTCATGGCTCAGCACTTAGAATGTTGTATTTGCAACATGAAAGACGGGTACAAGGCCACCAAATCACATGAGCCGAAAGTGTCATAAAAACACCACAAAATTATGTGGTTGCTTCAGCAATTGCATTTTATCACCTCACGTTTGCTTTTAATACACCATTGGTTTGGTTTAGTTGGAGGGTTTAGAGTAGGGACGTCGGTTTTGTTAATTTAAAACTCAAAAGAGCATAAACCTTGTAAACCTCATCTGTTTGGGAGAACATTTAACTCATTTTTAGTGCTACAAAGTGGACTTTTCACCTCAAAACTGCATGATACATGCAATGAACCATGTATTTTCAGTTTGCAAAATATATTGCCATAGTCATGTAATTTTCATGAAGCCAGAATGAAAAATAATTTTAACTACAAGATATTAACTATGTGCCAACCATGTTTTTAGAAGAGGGCAATGGTAGAAATTAATTCACATGATCCAGTCATTGTATGTTGGTGCTGCCCTGCTTGAGCTGAGCACCTGAATTGCTTTGTTAGTGGATTAATTAGCTCAAACACTTCCTATATACAGTATATGAGATTAATCAGCTTCAGCATATCCACAACAAAAACATATTATTACAACTTACATCTGCACAGTCAATGAAGCTGACAAAAAAGTTACATGCTAGTCAGAATGTGTAACTCATTTTCCATTGCCATAGCAATACACATACGTAAAGCAGGTTACACTTTGAATTAGGTGGCCTTAAGTACTATGTACTAACATTAAATACATACGAGACTATGTATTTACTGTGTAACTACATGTTGTTCTACAAAATACCCAAATTTGCTGCTACTGAGGTTGAGGTACGGGTAGGTTTAGGAGTAAGGGTAGGGTTAGGGTTAGAGTTAGGTTTTGGGGTAAGTGTTGGGTTAGGGGTAAAAGTAACAGTGTAACTACAAATGTAATTAAATGCAAGTACTTTAAATGTAATTACAATGCAACAACATGTATGCACATAATAAGTACATTGTATCAAATGGTTCAGTACATAGTAGTTAAGGCCACCTAATATAAAGTGGGTCCACATTAACTTCTAAAATGTAGCTAATGCTTAAGTTCACCCATTATATGCTATTTAAAAAGCTTGTGTTTTCACATTTTGCATTTTGTTGATGAAACTTATATATGTTTAATACATGTTTTAAATTAGTGCACTTTTCAGTTTGTTTAAAAATCTGATTGGTGTATGTTACAGTGACACACATTTCCGTCATTTTGCACATAATTGTTGAATAATGTAATTTTTGTCTACTAAAATTACATGCCACCTTTGACTGTTGCATACAGGTAAACAGAACAGAAGGGCATGTATTCATGCTGTATTCACTGCTTGCTAGCTCAATGAATAAACCAAAAAGAGCAGCAGCTCCTGTTCAGGTTTATCCTACTTTAAAATTGATACACAGTTATCTCAAGCATGTCTTTTCCATATCTAGCCACTTTGCAAGTAAATATAGTCAGTACTATGCAGGTCACATTCTTGGTATGGCACTTAGCATATCTCATGTGGTGGGCCCGGACCTGCGTTACTCGTGTGCAGGAGGCTAAAATAATGAAGAGAGAGCAAAGACCAGCTAGTTTCTCCATCTCAGTGTCTGAGCAGAACTGTCAATCATTTACTGACGTTTCCACCCAACGCCACTGGCCCCTATGCCCACCCAATCTCTCACCTTAGCAGGTAATGTGTAGATGTGTTGACTTCTGTCTTAGCCATTAGCTGTAGGCGGTAATGACAGGAAAATATCACAAACATCACTGAGTGCACTCTTTTCATCTTTTTTCATTCTGCATTTCTTTTTTCTTTTCCTTCCCATAGGAAAGAAATTTCTCAAATAAGATTTCTATAATATCCAAATTGTTGCTCCTAAACAGAAATGAGTTTAAATGGAGAGCAGAAGGAGATTCCCTGCTTCTGCTTCTTAGATTTTCTTTCCTGAGAAAGAGAGAGAGAGAGAGAGAGAGAGAGAGAGAGAGAGAGAGAGAGAGAGAGAGAGAGAAATGGTGTCGTAACCAGACAAGGTTTATAAAGTGAATATTAGATGGAGGTTTAAATGAGTTAAATGTACTTACCTAGGTAGACAAAAAACAGACATCCTTAACTAATGCCTAAACCTTAACCGATAGAGTCTAAAAACAAAATGAGGAATGAAAAGCACATTTTCTGAAGCAACCACGTCATTTCGTGTCGCTTCGATGACATTCTCATCTCTTTTCAGCTTGTGTGCTTGACTGGTCTCGAACAGTGATGTTTTGAGTCCAAAGTCTAACACTATTTGTGTTGAGCTACCACAGAAGCTTATCATCACATTGGAATAAGTGTGTACATGTTGGTGAGCCTGTAATACAAGATTTAAAATGCATAGTTTTTCAAATGATGTGCTATAGTAAAAGTCTTTTAATACTGTAACATAACTTATTACACAGCTCTCTGGAATACTCGATTCTGATTGGTCAATAGGTCAGTGGTCAGATATTGCTCTGTAACTACCGCACATCTGGGGATTTAGACGTATCAGACCGCTCATCCAGGTTCTGTGAGTCGTCTCTCCTGCTTCTCGGCTCACTGTGCGATCTCTACAAGTAAGCTAATAAAATAATTTAAACTCAAATCAATGTTTCATTTGCATTTATTTATTTGGCAAGTAGTCTTGTAATAGGCTGAATAATGAGGATTAAGAGGGTCATTTTTACAAAATAAATACCAACAGAACTCTGACGCAAACCGGAGGTTGATTTCAGCTGTACGGTGATTTATTTCTTCTCAAGTTAATTTAATGCAAACCAATATTTTAAGTCTATGTATTTATTTATTTGGTTTGTAGCCATGTAAAAAGTGGGATAATGTACAGTCAGTCGGTTGTTATCGCAAAACAAGACTCCTCCACACACTTACATAGCAGTTTGTGAGTAATTGTGTGAGAAATACGTGTTTTTAAAGTCATAATCAACTGTTGTAGTCAATTTTTTTGTCCAATCAAACTTTCGAGGACCCATATAAAATATTTTATTCTCTTCTGGTGTCTCTCTCCTCCTGCTTTCCATTTGTCCTTCTGTCCCTCTCCTCCACTTTTCCATCTGTCACTGGCTTAAGTTAGATAAGGTTCTCTCTCTTCTGCACACTTTCCTGGTCTTTCTGTGGGAGCAGAGGCCATCTCTGCGTAATGTAATTTCACAGTTCATTAAGACCAGGCCTTGCACAACCCAGTGCAGAGTTGAGTAATGACACAACACAGATTAGCCATTACTGCCCTCAAAGAGACCACCACTCTTAACAAATATATTCAGCCTTCTTTTCAGCTGTATGCTGAGACTCATTAACTGGACATTAAAGACGTTACCAAGAACATCCACTGCTTGTTATATGTTATTCATGTTGCAAATTAGATCTGATCACCTTGTGCTGCAGCTGCACATTGCCAAAAGAAGGATGCATTAATGTGATCCAAGCCCAGTACATCAACACCTCATCAATGGTTTTTACTACTACCCCCGAATTCGAAAAGCTTATAGTTGGTTATGTAATGCAAACGTTCAGTGTTTAGATTTCATAACATACCTTTATGTGAGAAACAGTACAAGTGTTTATGAACTGATATTTGTGATTTTTGTGAAAGAGAAAAGAAAGTCATTGTTATGTCATTGTCTCTAGCATTCATTTCACCAAGAAACTGATGCAATACAATGAGCCAAGTAAAAATCATCTTGCAAGAAAGTAGGTATGGTAACATGATTCTATGAGACCAGGTTGTTTATTTCACAGTGAAATAAACAACTCAGCTGGTAGAGTGGTTGGCATCCCCCTTAAGTGTTTCAATTTCAACCACCATACAGGATGTCCCAGCTAATATGGGACAGCTAGCAAACCTACCCCTCACCAAGAACACTTGGAAGCATCATTTAGTGCTTCCTGTTATGTCCAGTGATAGCTGACACTGTCTTTTAATTTATGCATATGACATCTTATTGTTATAGGTAGCCTTATCCATTTCCCATTAGCTTTCAATAAATCTATATAAAAAATAGATCAAAAAGGTGGCGTTTTATCTTCTATAAACATTTGTTTTTTTTAAATCAAGTGTTAATACTTTGCGGAGAAGTTATGCCCCAGAGATCAAAAGCAAACATGTACACATCTTGAACAACAAATTTGACTTAATGGAAATGAGTGTTAATGAAGCTTTTACAAAGCACATCATTAGCATGTGATATGTTCACAGCAGATAATGGATGCAGCCCTGCAGGTGTGTACTGAACAGACTTAAAATAACCGTCATTATCTGCAAAAACATTATAATCATCATTTGATACTTACACAATGATGATACTCACATCAAAGGCAACATTATAAATACCCTTAAATGGTCCTTTAAATGGTTGAGAAAATATTTCTTTGTGTGTGTGTGCGTGCGTTTGTGTGTTTGTGTGTTCAAGAATGGACTACTTTCTTGCAGAGGAAATGTAATTTTGCTGCCCGCTGTTTTAGAATTGCAGATAATACACAGCAGGTCGCAGGATCAACTGAGCTAATTCAGGATACTCTGAATCTGTTTGGGCTTTTACATTACCCTGTGACCTGCTGGTATTTCCTATGCATGTCCTATGGGTTTTCTCCCCTCATCTGGTTATCTCTATTTCTTTCATTCCAACTTTCCCTCGATACTCTTGCATGCATGTGTGTGTGCATGTGTGTGTGTGAGGGAGTGGCGATGAAGATACAAACTTTTATAATTTCATCTCCATCATGCAAGCATACTTCCGTCTCTCCAGCACTCCCTACTCTTGATGTTACTCCCCCTATAACCTGCACCCAGTGTCCTCAACTACCCACTCCAACAGGGCCTAATTTTTTCCAAAAATATCTCCATTAAAACTGGGTTTATGAGGCTCTTATATATCAAAATATGACATGATTCCGGGGCTGCTAAGGTGTCTTTGGAACTCTCACTTGATATAATATCCTATTAACCACTTTCAATGGAGAGCGCCTATTGTGGTTTTATCTAGCTGGCTTGAGGGCATTTGCTTTATTATGTCTGCAGTGGTAAACGGAGATGCACTGGCATTCTGGGGATACATGGGGAGCTTTTAATTCACGGAGACATAGGCTGTGTCTCATTTGGAAGGCTGCGTCCTCTGGAGGTCGCATTTCTCGGCCGCATACGTCATCAAGGCTGTCTCGTTTCATAAAAGCGAGTAGGACACTTCAATTGCAGCCTTCAAATGCGACCTCCTTTCACGGGAATTTGGAGGATGCTTGAAGTGTATCCGTTGTGGGCACTCACCACCCACAATTCTTTGTTTCAATGGAAATGTCTAAAAAAATAACGCCAATTTGCCTGTAAATATTATGTTCAAACGCAAGTAATGTTAATTCCCAAGTTGAAGTACCTCAGTAGATGGGTGCAGAGTATATAATATATTTTAATTATATATTAATATAATAATACAAAGTATTAGACTAAAAGTACACCTGTAAAATCTATTTTCTTTTCTCTTTACAGCTTTATAACTCTCCTAAAATTTACCTTATACATACCCTTCTAAAGGGACATTGTTACCTTCTCACTTGAAGCGCTCGCTCTTGTTGAAGAGTGGTGTGCTGTCATAGCAACCATGTTACGTTCCGTTTCTGTTTGTCCTACGAAGTCCGTCTCGTTTAAATGAGATTTGTTTAAAGGAGGACGCTCGGTATACTGCAGCCTCGGTATACATGGACTCAAGATGGCGCCGAGTATGGCTGCTGTGGTGGGAGCTCCAACACAACCTTGTAGTTTTTTGTTTGTTTTGTTTATAATTCTTATGTTATTTTGTCTTGGATGTTGTCTGCCTTATTGTGTACGACAGATAAACACTTTTGGACATTGGTTCTGCAATTACACACCGTAAACCGGACTTCAAATTCTTCAATGCCAACCCGCTGTTTACAAACACGCCAGCGGAGCCCTTTGTCTGGGCAGCCTGGCCACGGAAACACAGAAGGAAAAGGGGAAACAGAGCCGGCGTTCTCATCAGAGTAAGACGTCGCGCAAATCAACTCATGCTACCCAGTATTCTACTGGCAAATATTCAGTCTCTGGACAACAAGCTCTGCGAGCTGAGAGCGTGCATCTCTTTCCAACGAGAGATGAGGGACTGCTGCATTATCTGCCTAACAGAAACTTGGATGTCTGCGGAGATTCCAGACTCAGCCATCGAACCTGCGGTGTTCTCCGTGCACCGAGCGGACAGAGCGAAAGACCTCTCAGGTAAAAGCAGAGGTGGTGTATGTTTTATGATCAACAAATCCTGGTGTGATCAGAGGAACGTACATTCTATCAAGTCTTTCTCCTCTCCTGATCTGGAATTTCTCATGCTTCTGTGTCGACCATTCTGGCTACCGAGGGAATTCACAGTGGTCATTATCACAGCTGTGTACATCCCGCCACAAGCCGACACAGACCGGGCACTCAAGGAACTGTATGGGATTATAAGCAAGCAGGAAACCGCGCACCCTGAGGCCGTGTTCATTGTGACCGGGACTTTAACAAAGCCAATCTCAAATCAATGGCACCAAAATACCACCAGCACATCAGTTTTAACACACGAGGGGACCGGGTTTTGATGGCAGATGGCATTTTGGGCCTCATCATCAGAGCGTGCGCGAACCAACTGGCTGGTGTTTTTATGGACATTTTCAACCTTTCCCTCTCTTTGTCTGTAGTCCCCACATGCTTTAAAACATCCACTATTGTGCCTGTACCAAAGCAATTCAAAATCACTTGCTTAAATGACTGGCATCCTGTTGCTCTGACCCCCATCATCAGCAAATGCTTTGAGAGACTAATCAGAGATTACATCTGCTCTGTGCTGCCTCCATCAATGGACCCATTGCAGTTTGCTTACCACTCCACTGATGATGCCATTGCATCTACAATACACACTGCTCTCTCCCACCTGGAAAAAGTAACACTTATGTGAGAATGCTGTTTGTAGACTACAGCTCAGCATTCAACACCATAGTGCCCTCCAAGCATGATGAGAAACTCCGGGCTCTGGGCTTAAACAGCTCGTTGTGCAGCTGGATCCTGGACTTCCAGTCAAGCAGACACCAGGTAGTTACTATGGGCAGTAACATCTCCTCATCACTGACCCTCAACAGTGGAGCCCCACAGGGCTGCATTCTCAGCCCACTCCTGTACTCCTTGTACACACATGACTGTGTGGCAACACACAGCTCCAATGCCATCATTAAGTTTGCTGATGATACGGCGGTGGAAGGTCTGATCACTGACAATGATAAAACAGCCTACAGAGAGGAGGTGCACACTCTGACACACTGGTGTCAGGAGCACAACCTCTCCCTCAACGTCAGTAAGACAAAAGAGCTTGTGGTGGACTTCAGGAGAAGAGAAAGAAAACACAGCCACATTACCATCAATGGAGCACCAGTGGAGAGAGTCAGCAGCTTCAAGTTCTTGGGTGTCCACATCACTGAGGAACTCACATGGTCTGTCCACACTGAGGCCGTTGTGAAGAAGGCTCATCAGCGCCTCTTCTTCCTGAGATGGCTGAGGAAGTTTGGAATGAACCGCCACATCCTCACACAGTTCTACACCAGCACTGTAGAGAGCATCCTGACTGGCTGCATCTCCGCCTGGTACGGCAATAGCACTGCCCACAACTGCAAAGCCCTGCAAAGGGTGGTGCGAACTGCCAGACACATCATCGGAGGTGAGCTTCCCTCCCTCCAGGACATATATACCAGGCGGTGTGTGCAAAAAGCTCGGAGGATCATCAGAGACTCCAGCCACCCGAGCCATGGGCTGCTCTCACTGCTACCATCAGGCAGGCGGTAATCGCAGCATCAGGACCCGCACCAGCCGACTTCATGACAGCTTCTTCCCCAAAGCAATCAGACTTTTGAACTCTTGATCTTTCACAATCAATATACATCAGCACTGCACTTTATTAATCTTATTATCTCACACTGGACTGTCATAATTATACCTCTCTTAACAACACACTGGCAACTGACTATCAACCGACAGCCTGAATGTCAATACAGTACAATACAACCTACTGTACATTTTATATACATTATACTATATATAAAAATTTTTATTGTATGTATCTATATTGTGTGTATTGTATAATGTACATTGTATGTTATTATTTGTATATTGTGTTGTGTGTGATTATGTGTATATTAGATTTTAAATTGTGTTGTGTAAATCTGAAGTTTATTGTAAATTGGTATGTCTCATCACTGTCACGACTGCTATGTTGCTCGGAACTGGATCCAAGAATTTCACACACTATTGCACTTGTGTATATGGTTGTGTGACAATAAAAGTGATTTGATTTGAGCCTTCAAGGGACGCGTCCTACCTAGCACACAGCCTTCGAAATGAGACACAGCTATAGTCTGTCAAGAGCTTCGCTTGAATGAATTCCTTGCCCTCCAATAGACATGAAAGAAGAGCATGTTCTGAATTAGTCATAAGATCTCTGATTGACCTATGTAGCGGTTCACATCTAGCATAACAAAGCAACAAAACACACCTTATAACACAGAGAATGCCTATTTTATTCATATGCAGTAGGCACTCTCAGTTCTGTAACTTCAAAGGCAGGTATTGTGAAAGCAACCAAACAATGGAGAGTGTAATTCAATAGTTTATTGGTAGTATTCTGGAATAGTTTTCATAGTATAAAATAGAGAAAACAATGACATTTAAAAATGAATATATACTGTTCATAAATAAATAAAACAACAAATAAATTAAAAAGGGATTTTTAAAACATTTAATAAAACTAATGTAACTCATCATAGCTTGTTTCACTAGTTTGCATGTCCACCTTTTCCTTGAAGTAGAAATGGTAAACAGATGGTTAAGGGTAAGCAAATTTGTCTTGGTGTTTCTTAAAGGAGGGGCTCCAGGATGAGGGGCTTGAGCATGCGGCCTCTATGCCACCCCCCTCAAGGTAAATGAAATAACCATGCCCTCAAGTGGATTAAGCAACTTGTAATGTCAGTCTTTATGAAAGCTGTATTGATTTCACCCTGCGAATGCTTTCCAAGCCATGGGAGTCTGTGCAAGGCTTGCTAGAGGAAATGGATGATGGAGAAGATTAGATCTTTGAAGTCCAAGCTAAAGAGCTTGTTTTATCTCTCCCACTGAAGTGATACATCACTTTCCAGTGATTCATATTTTTCTTGTTTCTGTATATTCACCCCCATTCTATCCACCCACTTTTGAATGCAGTGTACACTTGCAAAGTTCAAAGAAGAAGTACGAAATACAGTTGGATTAAAGCTATCAATGTTGCAGCAGTGGTTTATCAATACGGTCCGTATGCATTTCAAGTTTGATTGTACATATGGCTCAATCTATTGAAAGTTTTGAAAATGCAGAGGTATCACAGAGGCACAGTGTTTACAATTTGAGAGGAAATCAACCTATAAAATGGCTTACTTATAGTTGTCTAGGATAGAACTTAGCATTGTAACATAAAAAAATAAAATAAAAAAAAACATCAGCTTGAACCACCCAACTTCTACTGTTTGTACTCAAAATGGCTTCATTTCAGACTTCCAGACACATTTTCAGATTCATGTTACATCCCACATGAGCCAGAAATATCAATGACAGAATCAAATAATGCATCATAATGTATCACTGTTGACACACACAGTCAATTTTAATTGGTCCACCCAGACTAATATGATGTAGCTCTTGAAGGGAGATGGACTCACAGTTGACGTTTGAACATGGAAATGTGACATTACACTGTGAAAAAGGTGGCATTTAGAGAGGCCTTACCCTGACTATAAAATCATCCCATTAAGAGAGGGAAAGAATGGAGCAGTGAAGGGCAGGATTTAGAAGGATGAAACATTTGAGAGAGCCATGAAATACTATAAAAAAATCATCTATCTTTCTTTCTGACTGAACGACGACTGATTAGCACCTGCTCCAGTCCTTTCAACTTTAAAATGATGAACTCTCAAACTGATGACTGCCAAAAAGTACTGTGGTGTAGGACTTCAAAGCAGTCTAGAATGAGGTCACCTGAAATAAATCTGCATTGGAGACAGCCTAATCGCACACAACCATCAAGCTACTATCCTTGTATGATCATTACAAACTTGGCTGTACCAAACCATACACTGGTATCCCTGCATTTCTGGTTTTCATATACATTTGCATTTTCAATTAAAGAATTGAAACATAAAACAGATGTGAATAATTGAGGATCAAATCTCTACAATTGTGTGTGTAAATTTTGGTCTAGCAAGCAAGCACACACAGATTAGCATAACTGATTAGAAAACAGACTCTTTTTTTAGTGATCATTTTATTAACCATATCCAAACCTGATTGCAAGCTAAAACACTGCAAAACATCTAGTTCCCTATCTGTCACTCACTCGACGTTGTGTCGATGTAGTGACACTAGGGGTTGCCCTTGGGAGCCCCAAACACCTCTGATATTTGAGAAAAGGCCAATGGGAATTGGTGAGTGGAATTTGCATGCCACTCCCCTGGACATACAGGTATATAAGGAGCTGGCTCGCAACCACTCATTCAGATTTTTTCTTCTGAGCTGATCGGTTGTGTATCAGCGAGCTGAATTCCTCTGCCGGTCCATTTACCTCTGCATGCTGTTGGATTTACGGTGAATTACAGCGGTTTCTCCCCCTCGTGCACCGATTGAGCGCAGAGAACGCCCCTGGGCGCTTCGACAGCCTAAAAGAGTATATATTCTTGCAAATAAAAGAGTATATTTTCTATAAAAGATTGCCACTGATGGAGAGCGTCTTTTTTAAAGATGCCTTTCTGTCTAGTATATTTCCTGGTTGCGGTCGTTACCTCCCCGCCTCTGACGGTCACAATCACTGCCTCACGTGTCTGGGCTCAGACACACTGAGACATCGTTCGTGGATGGCTCATGCTGTCAATGCGAGAGCGTGACCATGGCAACGTTGCGGTCACGGCTATTCTTCTTAAAGGGAAAAGCCTCTCCAGCTGCTCCCCGCCCCGGTCCTTATACCTACGGGTATGAGGCCACGTAGGTTAGCGCTGGGGGCGATTTGGGGACCCTAATGGGAGCTGTTCTGCCGGGTAACCACCCACACAGACCTCCCATTCCCCAGTACGCTCATTTGCCCCGGTCGAGTTTTGGGATGAGACCGGCGGCTTGCCTCAGGGCGAGTTCGCAGTCTCATTCAGGGCTCGCAAAGAGGATGAGCTCCCGATCGCAGCATCGGAGAGCGGGCTGGTCCAGTCTGTCACCGAGGACTCAGCTGAGCTCCCACTTTTGGGTGTGGTCGCCCAGTCTGAGGCCAACGCGGAGCTGGCGACCATGCTTGCCCGGGTGGCTGCGAGCATTGGGCTGGAGTGGAACCCTCCGCCACGCCCTGAACCCTGCTCACGACTGCGCCCTGCCCCGGTCCCTTTCTTCCTGGAGGTGCATGAGGAGCTCACGACGTCGTGACGGGCACCTTTCACTGCCCGGACCCGATCTCTCAGCTCCTCCGCTCTCACTACCCTCGATGGTGGGGCTGCCAGGGGGTACTCGGCGATTCCCCAGGTGGATAAGGCAGTTGCGGTGCACCTGTGCCTGCAAAGTGCCGCCACATGGCGGAATCGTCCAGGGCGTGTAGGTTTACATCATCACTGGCGACTAAGGCTTACAGCGCCATTGGACAGGCTGCTTCCGCCCTGCACACCATGGCTCTCCTGCAGGTGCACCAAGCCAAGGCATTGAGAGAACTCCACGAGGGTAGTTCTGATCCGGGATTAATGCAGGAGCTGTGCTCAGTGACCGATCTCGCCCTCCAAGTGACGAAGGTCATGGCATGGACTTTCGGGCAGGTGATGTCCACCTTGGTGGTCCAGGAGCACCACCTATGGCTCAACTTGGTCGAGACAAGGGAGGTTGACAAAGTATGGTTCCTTGATGCCCCCATCTACCAGGCTGGCCTATTCAGTGACACCGTCGAGGACTTTGTGCAGCAATTCTCGGCAGTTAAGAAGCAGACGGAGACCATCCAGCATATCCTGCCCCAGCATGGATCAAGATCCCGCACCCTGTCTGCTCGTCGCCAGGGGTGTCCCCCTGTGGCAACTACACCGGCAACACCCGTCCCCGGTGTAGAGCCTCCCGCAGGAAGCAGATGCCCCCCATCTCATGGCCTGCCACCAAGAACCCGAGGAAGGCTTCTAAGTGCCCCTGAGATGGGTGACCCAGGGATGTGGAGACCCACTACAGGCCTGGAGGAGGTAAGCAGACCACTCCATCCCCCGGTGGAGGGCCAGGAGGAGAATCTTTTGTTGCCCTTTCTTTTGATTTTGCCACATGCCCGAGGGGCTGCGGTACCCACATTTTCAGAAAAAAGAGTGGTTTCCTCATTCCCTGTGTCACACACCCAGTGTTTACAGCCGTCGTTATCACGATCACTGGACACCACACATTTACGGCAGGCATGGCGCTGCGGAGGCGGGAGTCAGAGGCTCCTGGGGCATATGGCGTCCTCGGCGGCAGTCACGCCGCTTGGGTTGATGCATATGAGACCGCTTCAGCACTGGCTTCAGACTCGAGTCCCAAGATGGTCATGGTGCCACGGCACACATTGTGTGGTCATCATGCTGATCTGCTTGTTCAGCCCTTGGACGGACCTTGCATTTCTGTGGGCAGTGATCCCCTTAGTGCAAGTGTCCAGGTATGTCGTGGTTAGGACAGACGCCTCCGAGCATGGCTGGGGCGCCGTGTGCAATGGGCACGCAGCCGCGGGCTCCTGGACAGGGCTGCAACTACTTTGGCATATCAACTGCCTCGAGTTGCTGGCAGTATTGCTCGCCCTGCGGAGGCTTCAGCCATTGATCCAGGGCAAGCACGTGTTGGTCCGGATGGACAATATGGTGACATAGCATACATCAACCACCAAGGCGGCTTGTGCTCATGTCGCATGTCGCAACTTGCCCGCCGTCTCCTCCTCTGGAGTCAGCAGTGACTTAAGTCGTTGCGAGCCACTCACATCCCGGGCAACCTCAACAGCATGACAGATGTGCTGTCATGACAGGTCACACTCAGGGGAGAGTGGAGACTCCACCCCCAGGTGGTCCAGCTGATTTGGAGTTGATTCAGTCAAGCGCAGTTAGACCTGTTCGCTTCCTCCCACTGCCCGCTCTGGTACACCCTGACCGAGGCTCCCCTCGGCACAGATGTGCTGGCACACAGCTGGCCCCAGGGGCTGCGCAAGTATGCATTCACTCCAGTGAGCCTACTTGCACAGACCCTGTGCAAGGTCAGGGAGGACGAGGAGCAGGTCATCCTAGTAGCACCCTACTAGCCCACCCAGACTTGGTTCTCTGGCCTCACACTCCTCGTGACAGGCCCTCCCTGACGAATTCCCCTGAGGAGGGATCTCCTCTCTCTATTTTGCCAGATGGGCACCATCTGGCACCCGCAACAAGACCTCTGGAATCTCCATGTCTGGCCCTTGGATGGGACACGGAAGACCTAAGTGGCCTACCACCCGAGGTAGTAGACACGATCACTCAGGCTAGGTGTCCCTCTACGAGGTGCCTGTATGCCTTGAAGTGGCATCTGTTCACTAAGTGGTGTTCTTCCCGATGCATGACCCCCAGAGATGCGCAGTCAGGTTGGTGCTTTCCTTCCTGCAGTAGAGGCTGGAGGGGCGGCTGTCCCCCTCAACCTTGAATGTGTACGTGGCGCACCATGATGCAGTTGATGGTAGGTCTCTCGGGAAGCACGACCTGATCATCAGGTTCCTTAGAGGTGTGAGGAGGCTGAATCCTCCCAGACCACGCCTCATTCCCTCATGGGATCTCTCCGTTTTAGCCTCTGGAGTCAGTTAAGCTAAAGGCAGTCTCTTGAAGACTGCCCTCCTGACTGCACTCACGTCCATCAAGCGGGTAGGGGACCTGCAAACGTTCTCTGTCAGCGACACGTGCCGGGAGTTCGGTCCAGAATACTCTCACGTGGTCCTGAGACCCCGACCGAGCTATGTGCCCAAGTTTCCCACGACCCCGTTTAGGAATCAGGTGGTGAACCTGCAAGCAAAGCTGCCCCAGGAGGTAACAGACCCAGCCTTCTCATTGCTGTGTCCGGTGCATGCTTTGCACATTTACTTGGATCACACGCAGAGCTTTAGATGCTCTGATCAGCTCTTTGTCAGCTTCAGAGGACAGCAGAAAGGGAGCGCTGTCTCCAAACAGAGGATCGCCCACTGGGTCATTGACGCCTTCGCTTTGGCATACCATGCCCAGGACATGCCGCCCCAGGCTTCGGACACATTCCACCAGGAGTGTGGCGGCCTCCTGGGCCCCGACCAATGATGCCTCTTTAGTAGACATCTGTAGAGCAGCAGGCTGGGCAACACCTAGTACCTTCATGAGGTTCTACAATCTCCAGGTTGAGCCAGTTTCATCCCGTGTGTTGTCAGGTACAAACAGGTAAGTTTGCAGGACAACTGGCTGGGTGTACAAATCAAAATCAAATCAAATCGAATCACTTTTATTGTCACACAACCATATACACAAGTGCAATAGTGTGTGAAATTCTTGGGTGCAGTTCCGAGCAACATAGTAGTCGTGACAGTGATGAGACATATACCATATGGTGTACCGCTTGCGTATAGCACCTTTCCCCTCCTGGAGGGGGAGATGTGCGCTTTTTACCCCCCAGCAGTATTCACGAGACCGTGGGCTCTGGATATCCTTCCTCCTTAGCCCTGTGGCAGGCAGATTCACGGAGAAATTCGATGCCGGCCCAGTACGTGTGCTAGTAGGCCCTGTAATGGTGTAGGTGCTCCTCACGCACTGGTTGCCCATGTGTAACCCCGTGATGTATCTTCCGTGATACGGTTTCCCTGTTGGTAAACCCACGTTTTCCTTGGGCAGAGTCCCATCTGCCACCGTTCACCGTGTTTATAGAGCTCCATCCCCTCTGGGTAGGACCTACCTAAGGGACTTCTCCACATGCAACACTGCCGAGAAGACTCGGTAAGACCATGTGACGTATTTCCACATAATTACCTCCCCTTCGGACAAGGTGTGATCCCCGCGGTGTCTTCCCCTTGGGAAAGGAAACCTCCCTGACACGGACCCTTATGGCCCCCAGCTGAATGATTTCCACTCTTTTTTGGGGAGAAAAAAGAAGAGAAAAGGCCAAGGCTGGGGTGTCCTTTCCCCATTTGGGGGCGATCGACTTGTCCCTGAGGTGCGGGGGACTGTACGACGCTTGTAGGAGCATTGGGGGAGGTTACGTGATGGCCGGGTATGCTGGCCGCGAGGCATGCAGTGGTTTGCCCATCTCGCACCGCCAGTCCACGTAACACAATTCAGTTAGTCGTGGCATTTCGTATAGGGACCCCTAGTGTCACTACATCGACACAACGTCGAGTGAGTGTCAGATAGGGAATGTCCTGGTTACTTTCGTAACCTACATTCTCTGATGGAGGGAACGAGACGTTGTGTCCCTCCTGTCACAACACTGAACTACCCGCTGAAATTGACGGGACCCTGTCTCGGCTCCTCACCACAAAACCTGAATTATTGGTTGCGAGCCAGCTCCTTTTATACCTGTATGTCCGGGGGAGTGGCATGCAAATTCCACTCGCCAATTCCCATTGGCCTTTTCTCAAAGATCAGAGGTGATTGGGGCTCCCAAGGGTGACCCCTAGTGTCACTACATCGACACAACATCTCGTTCCCTCCATCAGGGAACGGAGGTTACGAAAGTAACCAGGACATTCACCCCAAATTTTATCTTAAGATGACATCTAGCTATCTGTACTGGCACCAACTAAGCCTCAAAGAAGTTATCAAAAAACTGAAAAGAGAGCTCTCTGTCTGGTGAAATGACTGGAACAGCAGAATTATTAACTGATGGAATGGTACTTCAGGATGTATAGATTATATTTTTCCCCACAAGGTGGCACACCATAAGCTCAGCTCAGGGTCACACACCAATCAACTTTACTCTGACAAAGTAGGAGACTATCTTTATTGTTAGATCTATCTATCTATCTATCTATCTATCTGTCTGTCTTTCTCTTTCTTTCTTTATTTCTTTCTTTCTTTCTTTCAGGAAAGGAATTAGATTATAGCTATCCCAGATTTGACTTACAAGCATAATGTACAACTTTCCTGCACTCTTATTGCTAGAGAAAAAGGACATCTGTCATGTCTGGGGGACCCCCTTTCAGATTTAATTTGAAGTGGTAGAGAATGGTTTCTTTATATATATACAGTACTGTGCAAAATCTTAGGTACATAAGATGTTTCACAAAAGCATTTGTCTTAAGATGATTATTTATATCTTCAGCTTTAGTGTGTCAATAGGAAATATACATGTTAGACTCCCAAACATTACTTTTGCAAATAGAAAAGATTAGAATAGAAGAACAGGGAGCCCTGCAACAGATGTCATGGCCCCCACAAAGCCCCCCACTGAACATTGTGTTAGTCTGAGATTACATAAAGAGACAGAAGCAACTGAGACAGCTTAAATAAATAGAAGAACTGTGGTGAATTCTCCAAGAAGCTTGGAACATCCTATCTGCCAACAACCAAGAAAAACTGTGTCCAGGTGTACCTAGGAGAATTGGTACTTTTTTAAAGGCAAAGGTGGTCACACCGAATATTGATTTAGCTTTTTTATGTTTACTGGACTTTGTATGACATTAAGTGATAAATGAAAACTATTTATGTCATAATTTTTTGAAGACACCATCACTATGCAACATTTTTCACAAGTGCCTAAAACTTTTGCACAGTACTATATATATATATATATATATATATATATATATATATATATATATATATATATATATATATACATACATATACATTGTAACAAAGAAACAAAGACTACTGTGTATCATTGCAAAAAATAGGCATAGTTCATTGAACATTCAGCCTGTGCGGGTTCTGTTTATGTTAGGGATTTTAGCTAAACTTCAACATGTTCTCTTAAATACCATTTAAACAGTCTGGACAGAAACAGTCGGCACAGAACAAAGACAAAGTGAGTGCAGCCCTGCTATGGGACTTCCTACAGTCAGAAGACTGGCTAGCATTTAATTCTCTCCATTACCCAGAGGTCTTAATTAGTTTTTATTAATCATGCACCATTGTAGTTGACTGCTGTTGTGTCTCCTTATCATCTATTGTTTCACTGCCTGGAACCAACCTGCAAAGAAAGGGCTCTTTTATAGCAGCACCTCTACTCCACAATTAAATGGCTATGTTCGCAATACCATACTACAATACCAATCTTACTATTGCTGCAGTGTATAGTATTTACAGTATACTATGCATAAAAAAATAAAAATAAAAATAAAAATAAAATAAATTCTGTATGAATGGAAAACCCTGATGACCTACTACATCTGCCAAAATGAAAGTGTATGAGGCACTAGAGAATAAATCATTCAAATGCAGTGCTTCCTCAGTGGTGCTTTACCTTGAATGAATTGCAATAATAAATGCATACAATTGACAAAATAATGTGTCATTACAATATGATAAAACATCACATAAACAATTTAACAAACAAATACACTGAACATAGATTCACTCCTTTAATATTAAAGTACTTTTTAGAAAATATGATGCATAAACATGTCACTTGGTGGACATAAGCAATTACAACAAATAGTCTCTTTTGGTATGATTACAACCAACCATATAATTAGGAGAAAAATAAATATGAACATATACAACATTTGCTTTACCCCAATGATGCTCTCACTGTATTGTGTATTTAAGTTTAAAAAAAAGACACATACTGAATTCAGTTTTACACTCTCACATTTAACCAAAGTTAATAAGCATGAAATAACTCAAATTTTGCACATTCAGGATCGCACTCAAACATTTATCATCTTCACATTTTCTCAAAGTTTGCGAGCGTGCCAAGCACAACCAAATTTGTACTAACCAAGTGATTGGGCACAATTAACTCTCAACAAAAACTTTATTAAACTTCAAAATACCATATACACTCACAGATGTTGTTTGAAATCATGTTTAAACTCAACATAACACATGCGATTAATTTAAAATGTATAACGTGCCATTTTTTTCTAAATCGCAATTAAGGCATGGCATTTAACATTAGATTCTGACATTTTATTCAGCTCCATGTGATTTTTAAACACTGGTTAGGGGGACAGAACCCTTCCAATATGTCCAGCAGGGACATTACACTCGTATACATACTACAAACAAACACACAACAGTGAGTCTGTGCCGGAGAAAGGACCTCTTATAAAACAATCGCTGATGGGACTTGTGACAAAAGGTCTTTGTGTCTTTGGTAAGTCAGCATTTTACCACATAAGCATGTCAATTCTTATAAGACTGCTGCGCAGCTTGTTCTCACTTGGAGGGTCTGTTGACACTCCGCTCAGATTGAACATAATTTCAACTTTGTACCCATTGCCGCCAAGCTTCTGAAGCGTCAGCTAATGATTACCAGATAATTCGGATTAATTACATTTCCATCAGCAGTGCCAGCGCAAAATGCAGAATAAGATCCACTTTTCATATGTTGTTCAACGCAGCACTTGCTGCCCTGAAACAAATCATGTGCATTCCATATCCAAAGTGAAAAGACAGCCTGATGATGATAAATATTGTGGAGAATGAGAGTTTAAGAGATTCAATGCGCATTGCAATGAATAGTAGTTATATCAATCAGTCAACATCCCACTTAGACTTTGGTAAATATTTAATGTTACATGAATTGGTTCTATTTTAGTGAACTTCTGTCTTTGTACTGTGGATTTTGGAAAATGTTATTGAAGCATTACGGTTACATATTGTTTGGTTCTATTGTGTTGTTCTTTCCAAAGAAGGAAATAAATGCATTTTGACAGGAAATAAGTATATATAAAGTCAAATTTCAGCACTTTTAAAATATGAGATTAACTATGGAAAATTATGAAATTAATCATGATAAAATAAATCTACTGACAGCTCCAGTATAAGATACATGTATATTTATACACACACACACATAAGTAGAAGTGATCAGCATAACAAATCTCAATGCGGCTTAAGTTTGTCTCATTTTCTCTAATTTCTAATCAAGAATAATGTCACATAAAATGTTAAAAGCTGAAATTAGCTCTTTTTCAGAGTGAATATCCTGGTTACATTGGTTTTGTGTTTTATGTCATTGGCTTTCGATTAGAAGGTGCTCAAGTTTTTAGATTAAAACTCCTTACAATGTAATGGAAAATATTTATTTTTATGTCGACAAAGCCTTTATAAACTATGCATCTTGATTCCAAATGATCAACTAAATTGCATATACCATTAATTTATACCTTAATGTAGAGTTTGTCCAAGATCTGCTATGGCAAGAAATGGTTTTCACCTTATTTAAATTAGAGAACTGTAATTTAAAATCTTTTGGAGCAATACGATCACTTGTGATGAGAACCCCATTATGACACCATAAAGACCCCATTATAACATCATTGAGACAGCATTATGACATCACAGATATATCAATATGCAGGGGTTAAATTGGTATTTCGGAGGTGGGGGAAACTTAAAATCAGGTGATGTCGACCCTTATTGTATACAACTTTTTAACAAAACTAAGCAAATCGCTATGCATACCAGTGGATCTAAGAAAGGGGTGAGCAGTTGATTCCATATTACGCGATTTCTATGAATCAGAGATTGGATCACGGCACGATACAAAAGCAGAACGCGCGTCTGTATGCAGGGGTGCGTAGTCTTGTGCAGCTCTTGATAAGCTGCCTCTACCAAGGTCCACAGCTGACTAGAACGAAGCATAATTGTGGCGAGCAGGGTGGGGCCAAGCAGCGGCTGGGCAGAGCGAGGCCAGGAAGATAAGTGCCGAATGAGGTCCACCTGTGTGCCACACTGGTCTCGCTTTCCAGTGAGGGGCGGGGAGTATTTAAGGAGAGGAGACAGTGGCAGACGAGAGAGAGAGATGCATAAAGCTGTCTGTGTGTGTCTGCGTGTCAGTGTGGTGTTGCTGAAAAGCAAACCTTTTGTGTACTGCTGAAAAGCGGCCTTATTGTGTGCGACTGAAAAGTGCAACAATGAATGTCTACGTGTTTTGTCAAGCCAGCCCCAGCTACCTCCTTTCCATAATTGTTACAATAATGAACTTGAAATATTTTTTGAACAAGTACACTCCCTAAATAGAGACGGAATGTGTCAAGGGGATCAAACAAAAAACGGAGAATACAAGAAATGGAAAGGATCGACAAACAAGCATTTTTTTGTAATCTTTTTAGAATCAAAAGTGCCGGAACGCTGTTCCGGACCATAATGGCCCAATTTAACCTCTGCCAATATGACATCAAATATGCCCCTTTATGACATCATAGAAGTACAATTGTCACAACATAGAAACACCGATATGATATCATAGAGGCACTATTATGACTACATATATCCACCATTATGGCATCATAGAGGCCCTATTATGACAGCATAAAGACCCTGTTAAGACATCATAGAGGCACCATTATGACATTATACAGAACAATTATGACATACAGTTATTGATGCACCGCCATGACATCATACAGACCACCTTGTGACATCATAGAGGTACCATAATACATCTGTTTTGTGTAAACGGGAAGAAAGAAATTTTGGAAACTTGGAAACTTTGGACAAAAACGTTTATCTTGCAATAAAGCCTATTGTTCTACTTGCTGTTTCTTTTTTAAATAGAATGCATCAGGCAGTGTATACTGTGTAGCATCCATTAAGTAGTACGCAAGTGTTCTACAGACAATCTCTTTCTATTTCTCTTCATCCTCTTTCAGTCTTTTCTACTTTCATGTACAGTGTGTGATTGCATTAACTTGGCACCACAGACCCGATTATCCAAACATTTCCCATCTCTTCAATTCACATTTTTAAAATTATCTCTCAGTGTAATATAATTAAAGCCATTCTCCATAAAACTTTTAATACAATTTACTGAGCTTCAATTCCTTTGTTATGGTATTTGCATAGTTCAGCAACAGTGAGTTATGAGAAATATACAGGAACATAATGTAACGGCATGCTGTGCTTGGTTAGTGGTTTTGACCCTGCGTGAAGAATACCAAAACAATAAGCCTGCAGGCATCCTTGATCACAAGGTGCATCTAGTAAACATAGTCCTAGCTGTTAATTACATTTGAATTGCTTTATTTATTTATTTAATCTTCAATGTAAAATTGTAACTCACCACAACTGAGATATACCCTCAGACGATTTAGGTTGTGACAGATGTGCATTGTTTTGCTTCACATCTCTAATTAATATACCTATAAAACCAAGGTGAAAAAGCTTTAACTTGGCCTCCAAATACTTGTTTCTAGACAACTAGAGTTGCTGTTCCTCCAAAGACCTTGTTATATCAAATGATCATGGATGTTTCAAATTATCAAGCAAATATGCTCACATACAGGAACTTATAGGTCTGTTCTACTTATCATTCCATCATTTTTTTTTTCTTCCATCAGTTTAAAGTATTATTAATGACACTTTTAGCTCCACAATCAATGCAATTAATCATATATAACACAGGTTATGTTTGCTTTTCTGGCTGCCATGTAGTGACTGAAATTAATAGCTTTCTCTACCACTTCAAAGTAAATTTGAAAGGGGGTCCCCCAGACATGACAGATGTCCTTTTTCTCTAGCAATAAGAGTGCAGGAAAGTTGTGTATTATGCATGTCAGTCAAAACTGGTATAGCTATAAACGTCGTGGTTACTGGTGTAACCTCCGTTCCCTGATGGAGGGAACGAGACGTTGGTGTCGATGTAGTGACACTAGGGGTCACTCTTGGGAGCCCGAGACACCTCTGGTCTTTGATAAAAGGCCAATGAAAATTGGCGAGTGGTATTTGCATGCCACTCCCCCGAACATACGGGTATAAAAGGAGCTGGTATGCAACCACTCATTCAGGTTTTACGCTGAGGAGCCGATATAAGGTCCGGCCATTTCAGCGGGTAGTTCAGCGTTGTGGCAGGAGGGACCAACGTCTCGTTCCCTCCATCAGGGAACGGAGGTTACACCAGTAACCACGACGTTCCCTATCTGTCACTCACTCGACGTTGGTGTTGATGTAGTGACACTAGGGGTCCCTATACAAAACGCCACAAGGCTGAACTGTGTTACGTGAACTGGCGGTGTGTGGTGGGCAGACTTGCTGTGTGCCTCATAGCCAGCACACCAGGTCGACACGTAACCTCCCCCAACACAGTTATGAGTGTCGAACGGCCCTCTTTGGGGACAAGTCGACTACCCAGTGATAGAGACAGGCTTAACCCAGTCATGGCCTCTTTCCCCTTCTCTTTTTCCACTCCCTAAAAAAGAAGGGGGATTATCCGACTGGGCCGCCAGGTCTAGTCGGGGGGTGTCCCTCCCAAGGGGAGGACACCGCGGAGACCACACCTCGCCCCAAGAGAGGGGGGGATATTTAAGTGGAAGAATACATCACATGGTCTTTCCAACCATGTGGAGAGCCTTCAAGGTAGATCCTACCCAATGGGGGAGGAGTTACTACAACATGGAGACTGAGGGGCTCTGCCCAAGGAAGACGCAGTTTGCCAGTAGGGAAACGAACTAGCGGAAGATATAGATCGCATGGGGTTAGCCTTACAGGGAACCGCCACATGCGGAGCACCTACCCCAGAACAGGGCTCTTAGTTAGCGCGTGTACTGGGCCGGCAGCGAGTCTCTCTGAAAACTCGACTGCCACAGGGCTCGGAGGAAGTCAACCAGGGAACAACCTTTGTGAACACTACTGGGAATTAACAGCGCACATCTTCAGCTCAAAAGGAGGTGGAAGGCGCTATGTGCAAGCGATACACCCGGCCGGCTATCCCGGGCTTATCCGCTTGTGTTGCGTGCCACTACCTGGGACGAAACCGGTTCCACCCGGAGGTTGTAGAACCTTGCAAAGGTGTTGGGTGTTGCCCAGCCCGCTGCTCTGCAATGTCTGTTAGAGAGGCACCTCTGGCCAGGGCCCAAGAAGCCGCTACACCACGAGTAGAATGGGCTCGTAGCCCTACCGGGGGCGGCATGTTTTGGGCGAGACATGCCATAGTTATGGCGTCAGTGAGCAAGTGGGCGATCCTCTGCTTGGAGACAGCGCTTCCTTTCCGCTGTGCACCGAAGCAGACAAAGAGCTGCTCAGAGAGTCTAAAGCTCTGCGTGCGATCCAAATAGATGCGCAAAGCGCGCACCGGACACAGCAACGCCAGGGCTGGGTCTGCCTCCTCCTGGGGCAGCGCTTGCAGGTTCACCACCTGGTCTCTAAAAGGAGTGGTGGGAACCTTGGGCACATAGCCCGGTCGGGGGTCTCAGGATCATGTGAGAATAGCCCGGACCGAACTCCAGGCACGTTTCGCTGACAGAGAACGCTTGCAGGTCACCTACCCTCTTGATGGAAGTGAGCGCAGTCAGGAGGGCAGTCTTCAAGGAGAGTGCCTTAAGCCCGGCTGACTGCAAAACTCAAAGGGGGCTCTCTGTAGACCCTGAAAAACTACAGAAGTCCGATGAGGGAACAAGGCGTGGCCTGGAGGGATTCAGCCTCCTGGCGCCTCTTAGGAACCTGATGATCAGATCATGCTTCCCTAAGGACTCACCGTCGACTGAGTCATGGTGTGCTGCTATGGCAGCAACGTACACCTTCAAGGTGGAAGGGAACAGCCTCCCTTCCAACCTCTCTTGCAGGAAGGAAAGCACTGATCTGACTGCGCACCTCTGGGGGTCTTCCTGATGGGAAGAACACCACTTAGCGAACAGACACCACTTAAAGGCATACAGGCGCCTCGTAGAGGGAGCCCTAGCCTGAGTGAATGTGTCTACCACCGCAGGTGGGAGACAGCTTAGGTCCTCCGCGTCCCGTCCAGGGGCCAGACATGGAGATTCCAGAGGTCTGGGCACGGGTGCCGGATGGTGCCCCTTCCCTGAGAAAGAAGGGCCTTTCTCAGGGGAATTTGCCCGGGGGGAGCTGTCACGAGGAGCGTGAGGTCCGAGCACCACGTCTGGGCGGGCCAGTAGGGTGCTTACCAGGACGACCTTCTCCTCATCCTCCCTGACCTTGCACAGGGTCTGTGCGAACAGGCTCACTGGGAAAAACGCATATTTGCGAATGCCAGGGGACCAGCTGTGCCAGCGCGTCTACGCCGAGGAAGGCCTCGGTGATGGCGTACCAGAGCGGGCAGTGGGAGGATTCTTGGGAGGCGAACAGGTGCACCTGTGCCTGACTGAATCGACTCCAAATCAGCTGGACCACCTGAAGGTGGAGTCTCCACTCTCCCTTGAGGGTAACCTGTTGTTACGGCGCGTCCGCCGAAGTGTTGAGGTTGCCCGGGATGTGAGTGGCTTGCAGCGACTTGGTGCTGCTAACTCCGTTGGAGGAGACGGCGGGCGAGTTATGACATACAGCGGGAGCGCAGACCGCCTTGGCGGTTGACATATGCTACCGCTGCCGTGCTGTCTGTCCGAACTAGCACGTGCTTGCCCTGGATCAATGGCCGGAACCTCCGCAGGGCGAGCAGAATTGCCAGTAACTCGAGGCAGTTGATGTGCCAACGCAGCTGCGGACCCGTCTAGAGGCCAGCAGCTGCGTGCCCGTTGCCAACAGCGCCCCAGCCCATTTTGGAGGCGTCTGTCGTGACCACGACGCGCCTGGAGACCAGTTCTAGCGGAACACCTGCTCGTGGAAACGAGAGGTCGGTCCAAGGGCTGAAAAGACGGCGACAGACCGACGTAATGGCCACGCGGTGTGTCCCGTGGCGCCATGCCCATCTCGGGACTCGAGTCTGGAGCCAGTGCTGAAGCGGCCTCAAATGCATCAACCCGAGCGGGGTGGCCACCGCCAAGGACGCCATATGCCCCAGGAGCCTCTGAAAATGTTTCAGTGGAACCGCTGTTTTCTGTTTGAACGCCTTCAAACAGGCCAGCACCGACTGGGCGCACTCGTTCATAAGGTGCGCCGTCAAGGAGACTGAGTCCAACTCCAAACCGAGAAAAGAGATGCTCTGAACCGGGAGGAGCTTGCTCTTTTCCCAGCTGACCCGAAGCCCTAGTCGGCTGAGGTGTGAGAGCACCAGGTCCCTGTGTGCGCATAACCCGTCTCGAGAGTGAGCTAGGATTAGCCAGTCGTCGAGATAGTTGAGAATGCGAATGCCCACCTCCCTTAACGGGGCAAGGGCAGCCTCTGCGATCTTCGTAAAGACGCGAGGAGACAGGGACAGGCCGAAAGGGAGGACTTGTACCGATACGCCTGACCCTCGAACGCAAACCGCAGGAAGGGTCTGTGTCGAGGAAGGATCAAGACGTGAAAGTACGCATCCTTCGGGTCTACCGCCGCGAACCAATCTTGATGCCGGACGCTCGCTAGAATGCGTCTTTGCGTCAGCATCTTGAACGGGAGTCTGTGTAAGGCCCGGTTCAGTACTCGCAGGTCCAAGATTGGCCGCAACCCACCGCCTTTTTTTTTTTTTTCGGTACAATGAAGTAGGGGCTGTAAAACCCCCTCTTCATCTCGGCTGGAGGGACAGGTTCTATCGCGTCCTTCCGTAGGAGGGTAGCGATCTCCGCGCAAGGTAGCAGCGTTTCCATCTTTCACCAAGGTGAAGTGGACACCGCTGGACCTGGGCGGATGCCCAGCGAAGTGAATCGTGCAGCCGAGTCGGACGGTCCGGACCAGCCCTCGCGACGGACTGGAAAGCGCAAGCCATGCACCCGAGTTCCGCGCAAGGGGGACCAAAGGGACAACGTCATCGGATGTACCGGCAGGTGGGGCCTCGCGGCGGGGCGGAGCTTGAGGTGCCACACCACATCGTGGCCATGCTGAGTCTGAGGACATCGAAGCACTTACCTGGCTCCTTGTGACCACCCCCGGAACAGCCTGGGACGGGGGAGGAAGAGGTCTGTCCTCATGACCCGTGGAGACTGTCACATCGGGGGCGGATTTGTGCCACAGCTGGGCGCTCAGGGCGGGAGACCGCCGCTGGAGCGCCAACCTGCCCAATGGAGTGGTGGACGGTGGTCGTGATGCCAGCCGTACACACCGAATATGTGACCCAGGGAACAAGGAAACCACTCTTGCGGAGCTCTTGAGTACTGCAGCCACTTGGGCATGCAGCGCAATTTAAATGCAAAAGGTAACAAAAAGAAGATCTGCTTACCAGCTCCAAAGCAGCGGGTTTCGTTGTCCCTGGGTCGCCCGTCTCAGGGGCGCTTCGAAGACCTCCATGGGTTCTTCGGTGCCGGCTGTGAGACGGGTGGCGTCGGCTTCCTGCGGTGGGCTCCACGCCGGGGCCGGGCCGGAGGGGCGGGCTGCGGCGGAGCCGGTGCAGTCACCGCAGGGGGACGCCCTCGGCGATGAGTAGATGGGGGGATCTTGAGCCACGCCGGGGCAGGACAAGCCGGCTAGCATCCATCTACTGCTCTACCATCGAGAACTGCTGGGCAAAGTCCTCGACAGTGTCGCCGAATAGGCCCGCCTGGAAAATGGGGGCAGCAAGGAATCGTGTCCTGTCGGCCTCACCCATCTCGACCAGGTTGAGCCAAAGGTGGCGCTCCTGGACCACTAGTGTGGCCATCGTCCGCCCGGGAGACCGCGCCGTGACCTCCGTCGCTCGGAGAGCGAGGTCGGTCGTCGAGCGCAGTTCCTGCATCAATCCCGGGGCAGAACTACCCTCGTGCAGTTCCTTTAGCGCCTTGGCAGACTTGCAGGAGAGCCATGGCGTGCAGGGCGGAGGCGGCTTGTCCAGCAGCGCCGTAGGCTTTGACCGTCAGAGACGACGTAAACCTACAGGCCTTTGACGGGGGCTTTGGGCACCCACGCCAGGTGGCGGCGCTCTGCGGGCATAGGTGCACCGCGAGCGCCTTTATCCACGGGGGATTGCCGAATAACCCTTGGCCGCCCCACCATCGAGGGTAGTGAGAGCGGGGAAGCTGAAAAGATCGGGACCGGGCAGTAAAAGGTGCCTCCCGCGATCTTGTCAGCTCTTCATGCACTTCCGGGAAGAAAGGAACGGGGCGGGGCGGGGCTTTGAGCGGCGCCGCGAGCCCAGGAACCAATCACAGAGCCGCGAGGGTTCAGGGAAGAGCGGTGAAATCCACTCTAACCGACGCTCGCGGCTGTCCGGGAAAGCATGTCGTCATCTCCGCGTCAGCCTGTGACTGGGCGATCGACCCCGAAGGGAGGAGCCCAGCCGAGGCTTCCGACTGGACGAGCCCGCTCTCCGATGCTGCGCTCGAGAGCTCATCACTTTCACGGGCTCCGAATAAGAGTTCGAACTCGCCGTGAGACGAGCCGGCGGACTCACCCGGAAGCCCGATCGGGGCAGACGAGCGTGCTGGGGAATGGGAGTTCCGCGGGGGGATACCCGGCGGAGGCGGTCCCATTGGGGTCCCCAAATCGCCCCCAGTGCTAGCCGCGCTGGCCTCAAACCCGTGGGTAAAAGGACCGAGGCGGGAGCCTCTGGGGTGGCTCGCTTCCTTACGAAGGCGAACCGCGACCGCAACGTTGCCATGGACACACTCTCGCAATGAGAATGTGACCATCCACGAACGCTGTCTCCGCGTGAGCAGTGCCCAGACACGAAAGACAGTGATCGTGACCGTTAGAAGGCGAGAGATAACGAGCACAACCAGGAATAACACACAATCGGAAAAGCATCTTTAAAAAGACGCGTCTTTAAAAAGACGTTCCATGTGTGCGCTCTTTTAGAGAAATATATACTCTTTTAGAGGGGAAAAATGCTCTTTCAGAAAATATACTCTCTAGTTTTTCTGCCGAAGCGCCCAGGGGCGTTCTCTGCAGTGCACCAGTGCAGAGGAGGGAGAAGCCGCTGAAATGCGCCGTCAGATCCAGCAGGTGAATGAACAGTAGTATTCAGCTCAATGAGCATGACCGTTCGGCTCCGAAGAGAAAATCTGAATGAGTGGTTGCATACCAGCTCCTTTTATACCCGTATGTTCGGGGGAGTGGCATGCAAATACCACTCGCCAATTTTCATTGGCCTTTTATCAAAGACCAGAGGTGTCTCGGGCTCCCAAGAGTGACCCCTAGTGTCACTACATCGACACCAACGTCGAGTGAGTGACAGATAGGGAACTAATTCCTTTCCTGAAATAAATGAATGGATAAGTGCTTTTGACAATAATTCCCTGTCAGGAAAAAAAAAAAAAAAAAAAAATCTGTTCAACTAGATTTTCCGAAGAAAATGTGAGAGGTACTTGCCTTTGGAAAAATGGGAATACCACTCACTGAAAAATAAACAATACCATATAAGGGGCAAATTCTTAACAGCATTTTGCACTCTTAAAGGGCACTGTGTGAAGGGGACACCACTCGAAAAGACTATATTTTTAATGTTATTGCAGACATAGGTCTGATTCAAATGAAGGTTTTAGCAAAAATAATATTTACTACCGTAGCACCTGTCTACATGGCAACCCTAATTTATATCATGTTATTTTACTGTATGCTGTTAACATGTATAAATATACAAGAACTTACAGCAATAAAAACCATGGTACAATGATGGTGTCAAGAGGGTACCGTGATTTTGAATGGTTATCATAGTAGACTACATGTCTAAAAAATGGTAATGCCATGGTATTTTTTTCTGAAAGTGATTAGTCTAATGGCTTATTAGTTTCAACAAAAAACAAACTGGTTTTGGCTGAACCAGACAGATCCTTCTGTTGAAGGCAGTATTCTATAAAAGACAAATTTAATTTCTATCACTGAAAGCGACGCCCATTATAATGAATAAATCTGTCTACACTGCAGGTGCGCGATGTCGGAAATGTGGTAGCAATCAAATATTATTATTTTGATGAACTTACAATACAATGAAGTGGACATTTTATCTGACCTGTTTCTCGTCTGAGGCAACGGCACTTCGATGCTCCGGGGCGAATTCCAAACTGCATTTTTTTTGCTCCCTTGAAGGACACTGCTGTGGAAGGGGATGCCACTTGAAAGCTCGTTCAAAATGAAAGTGAGAAAATGAATCTTTTCTCGAAGGGCCCTTCCACAAGACTGTTAGCGAAGGGAACATTCATACAGTAATGCCATGTTTTCTTCAGAGTACCCACTTCAAGGGCTCTGCCCTTCGGAGTATGGCATAGGGAGGATCACTTGAGATGGTATCTGCCCCCGATCTGCTACCGCGTGCTCTTAAAGGCACCTCCGCTTAATTTTCATGAACGCCTGCGATTTACAAAGAAATCTCATAATAACAAATTTGTAATTATATTGTGAGATTATTATGAGATTTTCATTTTGTTTTAACTATTTAAATTTAATTGTTAACATTCTTCCCTTTTTCTGGATGACCAGAAGTGCACCTTTAGATTTGTGAACAAAAGGGGCAGGGACTTGCACCCCAGCTGCCTCCGTTCTGGCAACGTCACAGCATTCTCCTGATTTCACCGCACCACAGTGGAAAAAGAATGCGCAGTTGGCCCTGACTGGCATGGAACGGTACGGTTTTGTGATGAGTACTGTTCGGTCTGATGGTGGAAAAGTGGAAATACATTCAAATAAAGAAACTTTATTTGATATAACTCACATAATTTCTTCAATGTAAGTCTATACGAATTCTTGCCTATTTTATTGTGTATCATCTAATCTATTAGAAAGAAATAGAACAATTCTCCTCTTTAGGGGTCATTCATGTACTGTATGTGGCAAAAACGATGATGCTACATGCCGAAGTTTAATACTTAAGGTTAGGAGTTGTGCAATATTTCTAACCTTAAGTATGAGCAATAGTTAAAGTAATGCTTGCCTTAACAAGCACCACTAATTGTTAGCCTATTTTAAAATTGGCCACATTCATTGCAGTTTATTTAGGGCAGATATGCATCAGTTCTTCAGCACTGATGCAAGTTATCGTCGACCTTATTGATTTTAATAATGACCATGACTTGTGTGCAGATTAAAATCAACTGCAGTTAATCATATATTAAAATGCAAAAATGGGTACAGCTAAACAACAAGCAAACAATAGAATCAGCAGCACAGCATAACAAGCCAGTCAATAAAATGGGAACTGCTAAATTTACCACAAATTAACTCCCAGTGGTATTTATTCAGTGTTCACTCTAAAGAACAGAGGATGATTATATTTAATGAATGAAAAAGTTGGAAACTGAGAGACAGAGGAAGAAGCAGAGAGCTTGAGAGTCTGTATCACCCTTTCTCTTTCTTTAACTGTTGTTGCTATGTTTAATGTGTTATTGCCTGTCACTCTCACCGTCATTGAACCCAGGGTGCGCTCATATGCGAAGCAATGTTTGTTCTGCTGGAGAGGAGAAGAGTGGAGGAGAACAGGGGAAATAATTGATGCCCTGATTCATGCAGCTGATGTATGCCAGGAGCCTTGGCTTAAGATCTTTAGAGGAATGAAAGGAAATCAGTGTTCCATTAGAAATCATGACGGAGCTATTGTTTGACTTAGCGAGAGTTCATGTCTAACTGTGTGCATTTGTGCATGTATATATATGCATGTGTATGGCAGACATAACTCTTTGTTTTGTTTTTGCATCTACAGTAAGAAGCAGACCCCAAAACCTGGTTTATTCCAAGTAGTGAGCCAGTGTACTGCCCAAAACAGTCTAGATATTGAATTCACTCTCTGCAATTATGTTTACCTACTTTAGCACATTAGTAATTTTTTAAGTTAAACTCAAAGATGCACAAGAATGTAAGAAGTCATGCAGAACGTTTCATTGTTCCCTATCTGTCACTCACTCGACATTGTGTCGATGTAGTGACACTAGGGGTCACTCTTTGGAGCCCGAAACACCTCTGCTTTTTGAAAAACGGCCAATGGGAATTGGCGAGTGGAATTTGCATGCCATTCCCCAGGACATACGGGTATAAAAGGAGCTGGTATGCAACCACTCATTCAGATTGTCCCTTCAGAGCCAGTGCACTGAATTCAATTCTCCCTACCGTTCACCTTAAACTGCTGGATTGTACGGCACATTTCAGCGGCTTCTCCCCCTCTGCACCCGTGGAGTGCAGAGAATGCCCCTGGGCGCTTCGGCAGAGCTAAACAAAAGAGTATATTCTAAAAAAGGTATATTTTCAATTCTAAAAGAACGGCACACACGGAATGTCTTTTTAAAGATGCCTTTCCGTTTGTGTGTTATTCCTGCTTGCGGTCGTTATCTCTCCACTTCTGACGGCCATGATCGCTATCTTACCTGTCTGGGCGCTGCCCATGGAGAGACATCTTTCGTGGATGGGTCTTGTCCTCATTGTGAGAACATGACCATGGCAACGTTGCAGTCATGGCTTGCCTTCGTAAGAAAGCAAGCCACCCCAGTGGCTCCCCGCTTCGGTCCTTCTACCTACGGGTATGAGGCCGTGTCGGTTAGCACTGGGGGTGATTTTGGGACTTCAATGGGAGCACCTCCGCTGGGTAACCCCCTACGGACCTCCCATTCCTCAGCACGCTCACTTGCCCTGGTCGGGCTCTCGGATGAGACCGCCAGCTCATCTCAGGGTGAGTTTGACATCTTATTTGGGGCCCGGGAAGATGATGAGTTATCCAGCGCAGCATCGGACAGCGGGCTCATCCAGTCTGACGCGGAGGCTTCGGCTGGGCTTCCTCCTTCGGGTATGGTCGCCCAGTCTCAGGCCGACGTGGAGATGATGGACATGCTTTCCCAAGCAGCCACGAGCGTCGAGCTAGAGTGGAACCCTCCACTCTCCCCTGAACCCTCGCGGCTCGATGATTGGTTCCTGGGCCCAGAGCGCTGCTCACGGCCGCGCCCCGCCCTGGTCCCTTTCTTCCCGGAAGTGCATGAGGAGCTGACAAGATCATGGGGGGCATCTTTTACTACCTGATCCCGATCTTTCAGCTCCCCCGCTCTCACTACCCTAGATGATGGGGCAGACAAGAGGTATTCGGTGATCCCCCAAGTGGATAAAATGCTCGCGGTGCACTTGTGCCCGCAGAGCGCCGCCACCTGGCACGGGCGCCCGAAGCTTGTGTCCAGGGCCTGTAGGTTTATGTCCTCTCTGACGGCTAAGGCCTATGGTGCCGCTGGACAAGCTGCCTCTGCCCTGCATGCCATGGCTCTCCTGCAGGTACACCAAGCCAAGGTGCTAAAAGAGCTGCACGAGGGTAGTTCTGACCCGGGATTGATGCAGGAACTGCGCTCGGTGACTGACCTCGCTCTCCGGGCAATGAAGGTCACGGCGCGGTCTCTCGGGCAGGCGATGTCCACCCTGGTAGTCCAGGAGTGCCACCTTTGGCTCAACCTGGTCGAGATGAGAGAGGCTGACAAGGCACGGTTCATTGACGCCCCCATTTCCCAAGTTGGCCTATTTGGCAACACTGTCGAGGACTTTGCCCAGCAGTTCTTGGCGGTGAAGCAGCAGACAGAGACTATTCAACACATCCTGCCCCGGCGTGGCTCAAGACCCCGTACCCCATCTGCTTGTCGCCAAGGGTGTCCTCCTGCAGCAACAGCACTGGCTCCACCACAGCCCAGCCCCATGGCCCGGCCCTGGCGTGGAGCCCACTGCAGGAAGCAGACACCACCCGTCTCACAGATGGCCGCCAAGAACCCAAGGAAGGCTTCGAAGTGCCCCTGAGATGGGCAACCCAGGGAGGAGGAGACCTGCTTCTATGGAGCTGGTAGACAGACCACTCCATCCCCCGGTGGAGGGCTGGGAGGAGAATCTATTGTTTCATTTTTCGCCGCTTGCCCAAGAGGCTGTGGTACCCAAAACTTCAACAAAAGAGTGGTTTTCTTGTTCCCTGGATCATATGTCAGGTGAGCACGGCCGTCATCACGACTGCCATCCACCGTCCCATTTCGGCAGGTTCAGCGCTCCAGAGGCGGACCTTGTGTGCCCAGCTGTGGCACAAACATGCCCACACCGGGTTGGTTCCGATGGACTGCGGGGACGATATTCCTCCTCCCCCTCCTCGACCAATCTTATGGTGGGCATCAGGAGCCAGGTAAGTGCTTCGATATCTCTGGACAGAGCAAGGCCACAGGGTTCGAGCCCCCTCAGTGTGGCGCCTCAGGCTCCGCCTGCCGCGAGGCCCCACCCACCAGTACGTCTGACGTGATTGTCCCCTTGGTCCCCCTCACCCAGAGTTTGGACGTGTGGCTTATGCTTTCCAACCCGTCGCGATGGCTGACCCGGACAGTCCGACTCGGCTACACAATTCAGTTCACCAGGTGCCCGCCCAAGTTCAGCGGCGTCCGCTTCACCTTGGTGAAGGGCGAGAATGCCGCTACCTTGCGTGCAGAGATCGCTACCCTTCTACAGAAGGGTGCGATAGAGACTGTCCCTCCGGCCGAGATGAAGAAGGGGTTTTCAGCCCCTACTTCATCGTACCAAAGAAAGGCGGTGGGTTGTGGCCAATCTTGGACCTGCGAGTACTGAACCGGGCCTTGCACAGACTCCCATTCAAGATGCTGATGCAAAAACACATTTTAGTGTGCATCCGGCATCATAATTGGTTCGCAGCGGAAGATCTGAAGGACGCATACTTCCACGTCTCAGTCTTACCATGACACAGACCCTTCCTGCGGTTTGCTTTTGAGGCCCGGGCATACCAGTACAAGGTCCTCCCCTTCGGCCTGTCCTTGTCCCCTTGCGTTTTCACGAAGGTTGCAGAGGCAGCCCTTGCCCCGCTAAGGAAAGTTGGCATCCGCATCCTCAATTATCTCGATGACTGGCTAATCCTAGTTTACTCTCGGGATGTGTTGTGTGCACACAGGGACCTGGTGCTCACGCACCTCAGCCGACTGGGGCTTCGGGTCAACTGGGAAAAGAGCAAGCTCATGGTCATATGCAATGGTCACACAGCTGCCAGCTCCTAGACTGGCCCGCAGCTGCGTTGGCACATCAATGGAGACTCCACCCCCAGGTGGTCCAGCTGATTTGGAGTCGATTCGGTCGAGCACAGGTAGACCTGTTTGCTTCCCAGGAATCCTCCCACTGCCCGCCTTGGTATGTCAGCGAATCGTGCCTGGATTTCGGTCCGGGTTACTCTCATGTGATCCTGAGACCCCGACCGGGCTATGTGCCCAAGGTTCCCACCACCCCTTTTAGGAATCAGGTGGTGAACCTGCAAGTGCTGCCCCAGGAGGAGGCAGACCCAGCTTTGGCATTGCTGTATCTGATGTGTACTTTACGCATCTATTTGGACCACACACAGAGCTTTAGAAGCTCCGAGCAGCTCTTTGTCTGCTTTGGTGGACAGCAGAAAGGAAGTGCTGTCTCCAAACAGAGGATCGCCCACTGGGTCGTCGACGGCATATCATGCTCAGGACATGCCACCCACCCCCCCACGTGGGGTTAATAGCCCACTCTACTAAGAGTTTAGCGGCCTCCTGGGCCCTGACCAGTGGCGCCTCTTTGGCCCACCCTGACGTGGTTCTCGGACCATCAGACATCTGCAGAGCAGCGGGCTGGGCAACACCCAACACTTTTGCAAGGTTCTACAATCTCCGTGTTGAGCCGGTTTCATCCCTTGTATTGTCAGGTACGAGCAGGTAAGTTCCGAGCCAGCTGGCCGGGTGTACCACTTGCGCATAGCGCCTTTCCCCTCCCTTGAGGTGAAGACATGTGCTTTTGGCCCCAGTCGTGTTCACAAGCTGTGATCCCTGGATGACTTTCCTCCTTAGCCCTGTGGCAGACGAGTTTGTGGAGAAACTTGCTGCCGGCCCAGTACGTGTGCTAATTAGTCCCTGTACTGGGGTAGGTGCTCCACATGTGCTGGTTCCCCATAGGTGACCCCATGTGATATCTTCTGCTAAATCGTTTCCCTGTTGGTAAACTGCATCTTCCTTGGGCAGAGGCCCTTGGTCACCATATTTGTAGAAACTCCTCCCTCCTTGGGTAGGACCTACCATGCGGCTTCCCCACATGACGTACTTCCAACAAGACTCTGTAAGACCATGTGACGTATTTCCACTCAAAATACCCCCCCCTTCTCTGGGCGGGGTGTGGTCTCCGCAGTGTCTTCCCCTTGGGAGTGACCCACGTCAGTAACAGACAGACATGGAGCATGAGTGTCCGGATCCCGACACAGACTGAAACCGAACCAGACGGGAAGTCAGGACCCAGATACCATACTCCAGACATAAAACAAGACAGACCGAAGAGCGCACAGCAGGGAATACAACCAAAACCTCGTGCTCACACAAAGATAGACAATGAAACACAAGACAGACATGGGACGATAATGCCATGGTCCTGTCAGACAAAAACCCAGACTGACAGAGTGACAGGACCATGACAGAAAGAGAGAAGGCTGACATGTTGAAAAGAGTGCAGTAAAGTTTGAATTTATTACAAATGTCTCTTTATTGATTTGCACAACCAATACAACAAGTTGCCAACGAGGATGGCTCTTCTCCCTCTAAATCCGCCATCACCATTCCTGGAATGTCCGGGTGAGCCGAAGCTAACTTTATCTGCTTGGAAGCGGCAATTCGACAACTACTTACTAGCCATCGGTGGTGACAAATTTCCAGATGAGTGGAAAATAGCATTACTAAGTACAATACATTGCCACTCGAACAAGATGAATACAGTGGGACTGTGACTGCATTGACAACCTTCTTTCAACCCAAGGTTAATGTGGTAGTGGAAAGGTACTGCTTCAGACAATGTGCTCAACATGTGGGTGAGTCGATGAATCGTTAAATAGCAGCTCTACGTGAGCTAGTTACAACTTGTGTGTTTGGTGCATTTGAAAATGAAATACTACGTGACCAACTAACAGAAAACATCTGTGCCTCGTATTCGAGAGAGGTTACTGCTTGAATCTGATTTGACCCTCGATAAAGCACTGGACATTGCCAGGCAAACTGAAACTGCCATTGCTGAGGCTAAGATAATGCTGGATGGTGAGCCTAAATCTGTGAGTGCAGTACAACCCAAAAACTAACCAAAAATTAGCAGGGCAACACAAATACATTCAGAAGTCCTATTCTAGTGAAAAAAGCCAACTCCTACTCACTGCTATGTTTGTGGCTCTGTCAGACACATAGAAAATGATGCATCTTGCCCAGCCAAAAATAATAAATGCAAATCCTGTGGAAAAATTGGCCATTTTGCTAAAGTGTGCAAATCCAAAGAGAAAACAGTTAGTGAACTTGTTGTGCTAGAAGTAACTGTTCTTAGTGTACAACAAAATTCAGCTAAACAAGGAAAGCTAATGTGCTCTGTTGAGATTACTGCACAATACAATCAGAACTGTGTTCTGGACCTGCATATTGACACAGTCCCAGCAGTGTCCATCCTTCCTGAATGTGTCTACAACACAAAGTTCTCTAAATGCCCTCTCACTAAACCCAAACTACAATTAGTAACATATTCAAAAGAAAAACTTCCAGTCTTTGAATGCCTAAAGGTAAATATTACTTACCAAAATGTAACTGCATCTTCAGAGATTTACATTGTGAAAAAGGAACACCCATTTTGGGAATGGATCTAGTGACGGCAATGAACCTGCTTATATCTGGTGGTCAGCTGTTGCCAGAAACTCAACCTACCTGTGCGATGCTTCAGTCTACAGTGGAGGCAGCTGTTGAACCCTCTGCTGACTTCGGTTGTGCAAAAAGCTTCATCCATAAAGTCAAGATCCGGCCAGAGGAAAGGCCAGTCCAACAAAAACTGTGAGGCAGTGTCTGAAGAGCTTAGATACTTAGAACAATATGGAATTATTGAGAAAATTGACTCCTCTGAATGGGTATCTCCTATAGTAGTCACAGGTATACGCATGTGTGTAGACCTGCGGGAGCCTAATAAGGCAGTAGTGGTGGACAGCCACCCACTTCCACTGATTGAGGATATTTGATCTGAACTAAGAGGTGCAATAATGTTTTCCACCTTAGATCTGAAACATGCGTATCATCAAGTTGAACTGCATACAGACAGTAGGGACCTGACTGCCTCTGTGATGCACAAGGGGTTGTTCAGATATAAAAGAGTACCGTATGGCCTTAGTTCAGCAGGTCTAAAAGGCATACAATCTTGATGATGTGATTATTTTTGGCTTTACACAACAGGAACATGATACAAACTCAAAAGCTGTGCTGCAGAAAATACATACATCTGGAGTGAAACTCTATACAGACAAATATAACCTTCGACAGACTAAACTGCATTTCTTGGGTTACACATTATCTCCACAAGGTCTCCTCCCTGACGATACTCACATTACAGAAATCCTGAAAGCACCAGCACCAATTGATGCACCCAGCCTGCATTCTTTCCTAGGCCTCACTGCATGGTACAGTAAATTAGTGCCTAACTATGCCACAGTGGTTGAGCCACTCCAAGCTCTGCTGTGCAAAGACAATGCATAGCCCACTACTGCTCAAGCCAGTTTTGATAAAATGAAGCACATGATTGTAAACAGTTCTGCTTTAGCCCTGTTCGACCCCAGACTGCAAACTGTTCTTTCCACAGATGCCTCACAATATGGCTTGGGATTGGTCCTCACTCAAGTTTCAGTTAGGGGGACAGAACAGACTGATGCGTTTGCATCGTGAAGTTTGTCTAAGGCTGAGAGAAAATACTCTACTGTAGAGAAGGAAACCTTAGCATGTGTCTGGGCTGCAGAGAAGTGGAGAACCTGGCTGTGGGGAAGAAAATTCATACTCTGAACAGACCATCAAGCTCTAACAACTCTTCTGACCACAAAAGGTAATAACAGAGCTGGCCTCCGGGTTGCAAGATGGTCTGCCCGTTTGCTTGAATTTAATTATGATTTTCAGTACAGAAAAGAACCCTGAACCAGGTCACTGGTTGTCTCTCAAGATTACCATTCTCTGACACAGCAGAAAACAGTGATAGTATGGTGGAGTCTGTAGCGACAGTACTGACTGACTTCAATACAATCTCAAAGGATGACTTCAAAGCTGCATGCAAATCCTGACCAGAGCTCACAGAACTCTGTACCCAGATACAGACACAGTGTTCGACATGGAAGTCAGGTAACCAGAACCTCAGAGCATTTTATCTGATTTGAGATGAACTCACTGTTGTGGATGACTGTGTTAGCAGAGGCACTCACCACCTGATAGTTCCACAGACAATGAGGAACAGGATGATAGAACTTGCTCATCAAAGCCACCAAGGCATTGTTCGCATAAAATAATGCCTCAGGAAAATGTACTGGTGGCCTAAAATGAACATACAGACAGAGTCTTATATCAAGCACTGCTCTATCTGCAGACAACATGATAAGACCTCAGTTACTCATACTGCTCCACTCACACCTGTTCCTCTTCCAGATGTAGTATGGGAAAAGTTGGGCATGGATATTGTGGGACCCTTTGATTTAGCTCCACATGACTGTAGATATGCAATCACTCTGGTGGACTACTATAGTAAATGGCCAGAGGATGCTTTTTGCTCTAAAGTAGATACAACAGCTGTAATTACAATGCTTACCTCAGTCTTTATCCGAGAAGGAAATGGGAGCCAGTTTTCTCACGAGTTCTCAGAATTCCTAAAGAAAAGGGGAATACGACACTTCAAGTTCTCTGTGTACTATCCTCGATCTAATGGTGAAGTAGAAAGATTCAACAGGGTGCTAAAAGACTGCTTACAAACAGAATATGTGTATTTAGTTGTGACTGCTGTTACTAAAATCTGATTTATGAAATCAATGACACATTGAGGCAATTTCGAGGGACTGACAGGCCAAGGCGGAGTCCAGGGCTTGGAGGGTCCAGGCGGGGTCGGAGGGTTGAAAGTTCCCCTTGCCTGCTCAGGAGAACTAAGTGTGCGTACAAAGGCGGGAACCATCTCCAGGTCCAAATGCTCAGATGTGGCCATGACATGGCGTGGAACAGACTCAGGCGTGGCTGTGACGTGGCATGGAGCAGGCTCAGGCATGACTGTGACATGGCATGGAGCAGGCTGAGGTGTGGCTGTGACATGGCATGGAGGCGTTGCTTTGATGAAAGATGGTGCTAGCTCAGCGACCATGACGTGGAACTCTGGCTCGGCGGCCATGACGTGGAACTGTGGCTCGGCAGCCATGATGTGGAACTCTGGCTCGGCGGCCATGACGTGGAACTCTGGCTCGGTGGCCATGACGTGGAACTCTGGCTCGGTGGCCATGACCTGGAACTGTGGCTCGGCGGCCATGACGTGGAACTGTGGCTCGGCAGCCATGACGTGGATCTCTGGCTTGACGGCCATGTCGTGGAACTCTGCCTCGGCGGCCATGTCGTGGGATGCTGGCTCGGCAGCCATGTCGTGGGATGCTGGCTCATCGTCTGCCTCCCCCACAGTGAATGGTGAACCACTCATTAGAAGGGCAAGGTCGATATACCGAGTCAGGCTGTAGGTGCTCCATCCGTCAGGCATCAGGGAGGAAGCTGGCTCACTCAGACCTGCCCGGAAAATGTCCTTGAGGGCTACCTCATTAAAGTCCACCTGGCAGGCCAGAGCGCAGAAGTCCTCAACATAATGCTCCAGGGGACGATTCCCCTGACTTAGGCAGAGGAACTGAATTGCTGGGTTCATTGTTCGGTCAGGTATTTCTGTAACGAGTGGCTGCTGGCAATGACGAAGACGATGGAGTGAAGAACCCAAGTGCAATTTTATTTACAAAAGTGAAATCCAAATAACCCTAACTATAAATGTGAAACATAAACATGAACTTGAATAGACTTGACTAAAACTTGACTTGACATAAACCTGACTTAACATGGAACCAACATTACCAAACATAATACCTGACAAGGGACAATGGAAAACTTGAGGGCTTAAATACTAGACATGGGAGAACACATGACAAAGATGACCAATGAACAAACAGAACTCTAAACAAGATAATCAAACAATGAACCAATGAAAACAAGACACATGAACATGGAGGGAAAACAGGACATCACATGACTAGGGAACACATGACATGAAACAGGAACTAGAATACAAAATAAAAGACATGATATACATGAACACACACATTAAACATTACAGACACATACCTTCTGAATTTATTTATGAATCTTTTGGTTTTTCATTTGATACATGCTTTATAGTGCGTCGTTGTGCTGGAAACATATTTCGGCTTCTGGATGCCTGTAATGATATCTAAATATCTACAGAGTTCTACAGCCTGGCATCTTCCTTTTTCTTATCTTCCTTTGTGTAGAATAACGCATGGACCAGCCTGATTATGCCATATATAATTAACAAAATGTCAGCAGCATAAATAAGCACATCTGACAAATACATGACTGTTCTCCTTACATAATTTCAGCACTTTTGTATGTTTCATGACAGTGTGTAATTCTGGGCTGTGCCATGTTCTTTTCTAGAATTACTGCACATAGAGGAGATGAGGAAAAGACAGATTACAAAAGGAAATCTGGAGATGAAAGACTTGGTATTAGGAAATAAACGACACAGACAATCTTTGTACCTTTGACAAGTAGTGGGAGTGGATGGTAAGGACTTTAACTCAACTCTATTTTGGAGCTCCTTCACTGTTCAGTTAGTTCATGTGTTTGAACATTTATAACACAACTATGTAAAAGAGTTAGAGCAAGAAAGAGAGAGAGAGAGAGAGAGAGAGAGAGAGAGAGAGAGAGAGAGAGAGAAGTGTCATGCATCAAGAGCATGCATTGAAAGAAACACGATGGGACATTATAACAAATCTCCAGCTAAATGAAAAATTCAGATGGAACGAGGCGAATGCAAAAACTCTTGCAAAATGCAAAAAAAAAAAAAAGTCTCAATGTCTCATATGCAGATCTTTCCTCAGAGGAGGCCTGACATGTTTGATTGACTTCAGACCAAAATGTCCAGCAGAATGGCAGCTTTACTATGGTCTTATTATTTATGGCTGTTCTTCAGTTACCCTCACAAAAGTTATTTTTAAGCACAGTCGTTAAAATTGAGTGTTTCATGAAGAAAGTGATAGATGGAAGCACTTACATGGCAACAGCGCTCAACAGCAAAATATGTTTTGCATACTTTTTTAAAAAGCTCTTTCAGCCTCCATATCTCTGGCTGAATGCCGGCTGTCCCTATTATATCTCACTAGCCACTCTCCGTCTGCCATTTGTGATATTCAAATAAGATCTTCTTGTTACGTATTTGATGAAACACTACAGCTGTGAAAGCAAATGGTTTTCACGCTACAGCAGATCACATGATATTAACTCTGATATTGACACTGCCAGTGAAAGTGAAATGGTATAGTCACACTGGGCTTCAGCAGTGACTGGCGATGTTCAGAATGGAATATTAACTTACAAGTTACAAATGAATACTGCATAGTATACCCTTCTCTCTGTTCTTATTTGTGTGTTTACCTATTTCTATCTAAATTAGCTAATTATGAAAACTTGTTTATGAAAAATGTGGTTTAATATTGCATATGACCTCGTGTTATGACAAGAAGTGGCATCAAGTTATCACCTTAGAAATAAAACTGTTATTAAAACTGTAAAACCTTTAGATGTGCCATCAAATAATGTGTTAAGAATGAAATATTGAAATTGAAATGTAAGGTTTAGTGTATTGCATTGTATGATTCAGTCCTGCGTGCGTGTGGTCTGTTGTATACTGCAGATTTTGGCTGAAATAGTAGCTTATTCAGGAATACTGTGCATACAGAAATACTGCACAAATAGTGAATAGGATGTAATTTTGTTATTCTGAAAGTAGCCATTGAATGCATGTTTAATACTGCATTTCCAAATCTAACATTTGACATTCAGAATACAAAACGTTTTCTGTCTTAACATGAAGCTAGAATTACAAATAATTGCACATCAGCGCTTACGATGATTATGTTATAACAATGCAACTGGATGATCTAATACAAAGGGCAAAGTTTATTCAAGTGGGTGAAGTATTTTTAATGGCAGCTTCAGGCGTGCTATTAATGGTTCAGGTTTCATGAGAAAGAGAAGGAGTGAGAGGTACTGCCGCAGTGACCCACGGGCTTCCAGGCAGTCCGGGAGACACATGAAGGCACTCAGGGCAGAATGTGGTCACGAGAGCTCTTTGGATAAACAGCTTAGTTAAATTAAAACAATCTTCAGTGCTAATCACTCTGAAGAGAGGGAACAGGATGTGCATATGCACAAACACACATCTGAAAATAAATAGTGGTTGAGACTGATTATCCCCATCAAACAGCCTCATGATAGCAAAATGGCAGGAAATCAAGGTTGGAATGATTGTAGTTTGATTGGTCCTTGAGGTGGGAATGAGACAGCTGGGGTGAGATGCAGCTAGAGAGGGAGAGAAGATTAAAGAATCACACCAAGAACATATCTGCCCAGTCTTACCAGTCATGCCACATCACATCATTAAAAGTGACCAAGACTGACACATTTATTGATAACTATAAAGAGGTAGATCGCTTGATTGTTTAAATGTTTGTTTGATTGATTGATTACTTTGTTGATTGAAAGTTTGATTGGTGTATTGATTGGTTTGTTGGTTGTTTGGTTTGTTTATTGATTAATTAATGATTGTGTAATTAATTGATTTAATGTTCGATTTGTTTATGTATTGGTTGGTTTGTTTATTGATTGTTTGAATGTTTGGTTCATTGATTGGTTTGTTGATTGTTTGGTTTGTTTATTGATTGATTGATTACTTGATTGATTGCTTACTTGATTGATTGTTATAGATAGGTAGGTTGGTTGATTGAAAAAAGTACAAAAAGTAAAAATAATTATTTACTGTTTGCTGCCTATAATAAATTAGGCAGCAAATAAAAGAAGTATGTGGCTTCTCTTTATAGGGTTAAAGAGAAGCCACATACTTACTGTTCGGTCATTTTTGACTGATTTCATTGATTACTTGATTGACTGCTTACTTGATTGATTGTTATAGATAGGCAGGTTGGTTGGTTGAAAAAAGTACAAAAAGTAAAAATAATTATTTACTGTTTGCTGCCTATAATAAATTAGGCAACAAATAAAAGAATTATGTGGCTTCTCTTTATAGGGTTAAAGAGAAGCCACATACTTACTGTTCAGTCATTTTTGACTGATTTCATTTTTATTTTCTCAATCTGAGAGGTTCAAAACTTGATGACTTTATTTAGATATGTAATCTGAATAAAATTCTGACTTCATTTGACGAGTCTAAGTGGTCATAAAAAATAAATAAATAAATAAATAAATAAAAATTAAAAAATGCAACACCTTGGCTGTTAGCGGTCAAAATTGACCAACCATAGGAAATTAATAGGAAAGACCCTACCTTTTTTTTTGATGTGTTGAATTCAATCTATATATCAGCCACAATGCTGAACGAACACACATAGAAATGAAGGGGTGAGACTATAAAACATCCAGAGTGCAAAAGATTCACAAACACACACACACATACACTCTTACACACACACACACACACACACACACACACACAGAGAGAGAGAGAGAGAGAGAGAGAGAGAGAGAGAGAGAGAGAGAGAGATATTAATGGGTTAGACTATGACACAGCCAGAATGCACACACACAGAGAGAGAGAGAGACAGAAATGAATGGGTGTCACACACAGTCACACATACACACAAAGAGAGAGAGAAATAAATGTGTGCCACACACACACACACACACACACACACACACACACACACACACACACACACACACACACATCAAAGAACAAAAATGTCTGAGTCTGACCTCAGTATTTGTGGATAGGTGCCTTTCAGACAAAACACTGCACCTTTTTGTTATGGAAACAAAGAAATTTTCCCACAGCTCTAAGTTATAAATGTGTCCTCTTGGGCATTGCTCACAGTTCATTCTGTGGCAGAACCATGGCAAAACGCTATACTGTTCATGAGACCCTGGAACAATTGCTTGACTCCAGTGATGAACACTGCAGCTGCACTACTGGCAATTATTGTTACAACATGATTCAACATGATCAAGTCAGGTTATTTTTATTTTTCTCACCATATGGCAGCAATCTGCCCCAATACATGACACAGTCTCATATTTTCTCATATTTTCTTTATGTTTACACTTATAGAAGTGTAGAGTTTTACTGTAGTGAAGTTGCTTATTTGTATATGCAAATGTTTGTGAAATTGAAAATAATAATAATACATGTAAATAAGATCTAAATAACCTTAAATCCAAAAAGAAGTGCATAATTTTAGTGTTACTACTTCAGGGAAGTTAGTGTTATAACATTTCATAAAAAAGGGGTACACCTTTATTGTATCTGGTCAAAAATGACGACACAGCCAAGGTGTTGACCGTTTTTGAATACCTTAGGAGGGTTAAAGGTATTATGACACTACAAAATAAATTTAATGATAAACTAATCCCAAACTAATCTAATCCCAAATTTTCAACTTTTTAAAGTTTTCTTTATTTCTATTCCCTACTGCTGGCATAAAACTGTCTACACCTGTTCAGAACTTTCATGCATTCTAAATTAGCAAAGTGATATCAGCTACATCAAATCATGGCAGCTTCATAATGATGAGAAATCTCACTTTTAAAATCCAGCTTTCATCTTTGTCCCACTTGTGAGTGGATAAAAACAAAACAGGGGAAAGGAGAGAGAAAAGAAAATTAACATAGAGTTTAAGCCTTATCTCTACGGACTGTAAAAATATGATTTGGTCTTGTTTTCATTCTCTTTCTCTTGCATTTTTTTTTTTTTTTTTTGTTTTTGTTTTACTGGATAATGTTATTATTACACTATATGAGTGCTGTCATCACTGTGGCCCAGTTTCCACAAAGCACCTACACCCACACAACCTACACCAAATAGATAAATTGTAGCCCCATTTTTATACAAACACATGGAGACACACACACATGCGTTATAAAATGTATCAAAAAGCTTTAAGACTGTGTGGGCTTGCACAAAGGAGTCCTTCCTCCCACAGCCAGTAGAAAGAAAAAGAAATCAAGCTGACTCAAAGAGCCTTCCGAGTGCCGAGGGGAAGAAGGGAATCATTTCCCCCCCCATCGTTACCATGCAATGTGAGATTACTGTTGGGACCCTGGGGCCACATATTCTCTCTCTATGAGTGCTGGAGAGTGGGGGAGTCCATGATTTCTGTGTGTGTGCGCGTGTGCATGTGTGTGTGTGTGTGTGTGTGTACGTTAAAGTGCACCTGTGTTAATATCCACTTTTCCACCTACCTTAAACCTTCAGACCATACATCATCCACTTCTACTTGTTGCTTTGGCACTTTCATCATGAAGATGTTGGAGAGATGTGGGCCTGCAGGAGTCAGGCTGTTCAAGGGAGCAGCTTTCATCTCCTGCGCCCTCTGCCCGCATGAATCAGCCCCTGAACGAGAGGGAAATAAACTGAAAGCTTTCTGCAGTAGTAAGAATGACAGGGCAGGCTTTTTCGGGGAGGGTGCAGCTCGTGATGGAGTTATATTTTAATCCTCTTTTCATTTGTTTGGTTCTGTTATAAAACCAGATAATCTGAGTGACTGAATATGGAGAGCATGGAGAAATAGTCAGACAGCAGGTGAAATGGTAGCAATACTCAAACTGTTTTGTTTCTAACATGAAATGGACAGAGAAAATCCTTATTTGGGACTCAAGGTCTTTGGCCTCTCTCTTTCTTGTTCACTTTTTCTATGTTCTCTTTTTCTCTCTGATTCATGTGAATTTTCCCAATTCCATCAGTGTGCAACTATGTGTGTGTGCTTGCTTTTGATTAAATCCAGGGCAAATTCTGCTGCACACACAAAAGCAAGGCAAAGGCAAGGAAATCTTTCAATCTCTCGACATGGCAAGATAATAAAAAGCCATCCATCAGACCGATATTGGCAGGAACAAATTGGGTTGGGGAAACAAAGACAGCCTGGTTATGCCTTTGCCCATTTGTGTGAGCGTATTTACGAGAATGTTTGCAAGCGTGTGTTTACGTGGATGCTCCCATTTTGGAATAGTAGGCAGAGACAGGAGAGGTGAAAAAACTCTCTCCTGTCAGAGGCGGAAAAGCAATAGCGAATTGAGTTTAGCACAGAGAATGCAAAGCGGTCACACCAGCTTAGCCATTAGCCGAGGTGAGCCCCATGCATGAAAGTGGAACATTAAGATTTCTCCAGCGTCAGGACTGACATCGCTAACGCAAATGGGTGGTGTGTGAGTGTGTGTGGCGCAGTGCTATTTTCATAAAGGTTGCATTTAAACATTAAAATGTGTAGAATTAGACATAAGGCTGACACATGTCCACATATTTCACACAGTTTTTAGCATTGCCATGAACGCCGGCTGTCAAACATATTTGACAAGAATTTGTTTGAAAGTCTGGCTATCACTGAAACATTTTAATATGTTGCCCTGTATGGATTTTAGGACTAATCATTTCCAAAGACTCACATTAATTTGCTTTCATTGGGAAAACAAAATTAAAGTTGCCTACGAAGTCTTGAGTAAAGGGATTCATGCTCTAATCCTCTTTTTTCCCTTCTTTATTTCCATGAACCATTCTTTTGGCTGTATTTCCATAAAGCTTTGCTTTGGCTGTACTGTGTGCCTCTAATCTGAGCGTAATTCCTGCCTCATGTCAAACAAGCAACAACTCCTCTGCCCTGTAATCTCTGAACATTTTCCCTGTCTGTAATCCGACTAAGCTCACCACTCAACCATGTGGTCATCTGGCTGCCTGCACAGTTGCCCATTTTATCATCTCTCACCACAGGCACAGCTGGGTATCTGCCACCGGAGTCCTGACAGTTTTTCTGCCTAAAAATCCTGTGTGCTGTGGTGCCGTCCTGCCCTGGCCTAACACTCTAATCCAGTCCAGCAGTCCAAATCAAGTCAACTGGTTCTGGAGTAAAGGAATTAATTTGATTTCTGTACAATGTAACCTCACCCTACCCCAGGCTAAATGTCTCTTACTTTCTCTTTACCCTACAAAAAAAAAAAAAGGTAGTTGTTGAATTTTTTTACAAAACAATATTTTGTGACTTGAGGCGGTTCCTAGGTGAAATGTCCAGTGTTACGCTAAAAGTGAGTTGAAGGTTTTAAAAGTTTATGCTCTATTGAGATTTAAAACAACAAAACCTACCTCCGTAAACCTAAACCTTAAACCTTTACCTAACTGGTAGTGTCATAAAAAGCAAACGTGACAAGGAAAATGCCATCATTCTGTTTGGTAACCCGATCAGTCCAAAAAAGCAACCAAAAGCATAGTTTGGGGCAGGGCTATATTATTATTATTATTATTATTATTATTATTATTATTATTATTATATATTATATATATATATATATATATATATATATATATATATATATATATATATATATATATATATATATATGGCAGACAGAGGAGCAGTTCAACTAATTTAAACACATTATTTTTGCAATTCCATTGACACTTCAATTCTTGTCTTACTAGTTGAGAAGAAATCACACACTTCACCTTTAAGTGCTTTTGTTAGTGTGCTCTCGCGTCATCACTTTTTTTTTCTTTCCCTTTTTTGATACGTCTCTTCTTCAAATGTAAATTTATGTTACATGTCACCTGCCACATCATAAAACAATTACTGAACAATTACATACAACCTTTGAACAATGGCTGTTTTGAGGCGGAAAAAAAAAGTGAATATAACATAACCCACAAAACAATTTGATACATCCTATTTATTTTATGGCATTATGTGCAGTTAGACTGTGGATTACTTCCATTTCACAGGCAGGTGGGCACCTCAGCACAGTCCAGAGGAGGACAGAGGGAGCAGGACGTTGAAATCATGGAGGGTGAGAGGCGATGGGGTGGGACTGTTCAGCCAAAACACTTTTACACTCTCTCAGGACAGAAGAAACCATTAAAAGTCAGTGTGACAGGGAAAGAAACATCTCAATACAGTGCTTTAGCAGTGCTTGAAGTTGCCCGGTTCTCACTGGCATGACCTACCAGCAATTCTGCACTATTCACTGAACAGTACCAGGAAATATTCTTAAATACTGGCAACTCCCATAAACCTCCGGTGCTCTGTTTTGCTCGAAAAGACAGTATGCCCTGTCACTTGCACTAGACATTACTTTTTCCCTCAGCAAACAACTAGGATAGACATGTTTTGTGGGTTAATCTTAAAAAAATAAAAATAAAAAATGGTTTCAATTCCAAATTAAGTAAAAGTGTCTAATGCTTTAAATTAATAATTGAAACATTAAATATCCATCCGTCTGTGTGTGCACTGTGCTATCCATGTACTGAGTGGTATTAAGTAGCCATGTAATAAATGCTCTTAATGATGGTGTTAGTTCCCTATCTGTCACTCACTCGACACTGTGTCGATGTCGTGACTCTAGGGGTCACTCATGGGAGCCCCGCACACCTCTGCTTTTTGAAAAAAGGCCAATGGGAATTGGCGAGTGGAATTTGCATGCCACTCCCCAGGACATACGGGTATAAAAGGAGCTGGTATGCAACCACTCATTCAGATTTTCTCTTCGGAGCTGAGCGGTTGCATTCAGTGCACTGAATTCAATTTCTCCCTACCGTTCACCTCAAACTGCTGGATTTACGGCACATTTCAGTGGCTTCTCCCCCTCTGCACCCATGGAGTGCAGAGAACGCCCCTTGGCGCTTCGGCAGAACAAAACAAAAGAGTATCAAATCAAAATCAAATCAAATCACTTTATTGTCACACAGCCATATACACAAGTGCAATGGTGTGTGAAATTCTTGGGTGCAGTTCCGATCAACATAGCAGTGGTGACAGTGATGAGACAGTACCAATTTACAATAACATCAAATTAACACAGCACAATTTAAACATCTGATATACACATAATTACACTCAACAATATACAAATAATAACATACACTGTACAGTATACAATACGTGTATTCTAAAAGAGTATATTTTCAATTCTAAAAGAGCGGCACACATGGAACGTCTTTTTAAAGATGCCTTTCCGCTTGTGTGTTATTCCTGGTTGGGGTCATTATCTCTCCGCTTCTGACGGCCACGATCACTGTCTTACGTGTCTGGGCACTGCCCACGCGGAAACATCGTTCGTGGATGGGTCTTGTCCTTATTGCGAGAACATGACCATGGAAACGTTGCGGTCGCGGCTTGCCTTCGTAAGAAAGAAAGCCACCCCAGCAGCTCCCCGCCTTGGTCCTTCTACCTACGGGTATGAGGCCATGTCAGTTAACACTGGGGGCGATTTAAGGACTTCAACGGGAGCACCTCCGCCGGATAACCCCCCACGGACCTCCCATTCCTCAGCATGCTCGCTTGCCCCAGTTGGGCTCTCAGATGATACCGCCGGCTCATCTCAGGGCAAGTTCAACCTCTTATTCAGGGCCCGGGAAGACGATGAGTTATCGAGCGCAGCATCGGAGAGCGGGCTCGTCCAGTCTGATGCGGAGGCTTCGGCTGGGCTTCCTCCTTCGGGTATGGTTGCCCAGTCTCAGGCCGATGTGGAGATGACGGACATGCTTTCCCGGGCAGCCGCAAGCGTCGGGCTAGAGTGGAACCCTCCACTCTCCCCTGAACCCTCACGGCTCAATGATTGGTTCCTGGGCCCAGAGCACCACTCACAGCCACACCCTGCCCTGGTCCCTTTCTTCCCGGAAGTTTATGAGGAGCTGACAAGATCGTGGGGGACACCTTTTACTACCCAATCCCGATCTTTCAGCTCCCCCGCTCTCACTACACTCGATGGTGGGGCGGACAAGGGGTATTTGGTGATCCCCCAGGTGGATAAGGCGCTCGCGGTGCACTTCCAAGATGGGCTGGGGCGGCGTATGCAATGGGCACACAGCCGCCGGCTCCTGGACTGGCCCGCGGGTGCGTTGGCACATCAACTGCCTCGAGTTGTTGGCTCTACTAGGAGTGTAGCAGCCCCTCTTTGGCAGACATCTGCAGAGCAGCGGGCTGGGCAACACCTTTGCGAGGTTCTACAATCTCCATGTTGAGCCGGTTTCGTCCCTTGTATTGTCAGGTACGAGCAGGTAAGTTCCGGGACAGCTGGCTGGGTGTACCGCTTGCGCATAGCACCTTTCTCCTCCCTTGAGGTGAAGACGTGCGCTTTTGACCCCCAGTCGTGTTCACAAGCTGTGATCCCTGGATGAATTTTCCTCCTTAGCCCTGTGGCAGACGAGTTTGTAGAGAAACTCGCTGCTGGCCCAGTACATGTGCTAATTAGGCCCTGTGCTGGGGTAAGTGCTCCACATGTGCTGGTTCCCCATAGGTGACCCCATGTGATATCTTCCGCTAAATCGTTTCCCTGTCAGTAAACTGCTTCTTCCTTGGGCAGAAGCCCTTCTGCCCCCGGTCACCATGTTTGTAGAAACTCCTCCCCCCTTGGGTAGGACCTACCATGCGACTTCTCCACATGACATACTTCCAACAAGACTCGGTAAGACCATGTGACATATTTCCACTCAAAATACCCCCCCCACCCTGGGGTATGGTCTTTGCGGTGTTTTCCCCTTGGGAGTGACACCCCCCCGACGTAGACATTTATGGCCCCCAGTCGGTTAACAAATTCCTCTCTTTTTGGGGAGAAAAAGAGAGGAAAAGAGGCCACGTCTGGGCTAGCCTGTCCCTATTTATTTTGCAGTCAACTTGTTCCCAAAGGACCGTTCGACACTCATAAGAGTGTTGGGGGAGGTTACGTGATGGCCTGGTGTGCTGGCTACAAGGCACACAGCGGTCTGCCCATCTCGTACCACCAGTCCACGTAACACAGTTCAGCTAGTTGTGGCGTTTTGTATAGGGACTCCTAGTGACACTACATCGACACAGATAGGGAACATCCTGGTTACTTTCATAACCTCCGTTCCCTGACGGAGGGAACGAGAAGTTGTGTCCCTCTTGCCACAACACTGAACTACCTGCTGAAATGGCCGGGACCTTGTCTAGGCTCCTCAGCACAAAACCTGAATGAGTGGTTGCATACCAGCTCCTTTTATACCCGTATGTTCTGGGGAGTGGCATGCAAATTCCACTCGCCAATTCCCATTGGCCTTTTTTCAAAAAGCAGAGGTGTGTGGGGCTCCCCCTAGTGTCACTACATTGACACAACGTCTCGTTCCCTCCATCAGGGAACGGAGGTTATGAAAGTAACCAGGACATTATCTGTTCTGTGAGATGGGCATTCGAGGTGTGATTACATTCTGTATTCTGTCCTGATGGTGTGTTCTCAGTGCCCGCAGATTAGACATGATGTGATCATGTCATGTGGTACATGTCATTACAGCAATGAATTCATGTTTATATTACTGGTGAACCAGCCAATATAGGATATTTTTAGCTATATTTCCAGTGACCGGGTGTTTTGTGATGTCTGATGTGTTTTAATATGTCTTTTGTATAGGGGTGTCATGCACCTGTTTATTTATTTATTTTATTAGGATAGTTCACCCAAAAATAATTATTTACTCAACTTCATGATATCCCAGGTGTGTATGACTTTCTTCACCAGAACACATTTGAAGAAAAATTGAAAAAAAATACCCCAGCTCAGTAGGTCCTTAAAATGCAAGTGGATGGTGATTTCTCTTTTGAAGCTCCAGAAATCACAGACAGTCAGCATAAACACCATTGATATGACACAAGCTGTTAAATTAATGTCTTCTAAAGTGACATGATGGCTTTTGGTGCAAAAAAGATAAATATTTAAGACTTTTATTTTTTTACTCTAAATCATTCTTCCGTTCAGCAGCAGTAAGTGCATGTGACGTAATCGCATTGGCATGTTCACGTGAAAACTGAGGCACATGCGACACAGCCAGAAGTGAAGCGCTGTTTACAAGTGAGAAAGAGGAACCCTGTACAGTAGCCTGGTTGGTTTTGATTTAGATCTGTATTTATCTGTTTCTTTACTCACAATGGTGCGTTTGTGTGCTTATTCTGGATGTCTCAACCGAGTGGAGAATGTGAGATTACATCTGTATCATGGCAACACGAATACATCACACGACAGACAGCTTGGACTCCACACTCTCGTGAAGCTTACCCGAAGTGTTGGATTATAGTTAAAAAGTACTTAAATATTGATCTTTTTTCAAACCAAAAGTGATCGTATCAGAAGACATTAACCACTGGAGTCGTATCAATGCCGTTTATGCTGACTGTCTGTGATTTTTGGAGCTTCAAAAGAGAAATCACCATCCATTTGCATTTTAAGGACCTACTGAGCTGAGATATTTTTCTGTTTTTCTTCAAATGTGTTCTGGTGAAGAAAAAGTCATGCACACCTGGGATTTCATAAGGGGAGTAAATAATGAAAGTAAATAAGTATCCCTTTAAAGCCTTTGGACATGACAGTTACCAGCTCTTTATGTTTATGTAAGACATGTTATTGTATGCTGGGTACAGTTTTAGTTTAGAGTTTGAGGGCACTTGGAATGAAATGCAAGATAATAATGAAATATATTATTATTATTCAATATTTTTATTAATATTATAATATATATTATTACTCAGCAAAATTGAACTTGACAGCCAGTGATCACCTTGCATGGAAAAGACACTGGGTCTGTTCCAAAACCTAGTGAGCGTCCTCCAGATGCAATAATTAAAGACATCATAGGCGCACTCCCGATGTGAAAGCTGTTCCAAAAGGTAGATATCTTAATTATATCAAACCTATTAAGACATCTCTTTTTGGCCATATTTTAAGGTAGCATTGTATGTATCCTTCCATGGTTAGGAGTAATTTTGATTATACATATACATGTAATCCATTCACTACGGAAAAGTATCGATAAATAACAGGTTAATATGACATAAAACCATCTATTTTACCCAAAATGTGTGTGTACTGTGCATATTTATGATCATTAGAGTATTGCGGTATTTCTCTCGTGTCAGCTGTATTGAAATCAGTTGTGAGTAAAGTCTCATGTGCCCTGTGCATTTGAATGATGCACGGAGCTGCCACCTATGTAGGCATTCCAAATCGCTGTCTTATGAGACACTGTTTCAGTAAGGATACTGCCACTGAAGACAGCTGCCTATGTAGGCAGGAGACAACGAGGAAGCTCACTATGTTTTGGAACAGACCCATTGTGTGTGTATATATATATATATATATATATATATATATATATATATATATATACACTACCGGTCAAACGTTTTGAAGCACTTACTCATTCTTTATTATATATATATATAGAATAATAGTAAATTCATCAAAACTATGGAATAACATAAATGGAATTATGGGAATTATGTTGTGACTATAAAAATCCAAAATAAATCAAAACTGTTATATTTTAGCATCTTCAATGTAGCCACCCTTTGCCTAGAATTTGCAGACATGTACTCTTGACATTTTCTCAACCAATTTCTTGAGGTATCACCATGGGATGCTTTTTAAACAGTATTGAAGGAGTTCCCATCTATGTTGGGCACTTATTGGCTGCTTTTCTTTATTATTTGGTCCAAGTCATCAATTTAAAAAAATAAATAAATAAATACAATTTTAGTTTTGTAATGAAATAAATTAATATGTTGGCAAAATTATATTTTTGTCTACAAAACTAATTTCAAACATTTAAGCATATGCCTTCAGATCAAAAGATTTTTAAGATCATGGGAAACATTTCAGTCAAGTGTTTCAAAACGTTTGACCGGTAGTGTGTGTATATATATATATATATATAGATAGATAGATAGATAGATATATTCAACTACAGTTACAGTCCTTGAATTTTATTGGAAAAGTGGTGTTTTAGAGTGTTGATATTTTATATAACAGCACTGGGACACTTCACTGGCCATACTGTGTCTAAAATGTTAGCTACTTGATATTAAATTTTTGTTCATAAAACTATTGAATTAAACCAATATAGCAAACTGATATTCAGTACAACAGCGTTATTCCTCGTGTGAAATATGTCTTTGAAGTTTTCTCATTTCCAGTTGGATGGCAGGCATCAGCCCTCATTACTGTCTTTATATATGTGGTGACACTGCATCAAATACACATTTATTATTACCAAAATGTCTCTAACCATTTATTAACTGTTCATTCCTTGAACATGACAGGAACATGCCAGACATTTCATTCTGCACCGGAGTCCCAGGACCATGAAAACACCAGAGAAAAGAACCTTGGATTCTGTGAACTATTTGAGATAGTTTGGATATTTGTTAAAAGCTCCTATTCTTTGGCATGTCTCTAAGGAATGCTCGGATTCATATGCTGTTGTCGTCGCTAAATTAGCAGAATTCTCAGGCTGAGGTTGCCGAGCAAGCCACCTGTACGGTACACCTTAAAACAGATATGCTTTTTGGCGTCCCCTCCCTCTGCAGCCCATGCTCAGCACAGACTAATGCCTGCTCAGCTGGGATTGACTGGCATTTACACAGAGAAGGGCAAAAAACAACAGCAGTCATGTAAACACCCACTCACATAAACAAACTCACACACACAAACAGATACATGCCTTTGACAAATGCTTGAACATTCACATCCACGCAGACATTCCCTCGTGCTTTGTGGAAAAAGACATCTGAATAACAAACAAATCAAACTAATTCCTCGCTGGGCTGTTAAACACAATTAATTAAGAGCCACAATCAGTCACTAAAATGAAACCTTAATCAGTTTTATGGTGTTTTTGCACAGATTATACAGTACATTTCAAGGGATTACATTTTACTAACATAAAAGAACAGCTTGTCGTCCCGCTTAACGGTGGTAAAGTAAAGCTGCTGATATAATTTGGTACTTGGAAAAAGCAGCTATACTCTAATTTCAGGAGATTGCCATCTGCTTATTTGATTTTCCTCGTTCAATCCTGGTTTGGCTTGGGCAAATTAAAGAGCACCCAAGTCTAGATGGCATTTTAGAGACTGCAATAAAATCTAGCAAAAAAAAAAAAAACAAACAAACAAAAAAAAAAAGGCTAAATATTAATTTGAGGTATATTAGAATACAAAACAAAGTTTGATACATAAAAAAAAAACTGATTACAGCCTCTCTATGGTAATCCTATAGGCCACATCAAAACATTTGTTAAAAGGTGCTGTGCACTGTAGTAGAATACAGATCAAATTTACTTCATGTTACAGATTCACAACACATGAATTACACTTCAGCAAAGCATAATGTTTTTCTTACGCTTGCAATTTGATTTACACCTTTACAAAACATTATGTGCGCATACAATTTATTTTTATTCTTGCAATTTGAGTTATGCTGCCATAAATCTTTCTCTCCTCATGCAAATCTACCTTCAAAAATTCCAGCTTCAGCCACTAGGGGCAGTGATTCAGATTTCAGTAAGCACAGACCGATTTCATCAGCTGAATATTTAACCAACTGTCATTGAATTCACAGTAAACGATGACAGAGTTGCCATTTTTGGGTGAACTCCTTTAAGGCCAGAGTGACCAACTTCCTTTCCCTGTAGTGTGATTTGTCACCTGAGAACTAACCATTTAAGGTCTCTTATATTTCCACCACTTTTTTTTTTTTTTTTTTTTTCTGAAAAACACATTGGGGTCCTTTTCAGGTGTTGTTAGTAGTAACTGCAGTGTACTGAGTAATTTGTTTCTTCTGCTAGCTAATCAATGTGCCCAAAGCTACCAATACAAACTAAAGGTGACCCACACAGAGGTCACACAGATCTATATAGTCTTGTGAATTAAATATATGACTCTCTATCCAAGCTAACATGTAATATCCTTACACTATCTCTCTTTCCCAAACAGAAATGCCTTAGCTTGCGTTCTCCTTATGTGATATGGCCTTGTCTGTGAGGGACTCTATCTGTTGGAACATCTCTGTACCTGCAGGTGAAATTGTTGTCACATGTCGCAGTTATGTCAGCTTATACACCATAAACTCCGAGAGTAATAAACACAAACCTCACATAATATGTTTTATGAAACTCTGAAAATAAAAATTGCTGGCATCCATCTTCAAAGATTATATTCTGACAGGGGTAACATGCCATTGAGTTTAACACAAATAAAAGCTCAGAATATATATATATATATATATATATATATATATATATATATATATATATATATATATATATATATATATTGTAGGATTATTCATGAACGAAGCCATCAAATGAACACAACACCACATTCCACAGATCAGAGAGATCCACCACCGAGCCATTAGAGAGTCATAAAACGAATCCATGGCACCTAAATTGCTGAAGGAGACCGTCTCTCCCATGCCTGCTTAATCTCAAACTAGGGTTTGTAATGACAGAGCTGACCAATAAAGACAACCCTTCTTTGTTCCACAAATTAAACCCTCTGTAAGACCAAATTGCCAAGTAACACCTTGTGACCTTAATGCAGAAATCCACGGCCATATCAGGAGACTCGAAGACGGTCCCAAGGCCCCTCAGCATGACCTTCTGAACTTCAACACAGAGCAATAGCAGGTTTTCTTTGAAAGGGTTCCTTGTGAGATCCTCCTGAATTACAATGAACAAAACAACGCCAATTCTATGACTCTTTATTCTGGACGATAATTAGTCATGAGATCCTCATGAGATCCTTATTATTCTGCAAACAGCAGCTAAAAAGGAATCCATGAATGTTGTACTTCACTGAGTTAACCCTCTAAAATGTACAGAATGCATTTAAACCCACAATGTACACAATACCTAGCCTTGCTAGATAATTCTGAAAATTACTTTGACCTGTGATTACTTTTATAAGTGACAAATTAATGATTATAGCCGATGTACCTTTTAAAATATGTGTAGTGATTTGTAATCACTTATAACTTACAAATCAATGATTATAATATTCAATCTTGTATTTATTCATCTCATTGCACTAAGAATGGTAACAATTCAGGTTTCTCATAACATATAATGTATTATCCATGTTGTAAAACCAATGAATTAGCCAGTATGATTTGTAATCAGGGATTTTCATGTTTTGTTACTTACACCTGTAATATTCATGAAAGTATGTCATATTTACTATGTAAATGCTTTCTTGTTTACACAGAGAATGTTGATGACAACAAATGTCATGTCTCTTGCACCATTTTCAAGATATAAAAGTTCATGATTAAACATTCACTATTTTGAGCAGGAGTTGAAAGGATCCTTCACACAAAGGATTGTAAATCAGCTTTGAAAAGGACAGACCAGTCGACCATGTGACTCAAAAAATCACTTCTGATTGGCTCAGGACACCTTTGGGGTGCGGCCAATTTCAGTTCAAATGTCTCCAAAACAGGAAGAATGCTCTTCTGCTTTTCTTCCCTCTTGAACTCCCTCGTGGTCTCCTCTTCTTTGGCTCTCTTGCGCTTCAGCTCCGCAGCCTCTGTGCCATGTAGAGTCCAAGGAAAACTCGGGACTCATCCCGAGGAAGCCTCTCACTCTCTGCTGTATGGTTCACACACCCAACAGGAGTCGCGAGTCCTCCTTGTCGAAGGCCTCGCTTCAAAGCCCACTTCATCATCCATCGAGACAACAACTATCAACGATCATTACAGAGTCCAACTTTAAACGCCTTTAAACTAACAACTTCAGCATTAAGGCTCAACACAGCTGAGAGACACAACAGACTGATTAATTACACAAATTCAAGGCGCTTACCTCTACCGGACTTTCCACATTGGAGAGGACATACTGTTCAAAATGGCGGAGGAGATTGTGGTTTCTATAGTGGAAGACTCTTGCGCACTGGCTACTGTGAAAAAGGAAGGAATACCCCTGCTTGGACGGCTATTTTTCCACTGAGAAAATAGAATGTATTTCACCAAAAGACTACATCATCATCAGCAGGTGATCGCACATGCTCCATCTCTCTCTCTCTCTCTCTCTCTCTCTCTCTCTCTCTCTCTCTCTCTCACACACACACACACACATACATCCTTGTTTCTCCAATAACTTGTTAGAAACAGCCCAAGCCATGATACTAGTTCTATACTGATATTTTTGAATTACTAACGAAGGCTTGGACGCATCATTTGTTTTGAACCAGCAACGGCAGATTCTGATCCATCACGTAAGAAAGTAGTTCCATGCACAAATGCATTTTTTATGACCGTGCTCAGTTTTTCCTAATTTTTTTACATTTACTTGTTCATTGAACTGTTGTATATAAGCAATATCACACTCGCAGTCATGCTATATGTCCCTAAATCAGCACTGCTGTAATTACCTACAGCACTCAGCCTCTTGCCTGCGGCCAAATCACAGCAGTGCTGTTGTAGGGCCATATCGCACTCTTGCTCGTGTGATATTGCTTATATATATATATATATATATATATATATATATATATATATATATATATATATATATATATATATACACACTACCGGGCAAAAGTTTTGAAACACCTGAACACTGAAATGTTTCTCATGATCTTAAAAATCTTTTGATCGGAAGGTGTATGCTTAAATGTTTGAAATTAGTTTTGTAGACAAAAATATAATTGTGCCACCATATTAATTTATTTCATTATAAAACTAAAATTTAATAAAAAAAAAAAATAATAATTTTTTTGAAATTGATGACTTGGACCAAATAATAAAGAAAAGCAGCCACTAAGTGCCCAGCATATAGATGGGAACTCCTTCAATACTGTTTAAAAAGCATCCCAGGGTGATACCTCAAGAAGTTGGTTGAGAAAATGTCAAGAGTACATGTCTGCAAATTCTAGGCAAATGGTGACTACTTTGAAGATGCTAAAATATAACACAGTTTTGATTTATTTTGGATTTTGTTTAGTCACAATATAATTCCCATAGTTCAATTTATGTTATTCCATAGTTTTGATGACTTTACTATTATTCTAAAATGTGAAGAAAAAAAATTATAATAAAGAATAAGTGTTTCAAAACTTTTGACCAGTAGTGTGTATATACAGTATATATATATATATATATATATATATATATATATATATATATATATATATATAATATATATATATATATTGCTGTTCTCCTTTTACAGTCCTGTCCTTGGGTGGAAAGACAGTTCCATTTAATCAGATGGTAAATCGAAGATCATCTCACAAATAAATAATAATAGTAAAAAAAAAGATTTCAGCTCAGATTTTATTGTGAGCCAAAGCTTTTTCAAGCATATGAACACACATATGAAACTGATCCAGTTGGAATCAGATACTAATGCCACCTCTGCGCTGAGGATCTGTGGCGTTAATCCCCTGGAATACAGTGGATTTGAGTGTGGAAAGCTAATTTCCCTTGCTGTAATAGATGAAAGAGTTTGAGTGGCACTGTGTCACAGGCTGGATGACGGAGTGTTTTCGTCTCAGCGTGACCAGAGATCAATCACCCCATCTGATGCCAGGGCAAACACAATTGGCCAATAGTGAGAAAGCACAAATTTGGGACAGTGTCGCTTATCTGTAACCAATGATCAATAGTATGACATGATCAATAGTATGATAACAAAAAAAATCATACCAAACATTTAAAGCTACACAATGTAACTTTTGGCCCTCTAACGGTTGAAGCATAGAACTGCAAGTTACTTGTGGAGGAACACTGTTTTGGTAATTACGCGAGCTGGGCTTTGGCTCTGCATGGATGAATCTGATGGTATGAGGAGTACCGGTGTACCCATGGTTATAGGGGATCAACTTATAAGAGCAAATGTCACTAATGATAACAAAACTCGCCCCCTCCCCTAAAAAAAAAATAAAATAAATAAATATCAAAAAGAAGAAAAAGACGGATCTCTGAAAAATATGTCTTTTTAAATCAAATCACTTTTATTGTCACACAACCATATGCACAAGTGCAACAGTGGGTGAAAGTCTTGGGTGCAGTTCCGAGCAACATAGCAGTCATGACAGTGATGAGACATATACCAATTTACAATAAACATCGGATTTACACAACACAATTTACATATCTAATATACACATAATTACACAACACAATAATAATATACAATTTACAGTATACAATACACACAATATAGAATATACCTACACATAATATAGAATACACATACAATAAAAATAGTATATAAAGTATATATAAAATATACAGTAGGTTGTATTGTACTGTATTGACATTCAGGCTGTCAGTTAATATTCAGCTGCCAGTGTGTTGTTAAGAGAGAATATAATTTATGACAGTCCAGTGTAAGATAATAAGATTAATAAAGAGCAGTGCTGATGTATATTGATCGTGAGAGATCACGAGTTCAAAAGTCTGATTGCTTGGGGGAAGAAGCTGGCATGGAGTCGGCTGGTGCGGGTCCTGATGCTGCGATACTGCCTGCCTGATGGTAGCAGTGAGAGCAGCCCATGGCTTGGCTGGCTGGAGTCTCTGATGATCCTCCGAGCTTTTAAACACACCACCTGGTATATATGTCCTGGAGGGAGGGAATCTCACCTCCGGTGATGTGTCTGGCAGTTCGCACCATCCTTTGCAGGGCTTTGCAGTTGTGGGTGGTGCTATTGCCGTACCAAGCAGTGATGCAGCCAGTCAGGATGCTCTCTACAGTGCTAGTGTAGAACCGTGTGAGGATGTAGTGGTTCTTTCCAAACTTCCTCAGCCATCTCAGGAAGAAGAGGCACTGATGAGCCTTCTTCACAACGGCCTCAGTGTGGACGGACCATGTGAATTCCTCTGTGGACACCGAAGAACTTGAAGCTGCTGACTCTCTCCACTGGTGCTCCATTGATGGTGATGGGGCTGTGTTCTCTGTCTTTTCTCCTGAAGTCCACCACAAGCTCCTTGGTCTTGCTGATGTTGAGGGAGAGGTTGTGCTCTTGACACCAGCTTGTCAGAGTTTGCACCTCCTCTCTGTTTTATCATTGTCAATGATCATTGATCAGACCTACCACCATCGTATCATCAGCAAACTTAATAATGGCATTGGAGCTATGTGTTGCCACACAGTCATGTGTGTACAGGGAATACAGGAGTGGGCTGAGAACACAGTCCTGTGGGGCTCCAGTGTTGAGGGTCAGTGATGAGGAGATGTTGCTGCCCATTCTAACCACCTGGTGTCTGCTTGACAGGAAGTCCAGGATCCAGCTGCACAGCGAGCTGTTTAAGCCCAGAGCCCGGAGTTTCACATAAAGCTTGGAGGGCACTGTGGTGTTGAATGCTGAGCTGTAGTCTACAAACAGCATTCTCACATAAGTGTTCCTTTTTTCCAGGTGGGAGAGAGCAGTGTGTAGTGTAGATGCAATGGCATCATCAGATTTGTAGCCATCCCGGAAGGGAGAGTAGCAATGGTCCAAAACCCGGTCCCCTCGTATGTTGAAACTGATATGTTGGTGGTATTTTGGTGTGATTGATTTGAAATTGGCTTTGTGAAAGTCCCCAGTCACAATGAACGTGGCCTCAGGGTGCATGGTATCCTGCTCACTTATACTCCCATACAGTTCCTTGAGTGCCCAGTCTGTGTCAGCTTGTGGGGGTATGTACACAGCAGTGATAATGACCGCTGTGATTTCCCTCAGTAGCTAGAATGGTCAACAGAAGCATGAGAAATTCCAGATCAGGAGAGCAGAAAGACTTGATAGAATGTACATTCCTCTGATCACTCCAGGATTGTTGATCATAAAACATACACCACCACCTCTGCACAGAGAACCCCACGGGTTCGATGGCTGAGTCTGGAATCTCCGCAGACATCCAAGTTTCTTTAAAGCAGATAATGCAGCAGTCCCTCGTCTCTCATTGGAAAGTGATCCGCACTCTCAGCTCGCAGAGCTTGTTGTCCACAGATTGAACATTTGCCAGTAGAATACTGGGTAGCGGGGGTCAATTTGCATGACGTCTTACTCTGTTGAGAACGGCTGCTCTATTTCCCCTTTTCGGCCGGGCAGCCCAAACAAAGGGCTCCGCTGGCGTGTTTGTAAACAGTGGGTCATGCAATTTGAAATGCAATTTCCCGCAACGTCCATCCCGACAGACCTAAAATATAAATAATTATTATAGTGAATCGGGGTAAGGCAAAAACATGGTTTGGAAGACGGATTGTTGGTGTAAATGCTAAATAATTACATTTTGTTCATTTCTAACAACAACAAAACATAAATAAATAAATAAATTTCCACCCTCTCTCAAAAATTTGATGATATTTTTCTGCAGTGTCCGTAAGACTTTTATGTAAAAAAACATTTTTTGGTTTGGGAAATGAGAACAGCACTCACACACAAGCTCTGGGTTTGCTGTCAGGTCTAATATAGTTTGCATTGCCCTATCCTACAATAACAGGATAAACTGTAAAAAGTGGTAACCTCCATAAAGTTGCTTCTACCTGATATAGACTCTTACAATTAGTTTTTTTTTTTTGTTTGTTTGTTTGTTTGTTTGTTTTTTTTTTTTTGTTTTTTTTTTGGTGGATTAAATCAGGGATGTTAAATAATATTTTAACTTGAATGAAACCAGTTAATTTAGATGTTTCCACATGAAGCACACACACACACACACACACACACACACACACACACACACACACACACACACATATATATATACATATATATATATATATTAGTGTACCAAAGCACTTCACACTGAAATGTGCTGCTCAAATTAACCTTTTAAACCAGCCACACTTTCCAAATATCTGGTTCCTTAAAAGGATATGTAGAGCGGCAGGTGCTACACACAGCCACTAACAGCAACAGGGTTTTTTTTTTTTTTTTTTGTTGCACATAATGTTAGTTCTTCTGGTGTTTAGGAAAAAGAGTATGTACAGTTCTGTCAGATATTTACTCTATTTCGGAACAGTAACAGTGCAAACATCGCTAGCTTGAGAGCTTGCACATGCAATCTCCCGAACACACATGCAGTAGCAATGTGTTGGCCTTAAAGGAACTCTAACGCTAATGTGTAAATGTGGACGGCCATATGTTTCAGGTTTCCGACACAGGAAATACAATAATTTCAGAACAAGCTATTTTTGCAGCTTGACTTCGTCAAATGGTCTTTTTAGACTGGGGAAGAAGTTTTGAAATCTGAAAGGTATGTTTTCATAGTACAATGATCTATTGTATCTCAATCATGTATGAAGAATATCTTAATTTATCATGACACATTTAATATTATCTTGCTCCACATCTAGTGTTCTGATACAATATCCTTTGTATTCTGCTATATCTGTAAATATCATCATCCGTTCCTTTACTTACTGACTAATATTTCATGAATAATTAATAATTACTGTATATAATTACTCTTTTAAAATATCACCACTTTCATTTATGGAGACACTATAAATTCTCCCTAAGCAAAACAAATGCACCTATTGCAAGCTAAGCTATTTAAACAGTTGACTGGTTAGGGAGACTAAGGAGGACTAAGTGCAAATCCTCTCATTTTATTCATTACCTTTTCCTGTCTTTATTATGTCTGTCTGCACAGCAATTAGGACCTGAGCTAAGAAGACCGACAGCAGGTATGATGGTGTGACTTTTTGAGGCAACACACTAATGGACATCTCACTGGGTCAAAGTGTCTCGGTGTCATGAGGAGGAGGGTGCTTGAGTAATCGGCCTCTGTCTCAGCCTTGCCGAGAGCCTGGGGAGTGAATCAGCACAGCTGGAAAGCAGCCATCAGTCTCAGTAGGCCTTTGGGATGGACCACTACACCTCCTCTCGGGAACCATTCTTCCCTCTGTCAAAACCAGAGATAAATACATGCAAGTGAGAGTGGGAGAATGAGAGATTGAGGCAGGAGGGTAGAGCTTCCAACTCCCAGATAAATGCTTCCTTGATTTGCTTATTTAGTCTTTAATGGTTCTTGCTTTGGAAGGAAGCCGAGTTCTTTAATTTGTTTTCCCCTCCCTAAATTCCTCTTTAGTCTGTTAAAGAAAATAAAGAACTTTACCCAGAACTTTGCATGTAATGTAAAAGCTGTGGTTTATCTACTAATATCCTTGTATTACATTACTTTTTTTACTAATACCTGACATATTTTCCCATCGTCCCAGTAACGAAGCAAAATTACTCCCCTCAGGATTTCCGCTTAATCAATAACAACAACAACAACAAAAATAACCCCAACATCTTCAGCTGCTTCAGATTCAGATAGTTTACAATACCATTATATGTAATGTCTTATAATACGTTTCCTAGGAGAAAACCATTTTCTTCCCTAGTCTGCCGACAATCCAGATATATTACAAATACATTAAAGATGTTTTGTTTAAGTTTTATTTGTCATATACAAATTGGTACACTATGAAAAGGAAAGGCAGTGAAACATTTTTATTGGGGTAAGTTGTCATGTGTTTTATTGTATTATATAACATAATATTGTGCACATTACAGTTTACATGTTGCAATGATGAGTTTTGTCATTGTTTTACTGTTTAAATAATGCTGAAAAGCAGATACTAATAACACTGTATTTTTAATTAATTTATTTAAGTATTGCATGACATTATAAGTGTGTTAGCTGAGAAGAACTACTTTAAATCAAAGAGCAACTGATGTTATAAGCAGCATTTTCAGAGAAGGTGAGAGCGATGACAATGAGGCAGGAACATGGACAGGTACAAATGTGACGATAATCTGACGCATCTCTCCTAATCAGCCTGTCTGTCTGAAAGATGAGGGGAGAGAGGGAGATGATAGACAGCTCTGTGGCGTGATGTTGCTTAATGCTCTTTCACTGTGTGGCACGTCTGCATTAACTGATGAGAGTGCACTGCCACTCTGCTGATTAAGAGAGTCTTTGTATTAAACTTCCTCATCAGGAAGAACAGATTTGCCCCACTCTGTCACCCCTGTAGAGAGTTGTTTAAACTCTAAAGATTTACTGGCTCACTTTGCACTCTATTTGTCAGAAATGTATTCTGTAAAATGTTGTGAACTGAATGTACTGTAAAACTTGCATCAGTTGCTGGGGTTTGCTGTTTAACTGTTTAACCCTTGCATATGTACCATCACATATTTTTTATGGTCAATAACTGGCTCAAACAGAGGAGCATCACACATTTTTGTTTCTGCATTAGCCAATGACGTCACAATTTGCTAAATTCAAACTGGCTTTCGAGCTTACACACAGAGACTGGCAGAGCGCATTCATTTTAGCACACACAATTACTCATACAGTCTTTTCAAGCACATGATAAGTTAATTTTATACACAGACACTAAATAGCCACAAATATACCACAATAAGAAAAGTTTACAGCTTATCTACGCACAGTCAACTCATCAAACATAATCATCCACACAGCCATGTCTACTTATTAGATGGTTATGCAGTTGTGACTATAAGTCACACAAAAAGCTACTCAAACAGTCTGTTTAATCATACGATACATTTAATTTTTTGAAACAGACAGCAACATTGTCACCAACGTAACAGGATAACAGTTTACATCTCATATACAGTTAACACATCTATGAAAGCGATCATCTAGGGTAGCAGCCATGTCTGCTTGTTAGGTGGATATATGTCATTCACAAAAGCACAAGTTTATTCAATGCATAGACATCCAAATGGTCACAAAGTACCATAATTACAGTTTACAGCTAATTTAATGGATAAAAATAGACCGTGATGTAAATTTTACAATTCAGTTTGTCGTATATTTGTAGCGCAAACTCTGTATGTGACCTGTAAAGCTGGTACTTGCGTATCAATGGCAAAAAAAGTCTGAAAATACAATGAACAAGAACTAAGGTCAGACCATGTGGGGGAGAAGAAAAGTCTCTCTATTCACATGCAATCAAACTAAATATTATGTGATAAGCACAAAACTTCAGTCAAAGGAGAGTTTGTCATAAAAATAATAATTATAATAATAATAATTATCTTCAGGGGAAAAGGCTACACATGGGCATAGCAGAAGGACTGAAATGTGTCAAGTGTAGTAGTATGGACTCACAGTAGCATCATCTTTGACTTTTAACAGGAATTAAAACGAGGCTGTGACAAATAGACTTACCATCTCTTCAATGGCATGCACAGTATAAAGCTGTATAAAATTCAACTTATGCTGTGTGGAGTTTTTTGTCTACTGAATGAAATTGTTTTGTCCGTGGAATGATCCAAAAACACTTTAAACTGCAATACAGCCCTTTGACTGTACACGTCCATTCCTCAAAGCCTCGTTGTCATTCGCATAAAAAATAAAAGATGCCGCTGCTGTGAATAAGGCCTAGTAAAAGGCACTGGTAAAAAACAATGCACCGGCAGACCATACTATTTGTCAATTAATGTATTTAACTAAAGATAAAAGAAATAAATCAAACAGAGTACAATAGAGATAACCTGTTTGTTCATATCCTTATTATAGCATATACAATATTTTATGTTTTTATATTTTATTTTTATTTGTTTTTAATTAAATCAAGAAATCAAGAATTAATAAATTACTACACTCTGCCCCCCTCTAGTGTGCTGGCTGTGAAGTGTCACGTTACTGTGTCCTAACAGATTTTACATTGCTTGCATTCTTTTGATATTTTACATGTGGAAATAAATCACTCTGGGCGGCACTCAGGGGAATTTAGACCATATTCATAAAACAAGTTAATTTAAGTTGGATCTTATTTTAAAACATATTAAGGCACCAGCAGATACCAGTTCTTACTAAGTACAGTTTTCTTGCTATTTTTAGTGATGAAAATAGACAACCTGCTATCCTATCAACAACTGCTCATGAATACAATGTTTGAGATCAATATTTGAATCAGCAACATTTTCAAAGGAATAGTAAACCCAAAAATGATCAAATAATTCACAAATTTGTTGTTATTTCAAACCCATGCTAATATATTTTGTATGCTTAAGAAAGAGAAACAAATATCCCCCTCCATCTCTTTCCAATACAATGGCAGTTGATTGATACTCACTTTTAAGCTTAAAGAAGACCCCAAAGTATAATTTAAGTAGTCCAATGTCCATGCTATTCATTTGTCATATTTCAGGTCATCTGATGGCATATGATGGCATTTTGGGGAGAAGTAATGGAAATTGTTGATGTCTGCTGAGTGCACGAGTGAAGCCTGTCCGGGTGATAACTTGCATTGTTTTTACCACTATACAACACACGTTCTCATATGAACACACACACTTCTGTGAACGAAGCTCTCTCATAGCGCCTATAAATGTGCAATTGGCACCAAGATTTTGGAATCTTGACTTGGAATATTATGCATGAGTTCCATGGACTAATTTTATGATAATTTTGGAGGCTTTTTTTAAGCTTTAAAGTGAGGCACTATCAACTTCCATTGTATTGAGAAGACAGTCCACAGAAGACAGTCCAATATTTATTAGAACTTTTTTGTTAAGCAGGAGAAAGAAAGTCATACAGGTTTGTAATGGCAGAAGTAAATTAGAACATAATTTCCATTTCTGGCTTAACTATCCCTTGTGGCACAAATGCAAAAATGATCCCTGTGACACTTTATTAACCAAAGTCAGTTTTAGATATCTCATGACTATAGAGTTCTTTACGACATTTGCTCCTTTACATTCTGACTTTTATAATTTTAGATTGTTTCCACTTTGGGAGGTTCTGACCGAAAAAGATCTAACTTGTGTATTATCCCAGTCTTGGCAATGGGATGCAGTTCGCAAACACTCATGCTAACTAGCTCATTAAATAGGAAATATGTGTAGCAGGCAAAAGGCAAAGTGTTATTTTTTATAACAACATATCCAGAATTGCTTTTGAACACATACTGTGAAAGAGGCTTTAGTGTTCTTGACTTCACACATCAAAAATGTCAAACTCTCTTGGTATGTATGCATTCCTTCATTTCATTTCAGAAGCGTCGTTAACACTGGCTTATAACTGTAAAATCACCTGACACTGGTTGTTGACATGAATCCAAAGTTTTGCTGGTATTGTTCCTACACGATCTAAACATGTCACACAGCTTGTATAAAAAAAAAAAAAAAAATACAATATATATATATACAGGTGCATCTCAATAAATTAGAATGTCGTGGAAAAGTTCATTTATTTCAGTAATTCAACTCAAATTGTGAAACTCGTGTATTAAATAAATTCAATGCACACAGACTGAAGTAGTTTAAGTCTTTGGTTCTTTTAATTGTGATGATTTTGGCTCACATTTAACAAAAACCCACCAATTCACTATCTCAAAAAATTAGAATACATCATAAGACCAATAAAAAAAACATTTTTAGTGAATTGTTGGCCTTCTGGAAAGTATGTTCATTTACTGCATATGTACTCAATACTTGGTAGGGGCTCCTTTTGCTTTAATTACTGCCTCAATTCGGCGTGGCATGGAGGCGATCAGTTTGTGGCACTGCCGAGGTGGTATGGAAGCCCAGGTTTCTTTGACAGTGGCCTTCAGCTCATCTGCATTTTTTGGTCTCTTGTTTCTCATTTTCCTCTTGACAATACCCCACAGATTCTCTATGGGGTTCAGGTCTGGTGAGTTTGCTGGCCAGTCAAGCACACCAACACCATGGTCATTTAACCAACTTTTGGTGCTTTTGGCAGTGTGGGCAGGTGCCAAATCCTGCTGGAAAATGAAATCAGCATCTTTAAAAAGCTGGTCAGCAGAAGGAAGCATGAAGTGCTCCAAAATTTCTTGGTAAACGGGTGCAGTGACTTTGGTTTTCAAAAAACACAATGGACCAACACCAGCAGATGACATTGCACCTCAAATCATCACAGACTGTGGAAACTTAACACTGGACTTCAAGCAACTTGGGCTATGAGCTTCTCCACCCTTCCTCCAGACTCTAGGACCTTGGTTTCCAAATGAAATACAAAACTTGCTCTCATCTGAAAAGAAGACTTTGGACCACTGGGCAACAGTCCAGTTCTTCTTCTCCTTAGCCCAGGTAAGACGCCTCTGACGTTGTCTGTGTTTCAGGAGTGGCTTAACAAGAGGAATACGACAACTGTAGCCAAATTCCTTGACATGTCTGTGTGTGGTGGCTCTTGATGCCTTGACCCCAGCCTCAGTCCATTCCTTGTGAAGTTCACCCAAATTCTTGAATCGATTTTGCTTGACAATCATAAGGCTGCGGTTCTCTTGGTTGGTTGTGCATCTTTTTCTTCCACACTTTTTCCTTCCACTCAACTTTCTGTTAACATGCTTGGATACAGCACTCTGTGAACAGCCAGCTTCTTTGGCAATGAATGTTTGTGGCTTACCCTCCTTGTGAAGGGTGTCAATGATTGTCTTCTGGACAACTGTCAGATCAGCAGTCTTCCCCATGATTGTGTAGCCTAGTGAACCAAACTGAGAGACCATTTTGAAGGCTCAGGAAACCTTTGCAGGTGTTTTGAGTTGATTAGCTGATTGGCATGTCACCATATTCTAATTTTTTGAGATAGTGAATTGGTGGGTTTTTGTTAAATGTGAGCCAAAATCATCACAATTAAAAGAACCAAAGACTTAAACTACTTCAGTCTGTGTGCACTGAATTTATTTAATACACGAGTTTCACAATTTGAGTTGAATTACTGAAATAAATGAACTTTTCCATGACATTCTAATTTATTGAGATGCACCTGTATATATATATATATATATATATATATATATATATATATATATATATATATATATATATATATATATCCCATAAAAATCCACACAGGTACCATGCATAGTGAGATCAAACCTGTTACATGGATGAGCAGCAGAAACATTGCATCTTGTGTCCTGAAATATCTGCTGCTTCTCTATAACTTGTTAATCTGTTAAATACAATGATACCATTTCACATCACATTACATTATGTTAGCTGACAGATCCACATCTTAAATTACAGAGACTTACAACCCTCAAACAGGGTAAAGGCATTGAAGGCCTGTCTCTGTGCGAAGTGTAGCATAGCTACTTACGTTACATCGCATAGCCCTTTGTTTTTACCCTCATGATTATGTAGTATGTTTATAATTTTTAAATCAGCAGAATTCAACAAATATGTTTAATATGTCATAGAAAATGGTAACACTTTACAATATGGTTCCATTTGCTAACATTCGTTAATGCATTAGGTATCATGAACAAACAATGTACAATATATTTTAGCAGTATTTATTAGTCTTTGTTAATGTTAGTTAATAAAAATACAATTGTTTATTGTTAGTTCATGCTAGTTCATAGTGCATTAAGTAATATTAACTAATATATCTTCTGATTTTACAAACATTAACCAGGATTAGTAAATGCTGTAAATGTCCATTGTTAGTTCATGTTAAATAATGTTGTGAACTAATGTTAACAAATTGAACCTTATTGTAAAGTGTTACCCAGAAATCCAAGTTTGCAAGGCAGAAAAACATGTTTACAAAATCAACGAATGTTGAAGCAGACAATACTGGCCCTAAATAGGAAGTGGAAGTTCTGTCACATGGTCCGAAACTATTTCACAATGTCAACGGCCCATACTTATTGTTGAGCCTTGCTAGGTATTGAGACATGCATGTAACCAATTGTGAAAAAAAAAAAAAAAAAAGTCATTAAAGAGACCTTAGTCCTTTGAATGACCTCTCATCCATATCTCATTTTGAATATATTGAATCATGTCGTGATGCATATATCACAAAGACTACATATAAAAAAAATTATTAAAAAACACTCTGAGGGAGGGCTGCGAAGGCAAAAGCCCCTGGGATAGCTGGCAGTGCAGCAGGAGTTGCGTGTGGAGTGAGTGAGGTTTGTGAGTGGGCGCCATCAGAGACACCTTGCAAATTCATGTCTTCACATGCTCGTAGAGTGTTTTGTGAGGGATGGGGGGCATGTCAGCAGGGGAGGCCTCTTGATGTGGAGAGGTAACCACCAGCATCAGCAGATGTAGCCCTGCTTAGTTTATTTTCACCAGCCTGATCTCACATAAAAATCGGCAAGTGAGTGCCGATTTTTCTTTAGCCGAAATCGGTATACGTTGACCAAATTTGAAAACACTGTCTCCAGAGGCTAAAGTGGTAAGTGTTTCAGAGCATAGAAACAAGTGTGACATTCATTTATATCCAGGAGAGGTCACCAGAAGCCAGTTGTAAAAAGAATTGTTTTCAGCTGAACAGGGTGTAAAACAGTGAAGAGAAATTTTTATTTTATTTAATCTACCTCCTAACCAAAACCCAAATCTAACACGAGGGAAAGTAATTGTTGTTGAGCCGTTCCAAACATGTCCAATGGGAGATAGGGCATGTCAGTGAGTCGGCATACTGTTGCCGATCCTAGGGTAATGGAACTTTCGGAAACAGCATGCCGACTTCCCGTGTGATCATACTGATTTTCACACAGGGATTGTGTGAAGAGAGAAAAAGATATTAAGAACTAGCTGAGGAGTGCTTACTTTTGGCCTCCATTTGCGTGTGTGTGTGCTCATGGGAACGGTTGACAATTTGGAGGCTAGGGAGTGAGCAAATGGGCCAACATGAGGAGTCTGCACTCATGATGAATCTGGCAACCTCTTGAGCAGTTCGGGAGCTCAAAAAAACCCACATATGCACTCAGCATTCAGGGCTCTGAAATGATTCACATGAATCATCCATTGCACTGCTGTTCACAATTCACTTGCTAATGATTCAAGTACGTGAATCATCAGAAAGCAACATGCTGTATCGTGAAAGGGTTGACACCATGAATGTGAATCATAAAGGACATGAGAACATCGCGAAAATCTGTGAGGAATTCTGTTCGCAAGGGTGGCATTGATCATTTTGCCAGCTGATTCACTTTTTCACATGATCAGATGGCTGAAAGTGACCTTAAGAAATTAGCAAAAGTGAAATGAACTGAGGAGGAGTTTTATCAGAAAGTGAATGATGAAAGGGAGGCTGGTGATAGAGAAAGAGAGAGATTAAATGTAGGGCACAATTGGGCTAAAATGTCCCCTGGAGTAAGATACATTTGATTTGATTTTCTCCCAAAACAGAATGTGGGATCACAATGTAGATTCATTGGTTTATAAAATACTTGAGATGTGATTGAAATTAGCAGGAAATGGTGCACTTTTTCAGAAATGGTTATTTAAATAAGCATTATCTTAATTTGTACAAAAAAAAAAAAAAAAAAAAAAAAAAAAAAACATCTATCTGTTTCAGAAGTATTTGCATAAGTTTTGCCCTATATTTTTTCTTCTTATAGTAGGTATATCTACAGTATACTGTATCACTGACCCTTCAATACCTTCTTTTTAATGAATTTTAATCAAAACAACCTTCTGTTACTATTTATTTTCACACAAATTATGTTGCTCCATCAATATTCATTTTTTTTTCCAATCTTGATACATTTTGCGCATTTTCAAACAGAAAGCTATGTTGAATTTACCACAAAGCCACTGTTTACACTTTTCAAGAGAATCCACCTACTGTCTTACGAAATTTGTTCTTTTGGGTTACGCTGTTTCCATTGACAACCTTACGTGTTGCCACTCAAAGAGGGAGAACATAATCTTCACTTCGGCGTGAGTCGCATGAACAACAAGGAGTGAGATTTAAAATTGTGCACCTCAAGTGTAGAAAATCTGAGAGGTAGTGTATTATAAGGAGCCCATAACACAGGGCTTCAGACGTCATGACCCACATATGTGTTTCCAATAGTGTCATCTTGATGCAGCGTCTCGTTCCATATTCAGGGAACCAGGATTACATATGTAAACGAGACTTTGTTTCTGCATATTAAGATGCGAAAGGAGAAAGTATTTTAACATAGAAAAAATATATAGACATTACCTTTAGTTTATTTTCTAGCGATGATGATTTTGACGAATCATGTTGAATAGTATTCCATGTATTCCATTTTGGATAGCATTACACAGAGCCAGAAGGTTAGAAGAAGATCCCTTAGTCCAAGAGACCTCTTCAGGTCTCTAATATGAGTAGCCAGTTTGTTGATTAATTTTAATGTGGCTAAAGGTGACAGGAAATGGTTTCTCACACCACTGTAGGGTTGAGTGACCAAACTTACCTGCCTTAATTTCAGATGAGGCTGTTGTGCTGTGAGTCATCAACAATGTTTCTAATATTCTCTTCAGCACTGTTTTAAATAGATCTGGTCAGTTAAATTTTCTACTCACACAGCCTCAAGCACATCGGTAGAGTCGGCTGAGAAAGAAAATGATGGAGGGAAAGAGAATGAGAGGTTTAGTATGAGAACGATGGTTTAGTAATGCTCTGTAGCTCAAAGGGTTGTCCTGGGCAAATAACATCCAGAAACCACAAGCTCACACTTGGGCTGACCCAAGTGAGAGCCCCTATTCGTGGTTCGGTCTCATAATTCCCCACGTTGCAACATGTCTGCATTGCCACTGTGGAACTGGGCTTCAGTTACATTATACGTCATCTCTGGCACCAAACTGCCACCCTTGGCTGGCGCTGTTGGCTGGCACCCTCATTTTGCTCTGAGGTTTGAGCTAGGGGGCTTATAGAAGATGGAAAGAAAGACAGAGAGAGAGAGAGAGATTGAAAGAATGGATGGAAGGGAGGGTAGATGCCGACATATTAATGCCAGAAACTGTTTTTTTTTTTTTTTTGCGAATGGTCAGTGAAAGTGCTTAACCTTCAAACCTCATATATATATATGGTTTTCTGCATTAATTGGTCATAAAATGTTCATCGAAGTCAGTCAAACAACAATGTGCTTAAGCTAACAACACACAAACAAGTATAATCTGTCATGTCTTAAACACAACCCCCTAAACATTCACAGTCCTGTGTAAAAAGTAAGTGAACCCTTGGATTTAATAACTGGTCGATCCTCCTTTGGCAGCAATAACCTCAGTCAAGCATTTCCAGTTGCTGCGGATTAGACCTGCACAATGCTCAGAAGGAATTTTGCACCATTCTTCCTTACCAAACTGCTTCATCTCAGATATTCTCAGGATGTCTGGTGTGAACTGCGATGCCACAACATCTTTATTGTGTTAAAGTCTGGGCTCTGACTGGGCCACTCCAAAAGGTGGATTTTCTTTTTTTTTTTAAGCCATTCTATAGTGGATTTTCAATGTTCAGGGTCTTTATCCTTCTGCATCACCCAGCTTTTATGGAGCTTTATCTGGCACACAGCCACCATTACATTATCCTGTAGGATATTTTGATAAATTTGCTAATTAATTTTTCCCCTTGATGATGGCAAACAGTCTAGGCAGCAAAGCAGCCCTAAACTGAAATTATCCCTCAACCATACTTCACCGTTGGGATGATGTTTTATGTATGCAGTGCCCTTTTTAAGCCATATGTAGTGCTGCATTTTCTTCCCAAGCAATTCAACCTTAATTGCCAACTCCACACCAGCAGATGCTTCTTATGAAAATGTTAGAGTGCTTTTTATATGTCAAAGTATCTCTGACCTAAACCTCCGATCTCGTTTCATTAACCAGATGCCAGGTTTGCCAACTCCTGACTCTAATTAGCTTTCCTTGATGTCATTAGCCTAGGGGTTCACATACTTTTTCCAACCTACACTGTGAATGTTAGAATGATGTATTCAATATGTACAAAAACAATACAATAATTTGTGTGTTATTAGCTAAAACAGATTGTACTTGTTCATTATTGTAACTTAGATGAAGATCAAACCAGATTTTAAAAACAAATTTCTGCATAAATGCAGGTAATTCCTAAGGGTTCACATACTTTTTATTGCCTCTCTCTCTCTCTCTCTCTCTCTATATATATATATATATATATATATATATATATATATATATATATATATATATATATATATATATACACACTACCGGTCAAAAGTTTTGAAACACTTGACTGAAATGTTTCTCGTGATCTTAAAAATCTTTTGATCTGAAGGCATATGCTTAAACGTTTTAAATTAGTTATGTAGACAGAAATATAATTGTGCCACCATATGAATTTATTTCATTATAAAACTAAAATTTAATTAAAAATAAAAAAGTTTTTGTAATTGATGACTTGGACCAAATAATAAAGAAAAGCAGCCAATAAGTGCCCAACATAGATGGGAACTCCTTCAATACTGTTTAAAAAGCATCCCAGGCTGATACCTCAAGAAGTTAGTTGAGAAAATGTCAAGCGTACATGTCTGCAAATTCTAGGCAAAGGGTGACTAACTTGAAGATGCTAAAATACAACACAGTTTTGATTTATTTTGGATTTTGTTTAGTCACATCATAATTCCCATAGTTCCATTTATGTTATTCCATAGTTTTGATGACTTTACTATTATTCTAAAATGTGAAAAAAAAAAATAATAATAAAAAAAAAAAAAAAATATATATATATATATATATATATATATATATATATATATATATATATATATATATATATATATATATATATATATATATAACAAAATTATGTAGTTTCGACCCCTGTAAAAGATCTACACAGCTCCAAGATGCTGAAATGAAGTCTGTTGCATTGGCCACAGGAAATGTGTCCACCTCTTTCTCTCATATGGTGCCAGCTTGCGCTGAGGAGGGGAGTGTTCCTGATGACTGTGTTGTCCAGCCTCAGCGTAATTCAGAAAATCTGGCAGAGTTGAAAAATATGTTTTGGCATTTGTTGAAGGAAAACCTTGCTAAATTGAAGTCTCTTATTTCTGAGATGTGGCATAGGGGGGCATGGTCATGTGTCTGTCTAGGTTTTGTTCAGATTATACAAAGGTGAATAATGTTACAACGCCTGATTCATTCCTGCTTCTGATCATGTAAGATTGTGTGGATAGCATGGGTTCATATAGGTTTGTAACAAAGATTGATCTCCTCAAAGGATATTACCATGTTCCATTAACGCCGCGTGCCCAGGAGATTTCTGTGTTAAAAACACTGTCGGGGTTATATTCTTACATTCTTTGCGTAGCCCAAATCAGTACATTATTCGCTGGACTTTGTTTTTGCAGTCAAACAGTGTGGAGATCCGCCATATTCATGGTGTGGAAAATGTTATGGCCAATTCGCTGTCCCATTCCCTGACTAAATGATGTTGCCATTTTGAATGTCTTATCTCTCTCCTCTTGCTTTCCTATGTCCTCTTGTTTCAGAATTTTTCAAGGTGCCAGAAATTGCTGGAAGATGGGTTTATATCTGTGGATTTACAAGTTGTTCGAGCAGTTGTGTTGATGCAAGCTGGTTGAAAAAAAAAAAAAAAAAAAAAAAAAAATCCTATGGACTGTACAGCAGCTTTGGATAAGTAGCCTTGATGAATAACTTAAATGGTTAGGGTTGCAAATTCAGCCTAAATAAAGCTGTCACTCAGTAGGGGCTAGCTAGTTTGGGACCAAATGTTGCTTTTTAGTTACTGATAAACTTATATTTCCCATAAATTAAAAAAACATAAACTCAGCAAAAAAAGAAACGTCCCTTTTTCAGGAAACTGTATTTTAAAGATAATTTTGTAAAAATCCAAATTACTTTACAGATCTTTATTGTAAAGGGTTTAAACAATGTTTTCCATTCTTGTTCAATGAACCATAAACAATTAATGAACATGCACCTGTGGAACAGTCATTAAGACACTAACAGCTAACAGATGGTAGGCAATTAAGGTCACAGTTATAAAAACTTAGGACACTAAAGAGATCTTTCTACTGACTCTGAAAAACACCAAAAGAAAGATGCCCAGGGTCCCTGCTCATCTGCGTGAACGTGCCTTAGGCATGCTGCATGGAGGCATGAAGACTCCAGATGTGGCCAGGGCAATAAATTGCAATGTCCGTACTGTGAGATGCCTAAGACAGCACTACAGGGAGACAGGAAGGACAGATGATCGTCTCGCAGTGGCAGACCACATGTAACAACACCTGCACAGGATTGGTACATCCGAAATCACACCTGTGGGACGGGTACAGGATGGCAACAACAACTGCCCGAGTTACACCAGGAATGCATAATCCCTCCATCAGCACTCAGACTGTCCACAATAGGCTGAGATAGGCTGGACTGAGGGCTTGTAGGCCTGTTGTAAGGCAGGTCCTTACCAGACATCACCGGCAACAATGTCAGCTATGGGCACAAACCCACCTTCGCTGGACCAGACAGGACTGGCAAAAAGTGCTCTTCACTGACGAGTCGCGGTTTTGTCTCACCAGGGATGATGGTCGGACTCGCGTTTATCATCAAAGGAATGTGCGTTACACTGAGGCCTGTACTCTGGAGCGGGATCGATTTGGAGGTGGAGGGTCCGTCATGGTCTGGGGCTGTGTGTCACAGCATCATCTGCCTTAATGAGCTTGTTGTCATTGCAGGCAATCTCAATGCCGTGCGTTACAGGGAATACATCCTCCTCCCTCATGCGACACCCTTCCTGCAGGCTTATCATGACCCTCCAGCATGACAATGCCACCAGCCATACTGCTTGTTCTGTGCATGATTTCCTGCAAGACAGTAATGTCAGTGTTCTGCCATGGCCAGCGAAGAGCCCAGATCTCAATCCCATTGAGCATGTCTGGGACCTGTTGGATCAGAGGGTGAGGGCTAGGGCCATTCCCTAGCCCTCACAGCTCCACCCTGGCCCTTCGTGTCTTCGGCTACTCTTCGGGCACCATGTTCCAAGGCTCCGTCCCTCGAGCCTCTCATGGCTCCAACTTCCATGGCTCCGCCCCTCGAGCCTCTCATGGCTTCACCTCCCACGGACTTTGCCCTGGTCCTATGCCCCTCGCCCTTTCTCGCCACGCCACGCCCCACGCCTCAAGATCCCCCCCCCCCCCCCGCTCCCTACATAACTTTGAATTATGTCATGTATTACATGTTTTGTTTATGTGTTGGGGTGTCAGGAGCCACCCCTTAGTTGGGGGGATATGTCAGGTGTATTCTGTTGATTCATGTCTTTTATTTTGAAATTCTAGTTCCTGTTTCAAGTCATGTGTTCCTGTTTCCCTAGTCATGTGATTTCTGTTTTCCCTCCATGTTCATGTGTCATGTTTTCATTGGTTTATTGTTTAATTATCTTGTTATCAGTTCTGTTTGTTCATTGGTTTATGTTCTCCCTTGTCTTGTATTTAAGCCCTCATGTTTTCATTGTCTAGTTGTCAAGTATTGAATGTGAGTGTAGATGTTTATGTCAGGCCACGGCCACGTTCAAGTCAAGTCATAGTCAAGTCTAGTCTAGTCTAGTCCATGTTCATGTTTTGTTTTGTAGTCAGGGTTATTGGTTTTCACGTTCTGTAAATAAACTGCATTTGGGTTCTTCATCTTCACGTCATCTTCGTCATTGCCATCATTGCCAGCAGCCAACATCGTTACACCTACTAGTTAAGAAAAGCATAATGGAATCATTATATGAAAGGTTTAGCAGGCAGAGTTTAAGCCATATAAATTAATTGGGCAAAAAAAAAAGAAAAAAAAAGAAAAGACAAATAGAGAGTCAATCCATTTCGTAAACCCCTCACGTTACCAGCAGCACAGGAGGGAAACTGAGGACATAAAAAATTTGATGGACAGATCAAGAGAGATAGAAAGAAATAAGAAATATGTTTTGATTATTGGGAGGTACCTCCCATCCTCCCTTGTTTTTTTTTTTTTTTTTTTTTTTTTTTTTATAATTTTTTTCTCTCTCTCTGAAGCCTATGGTACCATATTATATATTTCTGTGAAACACAGTTATTGTGCAGGGAGTATTTGGTGTGGCCAAAACCCCAGCAAAACTGGTAATAATCTGACAGCTGAAGGAGATACCCCCACAGACAATGGCTCCTAATCCAGACAGATCAATAGCACTCTCAGGCAGGGCTCCCAGCTCCCTCTGTACCCACGTCTGTTCACTGTCAGCTGGGCCTACAAGGGTGCTGTCGCCTGCAGGCTTAAATGCCTGGATGTCCCCAAGGGTGTCAGTAGGTTAATGATTATGATGATCAAGGCCCTCTGGGGTCAGCATTGAACTTGGAGATGTAAGAAGGGCAAGCAAGACTGAGAAAAGTGGAGCATCTGGACCAAATGAGAGGAAAAGTCTAATTGTGCTTTCATGGAAACAGACGAGCCAGTTACCCACACGGGCCTTGATCACAACTTTTGCTATCACCACAGCTTGTCAAAACACATGGAACGTGCTCTACCTCTGCATGTGTGTGCGTTTGAGAGGGAGAAATAAAAATAAATAAAAATGTCTTCATCTCTTTGGTCATCATAGGCCACTTAGTGGCAAAGCAACTGTTGTAGCAGTTTGAATCAAGATTAACTGGTTTCAGAAGCCTTGAGATAGATTGATCATACTGTTCTTTGTAGGTCATGGTTCTCCAAAGCACATCTGTGCAATACATTTTAAATGTAAAGACCATGGCTGAGAGTTCAAAGGTGGCAGGTTCACCCTGGTATGGGTGACAATCAGTCAAACATAATGTTTTATTAAATATTAAATGTATTATTAATATTAGTATTAATAAATTATAATTTATAAAATGTATGTTTTATTTTATCTATAATATAATATTATTTAATACTATATTATATAATATTAACATCAATGAATACATAAGATTACAGTTACAGCAACAAAACAATTTTTAAAGGTTAGATCAGGTAGAAAAAAACTCAACAGCTCCTGCAACAGTTGCAGGTTAGCATTTTTTTTTTTTTTTTTTTACAGTGTATCATTGCAGAATGAATGAATGAATGAATGAATGGATGGATGGATGAATGAATTAATGAATGTATTGTTAAACAAATGTCCCAATTGTTTTATTTTAATTTTTCATTTTAATTTTATTTTTTCTCCAGCTGTGTCTGAATTCCATACAAGTGGGACTGGATCTCATTGATGACATGGTCAAGGTGTGATTTTGGAACCAGTGAAAAGACTGCAGGACATGTCAACCTCCAGGATTTTACAACTAATAGGATGGGGGGACATGTCTCCCCAATGTATGGAAGTTAGGAATTTGCACTCCCACCGATCATGTACATTTAAAGGTGCACTCAGGTTTTTTTTCTCATAAAAAAAGTGAAATATATATAAACATTATGACCACTCATTAGATGAAGACTCCAGTAATATCAGTAACCTATAAAAGCTGTTTTATTCTACATGGAGAGGGTCCCCTCATGGGGGCTGCTGTGTTAGGATCACATGACCAGCCGAAAACTACTCGTTTAATCTCAGTAACCGCCCTATTATTGGACAATTTCACTCATGGATTAAATTAATCATGTCTGACTGTGATTAGATAATTTCTACAATGGCATTTTTAACTGAAAACAATGCATCACATGATATCTGCCTTTGATCTCTTAAGTGGCTGATCCACTACGGGAAGAAAGAACTGTCTGCCTTGACAGTACTTATTACACTCTATGGTTAGGTTTGGGGATGGGGTTTGGGTTAGGGTTTAACCCTCTGGGGTCTGAGGGTGTTTTGGGCCCTGGAGAAGTTTTGACTTGCCTTGACATTTGTGTTTTTTTCAGTTGCTTAAAAACATATTAATGGCTAAAGTCTAATAACACTGTATTCAGCACAAACTGGGCTACAATAATATGTGAGCAACATGTATGTACATGTTTGTATTTTTGACAAAATTATGTTTATGCATGGTTTTTGAAAAAACAAAAAAAATAAGTCACTGAAATAAGGCCATATAACACATACTAAACATTTGTTCAGAAGACTTTTGAGGACTGGATCTTGTAGCCTAGAGTTTTTGATACAAAATTATGTGAAAACCATCCTGATCACTCATTCATTCAAAACAATATAGTTATTTAACTTTTATAAGACACTTTTAGTGTTAGAAAGGCCATATGCGAGGAGGCGTGGATGATCATGAATATTGATGTGATTCACACCTGAGGAGACAAAGACCCCTCCCCTGAGAGAGAATGAATGTGAGGAGACTTAATGATTGAATGTATTGTTTGTAGTTTAAGTTAAAAGAAGTAATCCGACTATACATTTTCTTTACATAAAGACTTTACTTAAAAACTTTAGACCTACACTACTATTTAAAAGTTTTAGATCGGTAAGATTTTTAAAATGTTTTTAAAAGAAGTCTCTTCTGCTCACCAAGGCTGCATTTATTTGATCCAAAATACAGCAAAAACAGTGATATTGTGAAATATTTTTACAATTTAAAATAACTTTTCTATTTGAATATATTGTAAAATGCAATTTATTCCTGTGATCAAAGCTGAATTTTCAGCATCATTACTGCAGTCTTCAGTATCACATGATCCTTCAGAAATCATTCTAATATGCTGATTTTCTAATATGGGCATATTTACAGCACATTTTACACATTTACACCCAAACAGATATTTGCAAGCACAAGCTTCGTTTATGATAATGAGGCAGCATAAACACTAGTTAAAATACAATATAAACATTCATATTATTTTTATATCATATTACATATCATATTTATATCATACAGCATACAATTTAAATATCTGCTTTAGCTGAATCAACATTTAAATGTAACTAAAACTTGCCTATTAGGACATTTTTCAAATTTCAATACTTTGAATACTGGCTGGCAAGTCTGGAAATAATCCAACTAGTAAAATATGTAGGTTTATATAAAATAGCATGTCAACTAATGTAAGTAAAGACTTACTCATCCGAAATTGTGGATCAAGTCACTCTTCAAACATTCATCGTTGGAGTCCCGCTCTTCTTCCAAGGAAAATGTGATCTCTTCATCACTATCCAGGAGCTTCCTCACCTGTGTAGCGTGCCATCTTTCAAATGTGCAGGAAAGTGAATGAAGTTGATGATTTTTAAGGCACTGTTGGGGGCGTTTACCATTTGCATTGATCGCCTCAGCACATTACCATATGAATAGCGCGCTCTGCTGGTGGGTGTGATCACATTAGCGATAATTAGCTGAGCCAGGAGAAAGTGTGCATCTCCTGTTTCATACAGATTATACTGCAGGATAATATTTTACATTTGAATTGTTTTATTTAAAAGTAGACATTTTAAGATTTCTTTAGACATATGTTTCATGTTTGTCTGATAAGTAATCGTGGAGTTTCAGTTCATCTTTGTGACTTGTTTCAGAAAGATGCTTGCGGAGACAGAGGCGGCTGAAAGCGTACCCTGTTTATTTTCTTTATTTTACAAAAGCACAAGGTTATTGTTATTGTGAGTGTACACAAATAAAAGTAGACCCTTTATTGTCTCTAATTATGTCTTACACTTATCTGTATGCCCAAAAATGATGGAGTATTTTAAGTTGTTTCCGCTGTTATGAGGAAAAAAATTCAGCAGGACGCACCGGCGACTGAGGGTTAAAGTTATGAAAACAGTTTTGGATTAACACGGAGTACACGCCACATCGGGGACTACAAGGACAAGAGGGAAGCGTCTCTCAGTGGTGTGTGTATAACTCATCCGATTTCTTAAGCATGAATTCATGCGAATTGGTACAAATTCGCCACCTCGTACTATTGCAGTTAAAGATATAGTTCACCCAAAAATGAAAATTTGCTGATAATTTACTCACCCTCAGGCCATCCAAGATGTATCCGAGTTCCCTATCTGTCACTCACTCGATGTTGTGTCGATGTAGTGACACTAGGAGTCACTCTTGGGAGCCCCAAACACCTCTGATATATATTTTTTAAAGGCCAATGAGAATTGGCAAGTGGAATTTGCATGCCACTCCCCCGGACATACGGGTATAAAAGGAGCTGGTATGCAACCACTCATTCAGATTTGAGCGGTTCTATTCATTGAGCTGAATTCATCCACCGAGTACATTCACCTCTTTCTGCTGGATCTTACGGCACATTTCAGTGGCTTCTCCCCCTCTGCATCTGTGGTTTGCAGAGAACACCCCTGGGCACTTCGGCAGAACATTTAAAAGAGTATATTCTAAAAGAGCATATTTTCTTTCTGAAAGAGCGGCACACACAGAACGTCTTTTTAAAGATGCGTCTTTTTAAAGATACCTTTCCGTTATTCCTGGTTGTGGTCGTTATCTCTCCGCTTCCGAAGGCCACAATCGCTGTCTTACGTGTCTGGGCGCTGCCCACGCAGAGACATCATTCGTGGATGGATCATGTCCTCATTGCGAGAACATGACCATGGCAATGTTGCGGTCGCGGCTTACATTCGTAAGAAAGCAAGCCACCCTAGTGGCTCCCCGTCTCAGTCCTTCTACCTACGGGTATGAGTCCATGCCAGTTAGCACTGGGGGCAATTTGGGGACCTCAATGGGACCACCTCTGCCAGGTATCCCCCCACGGACCTCCCATTCCCCAGCATGCTTGCTTGCCCCGGTCGCGTGCTCGGACGAGATCGCCGGCTCGTCTCAGGGTGAGTTCGACCCCTCATTCAGAGCCCGGGAAGAGGATGAGTTATTGAGCACAGCATCGGAGAGCAGGCTTGTCCAGTCAGACACAGAGGCTTCGACTGAGCTTCCTCCTTCGGGAATGGTCGCCCAGTCCCAGGCTGACGCGGAAATGACGGATATGCTTTCCTGTCGGCCGCGAGTGTCGGGCTAGTGTGGAACCCTCCACTCTCCCTGGAACCCTTGCGGCTCGATGATTGGTTCCTGGGCTTGGGGCGCGGCTGTGAGCGGCCCCCGCTCCTTTCTTTCTGGAGGTGCATGAGGAGCTGACAAGATCGTGGGAGGCACCTTTTACCGCCCGGTCCCGATCTTTCAGCTCCCTCGCTCTCGCTACCCTTGATGGCGGAGCGGCCAGGGGGTACTCGGTGATCCCCCAGGTGGATAAGGCGCTTGCGGTGCACTTATGTCCGCAGAGTGCCGCCACCTGGTGCGGGCGCCTGAAACTCCTGTCCAGTTACGTCATCCCTGACGGCTAAGGCCTACAGTGCCACTGGACAAGCCGCCTCCGCCCTGCACGCCATGGCTCTCCAGCAAGTACACCAAGCCGAGGCACTAAAATAACTGCACAAGGGTAGTTCTGACCCAGGATTGATGCAGGAACTGCGCTCGGCGACCGACCTCACTCTCTGGGCGATGAAGGTCATGGCGCGGTCTCTCGGGCAGACGATGTCCACCCTCATGGTCCAGGAGCACTACCTTTAGCTCAACTTGGTTGAGATGCGAGAGGCTGACAAGGCACGGTTCCTTGATGCCCCCATCTCCCAGGTTGGCCTATTCGGCAACACCATCGAGGACTTTGCCCAGCACTTCTCGGCGGTGAAGCAGCAGACGGAGTTCATACGTCATATCCTGCCCCGGCACGGTGCAAGACCCCGCACCCTGTCTGCTCATCGCCAAGGACGTCCTCCTGCTGCAAGGACCTCGGCTCCACCGCAGCCCACTCCCATGGCCCGGCCCCAGCGTAGAGCCCAGCAAAGGAAGCAGATGCCACCCGTCTCACAGCTGGCCACTAAGAACCCGAGGAAGGCTTCAAAGCACCCCTGAGATGGGTGACACAGGGGCAAGGAGACCTGCTACACTGAAGCTGGTAAGCAGACCACTCCATCCCCCAGTGGAGGGCTGGGAGCAGAATCTTTTGTTTCGTTTTCATTTAATTGTGCCGCATGCCCAAAAGGCCACGGTACCCAAAAGCTCAGCAAAAAAGCAGTTTCCTTGTTCCCTGGGTCACATGTCAGGTGTGCACAGCCGTTGTCATGACCACTGTCCACCGTCTCATCTTTGCAGGTATGGTGCTCCAGTGGTGGTCCCCCCGCCCCTGTGCACCCAGTTGTGGCACAAACACGTCCACATGAGGTTGGGTCCGGTGGACTACGGGGACGAGACTCCTCCTCCCCCCTTCAGACAATCTTATGGTGGGCGGCAGGAGCCAGGTAAGTGCTTCGATATCCCTGGACTCAGCACAGCCACGGGGCTCGGATCCCCTCGATGTGGCACCTCGAGCTCCACCCCGCCGCGAGGCCCCACCTGCCGGTACATCCGACATGATCATTCCCTTGGTCCCCCTCGCCCAGAGTTTGGGCGTGTGGCTCGCGCTTTCCAACCCGTCGCGATGGCTGGTCCGGACCGTCCAACTCTGCTACACGATTCAGTTCGCCAGGTGCCTGCCCAGGTTCAGCAGCATCTGCTTCATCTCGGTGAAGGGCGAGAACATCGCTACCTTGTGTGTGGAGATTGCTACCTTTCTGCACAAGGGTGCGATAGAGCCTGTCCCTCCAGCCGAGATGAAGAAAGGGTTCTACAGCCCTTACTTCATCATACCAAAGAAAGGCGGTGGGTTGCAACCAATCCTGGACCTGCGAGTACTGAACCGGGCTTTGCACAGACTTCCGTTTAAGATGCTGATGCAAAAGCGCATTCTAGCAAGCGTCCGGCATCAAGATTGGTTCGCGGCGGTAGACCTGAAGGATGCGAACTTCCACGTCTCGGTCTTACCTCGACACAGACCCTTCCTGCGGTTTGCCTTCAAAGGCCAGGCTTACCAGTACAAGGTCCTCCCCTTCGGCCTGTCCCTGTCCCCTCGTGTCTTCACGAAGGTTGCAGAGGCAGCCCTTGCCCCGCTAAGGGAAGTGGGCATCCGCATCCTCAACTATCTCGACAACTGGCTGATCCTAGCTCACTCTCGAGAGTTACTGTGCGCACACAGGGACCGCGTGCTTCGGCACCTCAGCCGACTGGGGCTTCGGATCAACTGGGAAAAGAGCAAGCTCTCCCCAGTTAAGAGCATTTAATTTCTCGGTTTGGAGTTGGACTCAGTCTCGATGATAGTGCACCTCATGAATGAGCGTGCACAGTCGGTGCTGAACTGTCTGAAGGCGTTCAGATGGAGAAACCCTTTCAGAGGCTCCTGGGGCATATGGCATCCTCAGCTGTGGCCACACCGCTTGGGTTGATGCATATGAGACTGCTTCAGCATTGGCTTCGGACTCAAGTCCTGAGACGGGCATGGCGCCGCGGGACACATTGCGTGAACATCATGCCTGTCTGTCGCCACCTCTTCAGCCCGTGGACCGACCTGGGATTTATATGGGCAGGGGTTCCCCTAGAGCATTGTGGTTACAACAGACGCCTCCAAGACGGGCTGGGGTGCCGTATGCAATGGGCACACAGCCGCCAGCTCCTGGACTGGCCTGCGGCTGCATTGGCACATCAACTGCATAGAGTTGTTGGCAGTACTGATCGCCCTGCAGAAGTTTCGGCCATTGATCCAGGGCAAGCACGTGTTGGTCTGGACAGACAACACAGCAACGGTAGCATACATCAACTGCCAAGGTGGTCTACGCTCCCATTGCATGTCACAACTCACCCGCCGTCTCCTCCTCTGCAGTCAGCAGCGTCTCAAGTTGCTACGAGCCACTCACATCCCGGGCGACCTCAACACCACAGCGGACGTGCTGTCACGTCGGGTTACCCTCAGGGGAGAGTGGAGACTCCACCCTCAGGTGGTCCAGCTGATTTGGAGTTGATTCGGTCGAGCACAGGTAGACATGTTTGCTTCCCAGGAATCCTCCCACTTTGGTGCGCCCTGACCGAGGTACCTCTCAGTATAGATGTGTTGGTACACAGCTGGCCCCCTGGACTACGCAAGTATGTGTTTCCCCCAGTGAGCCTACTTGAACAGACCCTGTGCAAGGTCAGGGAGGATGGGGAGCAAGTCATCTTAATAGCACCCTACTGGCCCACCCAGACATGGTTCTCGGTCTCATGCTCCTCACGACAGCCCCCCCTGGCGAATTCCCCTGAGGAAGGATCTTCTATCTCAGGGACGGGTCACCATCTGGAACCCGTGACCAGACCTCTGGAATCTTCACGCCTGGCCCTTGGATGGGACGTGGAGGACTTAAGTGGCCTACCGCCCGTGGTGGTAGACAGGATCACTCAGGCTAGGGCTCCCTCTACAAGGCATCTGTTTGCTAAGTGGTGTTCTTCCTGACGCGAAGACCCCCAGAGATGCGCAGTCAGATCGGTCCTTTCCTTCCTGCAGTAGAGATTGGAGGGGTGGCTGTCCCCCTCCACCTTAAAGGTGTATGTAGCTGCTATTTCGGCTAATCACAATGTGGTAGATGGTAAGTACTTGGGGAAGCACAACTTGATCATCAGGTTCCTGAGAGGCACTTGGAGGTTGAAGCTCTCTAGACCATGCCTTGTCCCTCCTTGGGATCTCTCTGTAGTCCTTCAGGGTCTATGGGGAGCTCCCATTGAGCCCTTGGAGTCAGAAATGAAACTGAAAACAAGTGTTTGTTGTTATTCCCATTTATGAAGTATTCATATACTCATGAAACCTAAACCACACAAAATCTCAACAATTCTAAAAATTTTGACAGATTCAATCCACTACCAAACCACTACTGGAAAAAAAAAAAAAAATACTGTCCATTAAGTGCATGAAGATCATTGCTGAACTTCACTGAAACCTCCAAAATAAACCCTTTCTCCACACTGCTCAATAGATTCCTCCATGATGGAAGTGCAGTTGTCAGAGAGATATCAATGTCTTGACACTTACCAGAGGAGATCTTTTGTCTACCCTCTTCTTCCTCCTCCCATCTGTCCCCTCATCTGTTTTTATTCTAATCTCTCCTCCTTCCTCACAAATCCCCTCTTTTATTTCAACAATAGAGTCAGTGCACATCACCTCTTCCCTCGCTCCTCTCCTCCCTAACCTTGGCACTGCTCTGTAATAATGTGAGTGGGAGGTTTGTGTTGAGTACTGTATTTACCAGCGACAGGCTACCATTGCTATCTTGGTAGCAGGCTGTGCAAAGCACTTCATCCATTCTCTGTAATTAGCCATGATGTATGTTGTGTTCTGTTTGGGTCACAAAGGACCCCTAAAAATACAGCAAACTAAAAAACTGAGCTAAAATGGCTGCTTTTGGCAGAGTGGTCGTGGCTGAGAGCTTTTGTGTTGTGAGGAAGCTAGCCTATATAATGCTGTCTAAGTAGATGTAATTTTGTCAGATGGGGTTTGTGGTTAGGGTCAATTCCTCTTCTTGTTAATAGAGTTTTGTTGCATCTGTTTTTATTTGTGGATATGAATCAGGCTTTGAGACAACAAACAGGCCGCAAGTGTAACCTAAAGGATTTTGTGAAAATATTCAATTATTAATTGGCATATGCTTCAGTGATACTTTATAAAACCAGATATGCATGGCATACTTCATATGGATCTATTTGTTGAGTTTTTACTCTGAAAAGTCATAGAAACTTTGTAAAAACACCCCAAAAATACTTTAATTTGTTGCATTTCACGGTGACTTATACTATTTTGAGGAAATAAGCTAAATCTGTAAAGGCTGGAATAACCCTAACCAAACCCAAATCCTAACCCAAAAAATTAAAACTTTAAAAGATTTTTGTTATGTATTCTCTATGTAAATAATTTTTCTTTTTGAAGATGTCGCTAAAAAGTTCTGGACACACATACACACACACACACACACACACACACACACTCATGTTGGTGCAGCTATCATTATGAGGACTCTCCATAGACATAATGATTTTTATACTGTACGAACTATAGATTCTATCCCCTAATCCTAACACTACCCCTAAACCTAACCCTCACAGAAAACTTTCTGCATTTTTACATTTTCAGTAAAACATTGTTTAGTATGTTTTTAAGTGATTTGAATTATGGGGACACTAGAAATATCCTCATTAACCACATTTATAGCATAATACCCTTGTAATTACCAGTTTGTAACCTAAAAAAGAAATCCTCGTAAACCACTTAAACCTGCCCACACACACACACACACACACACACATGTTGGTGTGGCTATCCTCATGAGGACTCTCCGTAGACATAATGATTTTTATACTGTTTGAACTATAGATTTTATCCCCTAACCCTAACCCTACCCCTAAGCCTAACCCTCACAAAAAAACTTTCTGCATTTTTACATTTTCAAAAATACATATTTTAGTGTGTTTTTTAAGCATTTTGAATTATAGGGACACTAGAAATGTCTATAAACCACATTTATAGCATAATACCCTTGCAATTACCAGTTTGTAACCTAAAAAAATGTCCTCGTAAACCACCCAAACCCACCGACCCACACACACACACACACAGACACATATAAACACGCATGCATCCATGCATGAAGACACAAGTGTGCACACAGGTTTGTAGACAGCATAGAGTAATCTTGATCATGTGCATGTGCAGCTCACACAGGCTGTTGCACTTTTGCAATGGAGCTGCAAAGCATCCAGGAATGTGTATAAACACATCTGAAAATATGTTGAGATATGAATTTTTGATTTGTAGCTCGAGGCAAAGGTTTTCATATGCAAGCGTGTATGCTGATCATTTTTGAATAATCACTTCATTACAAGTCCATGCCTCCAAGGCCTACTATATTTCATCCAAGTAAACATGTTTTCTTGGGGCACCATTTTTTACATAAAATGAAATATGAAACTTCATCTGGCTATGACAATAACAACAATGTCTGACAAGCAAAATAAATAAATAAATAAATATGAAATGAACACATCTGCTTGAAAGAAGTCCAACAGATTTCTTTAGAGAGAAAAATAAAACCAATATTATATTATGATATATAATAGTATCTAAAATAATGAAAATACTGAATACAGACAGACAGACAGACATACTGACCGACCAACTTACCGACAGACAGATAGAGATATATGAAATTCATTGCTGATAAATTTTAGCTTTAGCTCTTTACCAAATGCAGGAACAATGGAATTGTTCTGAAGAAAATTAGATTTACAGTCACTGACTGTGCTTATCAAAACATTACATTAATAGCGAACCGGTTGTTTCGGATGGTTCGTTTCAATGAACTGGTTCAAAAAAAGGATTCACCACTTCATTTACGTCATCACGTAATGACGTCACTATATATAATGCTAATACACCGGCGTCGTAGAATGCATGCACAAACATATTCAAGAAAGCCATATGTAAGGGCATATTGCTGATTATAATATTTTATTTAATTGTTATAATAATAAGGGTGTTTATTGTCATCAGTGTTTCATTCAGTGATCTTACAATACATTCTACATTAAAGTTTTGCACCTAAAGCACCCAATACTGACACTGATATACAAACATGGATGTTCTACACGTTTAAAGCATAAAAAGTGATTAAACTTTTTTATAGAAACCATGATCCAGCTCATCACAACTTCAGATATAATCTGCATGCACAATACTCAATAGTAAAATTTGTTTACATCTCTCGACTGAAACGTTTCACCCCCTCATTCATGTCCTCAGTTCACGCATGCTCATCAGCTGCTCACTGATGTCTGAAAGAGGCGATTCTCAGTTCAGTGTACTAGTGACTTGCAAGCTGCTGTGATCGACTCAATGTACCGCTGACGCGAGAGCTGCTGTCCTCGGATCAGTGTATTGTTGACTCGAGAACTGCTGCGAACGACTCAATGTACTGCTGACATGAGAGCTGCTGTCCTCGGATCAGTGTATTGACTCGAGAACTGCTACGAATGACTCAATGTACTGTTGACGCGAGAGCTGCTGTCCTCGGATCAGTGTACTGTTGACTCGAGAACTGCTGCGAACGACTCAGTGTACTGTGTTTACTACACACACAGGTAACTTTACATGAGAAAACTGTGCTAAATTAACGTAGCATTGCAAAATAATAAGCAAAGTTACCTTGCTGAAGTCAAAGGCTGAAGAAAGTGTGGAATCTTGTCAGTAAGCTCTTGCAACAAAATAGTGTGGAGAAAAGCAGGTGGCCATCAGCATATCGTTATACTCCCATCATTTGTGTAACTGTTAACATTATGGAGGATATAAACATGTCAGGTCCTCCTCTGTCTGCATGATAACAAAAACAAGAAAATGTCTGTCTTGGAAATAATGCAACGTGTACCATCAGCAAAGACAGATTATTGTTTCTACTGCGAAAAAAAGAAAAAAGAAAAGAAACAATCCCGCTGTATTGTGATTCACAGGAAAAATATATTTAATGTAGAATTCCAACCAAAGAAATTTTACCATGATGCTTTGCAGATCTACAGCAACATACTGCATACAGGTTCTACAGTAAGCATTTGTTCATTATACAATATTAATGCTGTGAAAACTACAGAAAATTGTTACCGTGCAGTTCTACTCGGCCGTCATTGAGTCTGCCCTGTATACATCTAAAACTGTCTGGTTTGGTTCAGCCACCAAATCAGATAGAAGGAAACTACAATGGACAGTTTGGAATGCTGAGAGGATTATTGGTGCCCCTCTGCCCACTCTTCAGGATCTGTGTGTCTCCAGATTGAGGAAACGTGCAGGTAGAATCACTCTGGACCCCACACACCCTGCCCACTCCCTCTTTGAACTGTTGCCCTCTGGCCTGTGCTACAGAGCACCGAGTGCCAGGACATCCAGGCACAAGAACAGTTTCTACCCTCATGCCATTTTCCACATGAACAATTAAACTGCTTCAGGACCCATAGTGCAATAATGTAAATAAATATCTCATGTACATATGTAAATTCACACATTTAATTAAATAACTGTACATATGACTACCTTGCATATACATTACCACTTGCACATGTACATACGCCATTCTATATTATATGTCCTATTATTTGAATGTCTATATATATTCTTACCTTGTTTTATATTTTGTGTCTCACTGTAATATTCTGTGTGCACTTGTTTCTCCTATCACCCCCCCCCCCAAAAAAAAATTAAATTCCTTTTGTACGCGAGAACACTTGGAAATATAGCTCATTCATTCTGATTCTGATCTTGTCCCTTTTTGTTTCCCTTGAAATTCTGCTCAGATTGGACCCATGATATCTCATTTTGATTAGTAGAGAGAGAGTTCCAATGGCAGCTGGCAGCAAACAAATATCAGCTCCTGCTGTAACTTCAATTTTTGCCAGAGAATTTATGTTTTTATGATTCAAACACTACTTGAATGATTGGAAACTAAACTAAGAACAAAAGAGGCAGAAGACTTTTAAGGTAAGACCTTTATGAAACTTAAAGATCACATAAAAAATTACATATAATCAATACATCAAGCTAACTGCTAGCCATGCTAACATTTCATGGCAGTTAAAACTGTGGATCACAGCGGAGAAAATATATCCAGAAGAAGTTACATCAAGCAAAGATAAGAAGAAGATGAAAGAGATTATCATGAGAGAGAACCCAGAGATGCTGCTGTCTGACTACAGTGGACCAGAACCCAACAGAGTCTGGTGTAACCTGCTCTTCTTCACTGATCAGCCATTAGCCTGTCACAGCACTCTCATAACTACCATGAAATGAAGCAAAAAAGGTGGCATCAGTAAAGGCAGACAACTCACTCTAGAAGGTGAAAAAGAGATAAAGCTGACTATGAAATTTTATCATAATGGTACAGTCATGGTCCAGGGGTCAGAACCCAGCCTTGATGAATTCCAGAAGTTTCATGAACTTTAAAATGGAGGTTCAGAAGTTAAAGAAAGATCCTGGGGTGAAGAGCAGTGTAGAGGCCTGCACCACAATAGTCACAAACGAAGCCCTTTGCTCGAGCACCCCTGTAGCACACAGACACCCTGTATCTCCTGCATCTCCAAAGATAAAGGCCTTGAGAGACAACAACGCTGAGCTGGAGCAGGACTAATTCCTGTTTAAAGAGGAAACTACCAACAACCCCTGCCAGCTCCAAAACCAGACCAGCCACATCAACACACAACAACTTCATCAGCTCTGTTCTGCTGTCAGACAGCTGGAGGAGAACAACCAGGAGCTACGAAAGGAGCTGAGGAGGGTGAGAGAGGAGCTGATCAAGAGAGAGCAACACAGTAATATGCTGGCGAAACAACTGGAGGAGATGAGACAACAGCTACACACAAACCCTGAACACATCACAATCACAGAACAACAGCAGCAGTGTACCAGCACAGAAACTCTCAACACCTCTCCTCCTGAACACATCACAAACACAACACAAAACCAGCAGTGTGTAAAAAACAAACACACACCATCCCATCCCCTGCAACCCAGCAGGTTTCTCAGGTCTCTAGCTTCTCAGAACTCCAAGAGAAAAGACATCAGCCCCAGACAGAGATATCCACAAACCACAACAACATCCAGCAGAGAACAGAAGAGACAACACAACATCATCATCTCTAACTCTAACGGCAACCACCTGGACCAGACACGACTTTTCCCCGGGAGAACTGTAAGGAAACTCTGGTGTCCCACCTCTCACTCTGCTTTGAAGCTGCTGAGAGAGGATGTGATGGGAACACCATCACACATTGCACTGCACACTGGGACAAACAACCTCAGCACCAGAAGTGTGGATGTCACCAAAGCTCTCATCACTGTGGTGAAAACAGCTAGAGGAATCTACCCCAATGCCAAAGTCATCATCTCTACACTGCTGCCTCAGAGATGTTCCACAAAACGTCATCAATGCCATTAATGCAGAGATAGCTGATGTGTGTTCACTCATGACGATTTAGCGCATCATTACCTTTATGACCATCTCCATATTCATCAAGAGGGCATGAGAATATTTGCTAAAACAATCAAGGATGTAACACTGAAAAGCTCTGAGAACACACCCCTTGACTATGAGGAATGGGTGAGATAGCATACCGGCAAACAGACAGACAGCTATGCTGCTGTTGTGACACACAAATGACCTCAGCCAAATAAATAAAAAACATGCTGGAACTTATATGTGAACATTTATTAGTTGATTAACAAGAGCATAATTTAAGCATATGCACATTCATTATTATTTTATTTATATTTATTTTACTGTATCTTCTATTTTTGTTATACAGTTGATATTCTAAGGTACTTCATTAAATTCAGTATATTTCATTACATGATTGGGTCAAGAAACATACATTCTTATTTCTGGTAAAAATCACAATGCTACAACATTCATTCACATGTTTTCTACTGCTTTTGGGGAAAAAAGCAAGAACCCTGATTTTGTAAATACTATATATTTTAGATATCATAATATTACTTGAGACATGGAGTCAATTAGAGTCTAAAACCTACACTCCTTTAAACTACAGAGAATTGCATATACCATCAGTGAAACACCCTCATGTTAAAAATGTAAAGAGATTCAGAAGGAATTATAATTTGGTTTAAAGAACATCTTTTCCATTACATTCAGCCTGTTAAAAAGGGATAACACATATTTGGATTAAAATTAAAAAGGAACTCATTTGTACAGATGAGGATACTTACCTGTGTGCCACCTACATCCCCCCACATGAGTCACCCTTTTATAGTGAGGAGATCATCAACACATTACAATCTGAGATCATTCAGTTTCAGTCTCTTGGCTCAGTCCTGATAATGGGGGATTTGAATGCAAGAACTGAGAAAGAACTGGATAATATTTGTTAATTTGGTGATAAGTTTATAATTAATATTACAAATATACATCAAAACAACCATCCTACTAAACCACGTCTGAGGGTCTCTATATAGTTAACGGCAGAACAAAGGGTGATTCTCTGGGTCGATTTACCTGCTGCTCTTCTTTAGGCAGCAGCACAGTGAACTATGCCATTAGAGATCTTGACCAAAACAAGATCAGTTACTTTACAGTGATGCCACAGCTACCTTTCTCAGATCACAGTCACATTGTCATTAGTCCGAACAACTCAGCCAGTCTTCTACCATCTTCAGATCAGAAGTCTAAACTGTATCCCCTCCCAACCAGATTCTGCTGGAGAAAAGAGAGTCTGGCCCAGTATGTAGCTGAACTCCACAGCACTCAGGTTGAGAACATGATAGATGCATTTCTCTTCAAAATGAGAAAAGCATCAATATGGCAACAAAACAATTACATAAAATCTTTTTCACAACTGCCAGCAAATCACTGAAAAAAATCAACATGAACAGGAGTAAAAAGAAAGTTGTTAAAACTGACTGGTTTGTCAAAGAATGTCAAATGTCAAGAAAAGAACTATGATTGTTATTAAATAAAAAACACAGAGACCCCTCAAACAACAAACACGTGCCACCTATCAACAAACTCTTAAAAAGTACAAGTCACTGCTAAAAAGTAAAATAGCTGAACATACAGGTGCATCTCAATAAATTAGAATGTCGTGGAAAAGTTCATTTATTTCAGTAATTCAACTCAAATTGTGAAACTCGTGTATTAAATAAATTCAATGCACACAGACTGAAGTAGTTTAAGTCTTTGGTTCTTTTAATTGTGATGATTTTGGCTCACATTTAACAAAAACCCACCAATTCACTATCTAAAAAAATTAGAATACATCATAAGAAATAAAAAAAAACATTTTTAGTGAATTGTTGGCCTTCTGGAAAGTATGTTCATTTACTGTATATGTACTCAATACTTGGTAGGGGCTCCTTTTGCTTTAATTACTGCCTCAATTCGGTGTGGCATGGAGGTGATCAGTTTGTGGCACTGCTGAGGTGGTATGGAAGCCCAGGTTTCTTTGACAGTGGCCTTCAGCTCATCTGCATTTTTTGGTCTCTTGTTTCTCATTTTCCTCTTGACAATACCCCATAGATTCTCTATGGGGTTCAGGTCTGGTGAGTTTGCTGGCCAGTCAAGCACACCAACACCATGGTCATTTAACCAACTTTTGGTGCTTTTGGCAGTGTGGGCAGGTGCCAAATCCTGCTGGAAAATGAAATCAGCATCTTTAAAAAGCTGGTCAGCAGAAGGAAGCATGAAGTGCTCCAAAATTTCTTGGTAAACGGGTACAGTGACTTTGGTTTTCAAAAAACACAATGGACCAACACCAGCAGATGACATTGCACCTCAAATCATCACAGACTGTGGAAACTTAACACTGGACTTCAAGCAACTTGGGCTATGAGCTTCTCCACCCTTCCTCCAGACTCTAGGACCTTGGTTTCCAAATGAAATACAAAACTTGCTCTCATCTGAAAAGAGGACTTTGGAACACTGGGCAATAGTCCAGTTCTTCTTCTCCTTAGCCCAGGTAAGACGTCTCTGACGTTGTCTGTGGTTCAGGAGTGGCTTAACAAGAGGAATACGACAACTGTAGCCAAATTCCTTGACATGTCTGTGTGTGGTGGCTCTTGATGCCTTGACCCCAGCCTCAGTCCATTCCTTGTGAAGTTCACCCAAATTCTTGAATCGATTTTGCTTGACAATCATAAGGCTGCGGTTCTCTTGGTTGGTTGTGCATCTTTTTCTTCCACACTTTTTCCTTCCACTCAACTTTCTGTTAACATGCTTGGATACAGCACTCTGTGAACAGCCAGCTTCTTTGGCAATGAATGTTTGTGGCTTACCCTCCTTGTGAAGGGTGTCAATGATTGTCTTCTGGACAACTGTCAGATCAGCAGTCTTCCCCATGATTGTGTAGCCTAGTGAACCAAACTGAGAGACCATTTTGAAGGCTCAGGAAACCTTTGCAGGTGTTTTGAGTTGATTAGCTGATTGGCATGTCACCATATTCTAATTTTTTGAGATAGTGAATTGGTGGGTTTTTGTTAAATGTGAGCCAAAATCATCACAATTAAAAGAACCAAAGACTTAAACTACTTCAGTCTGTGTGCATTGAATTTATTTAATACACGAGTTTCACAATTTGAGTTGAATTACTGAAATAAATGAACTTTTCCACGACATTCTAATTTATTGAGATGCACCTGTATGCCAACAAAGCTCAACAAGATTGAGGAAGCAGTTGATAAAAATGTATTCTTGGAATTATGGAACAATTTAAATAAGTCCAAAAAAGAAGAACAAATTGCCATCTGTGACCTGGACAGAACATTTTGGAAACCTGTATACACAAAGTGAACTACCCCAAAGAACTACACCCCCCCCCCCCCCCCCCTAAAAAAAAAAATATGACCTCCCAACTATATCAACTAGAATACACAATAAAGGGTCAATTAAACCATTTGGACCCCCCATATCACTAAAGGAACTCAAATCAAAATCATAACCTTCAAAAAATAAAATAAATAAAAAAATAAAATTGCGGTTCAGATGGAATATGCAATGAGATGTTGAAACATAACAGTCCCAAACTGAATGAGGCCATCAGGACAATTTCCTGAGATTTGAAAAGAAAATCAAATCACCCCAACCTTCAAACAAGGTGACAAATCGTCTTAAAGACAAAAAAAATGTTTTACATTTGGGGGAGAAATTCTTAGCCATGTTACCAGTTACAGTTATTTAGGTCTGACAATCTCGGCTTCTGGACAATTTGACATGGCTGTAAAGGACCTAACAGACAAGGCTCATAGGGCATTTTACAGTGTAAGAAAAATATTATTCAAATTTAACCCCTCAATCAAACTGTGGCTGAAAATATTTGTCAGTGTCATCAAACCCATCCTTCTGTATGGCAGTGAAATCTGGGGACCCAAATATAAACTGAATTATGAGTCCTAGGACAAAAGTTCATTTGAAAATGTCCACCTTGAATTTTGTAAAAACATCCTGGGAGTTCACAGAAGTGCCTCTAACCTGGGCTGTAGGGCAGAACCAGGCAGATTCCCTCTCTTGACTGACATTCAAAAGAGAGCCAGTAAATTCTGGTTTCACCTATCAGACTCTTCCACAGAAAATCAACATCACTGTGCGTTTAATTTACTGTTACTCGCTGTTCTCTGTAGTTACTTTTCTTTACATTTTGTGCACTTACCTTTATGTTTATTACGTGAGCAGGTGGAAACATCAGAGACTTTCTCTTTCTTTCTTTCTTTCTTTTTTCTTTTGTGCCTCGCCCTTCTTGTTAAAAGCATAAATTAGAGGCATTGTGGCTGCAATAATTAATAACATTATAGCTACATTACTTACATTATTTATATTTCCTTAGCAGCAGGTGTTTAATGAACCATGCTACTTCAGATATGAATGCTTGTGATTTCTTGTTTACACTTATTTGACTTTGGTATGTTTAACCAATTAAATCAACACTGAATTTATAATAAAATAAGTAAAAGCTGATGAATCAAAAGACTAGCAAATAGACATACATAATGAAGCAGACTTGATAACAGAAGTACTGTAATTAATGTGATCGCTGAAATTACTTTAAAAATTAATAGATAAAGGACAAATTATCTAGACTAGAATCATGGAAGTGTATGATGAAATGTTTTAATTCTAGTTTCATAAAGGTTTGATTTTAAGATGAAAAATTTTACCCCAAGGGCACCCAGCAATGGACAGAAACAACAGCATCACATTTTAATCAGGAAAAGTTACTACTACTTGAATGCTTCTTGACATTTTTTTATTAAAGTCTTCAGAAGTCAGCTCTCCATTTGCATTGTAGCTGACGCAAAACTATAAGTTCCACATAAAGTTCATAAAGTTCCTGTAGTTCAGCTGGTAGAGCATAACAGTAGCTATGCCAAGGTCATGGCTTTGATTTCCAGGGAACATATACTGCTAAAATGAATGCCTCAAATGCAATGTAAATCACTTTGGATAAAAGTGTTTGCCAAATGTAAATAAGCAATTTCCGAAAGTACACCAATTAATCTGCCACTTAGAATTGAGGGGATTTTTTTTAAAATTTTGTTTTATTTTTTTATTATTATTATTATTATTTATTTAGTTTGCATAAAACTGACCTGAAATTATTATTTTTTTTTTTTTTTTTTTTTTTTTTAAATGAAAGACTGAAAAAAATTAGATCCAAATGAATCCAACATATTCTCTTCCAGCTAAATAACATTTTTACTCTTTTTGGAGTAATTGTTGGAGTATTATTTACATTCGCTACTTACAAATAACCAAGAAGTATGACAATTAGCAAATAAACAGCGACTTACAATATTCGCAAGATTCAAAATTATATATTATATATTTTATTATTGTATTTATTTATTGGCCACACTGGCCATTGGTAGGTTAATTGGCCATGAAACTGCACCTTGCATTATTTTTTGTAATTTTATTTATTATTATTATTATTTATTTATTTATTTACTTATTTATTTTTTGTGCTGTGATATTGGGATCGTTTTTCTGTTTTCCCTTGCATGTTTGTGACAAACAGCATAGGTCACTGAGTCACTCAGAGCATAATATACGAGATGACCCAGTCTCTGTAACACAACAAAACTGTCACAAAAAAGATCAAACCCATTTACTTTTCACCCATTTACTTGACTTTTACATTACATAATGTAGTAACCTGATGGTTTGCTGTACTTGCTGTTATGGAGCATAAGAGTAAGCTTATCCTGGTTATTGTAGCTTGTCGCACTTTGACAACCCACTGTACACTTCAACAACAAAACTGTCTGTTTCATCAAGGTTTAAGTGTTGCCTTCATCCAATAGATGCTTCAAGATCTCGACAGGTTTTCAACTGGATTTATATCAAGGCTCTTTGACAGGCAATTCCAAGCAATCCAGTATTTGTTTTTCAATCATTCTGTGCGCACTTTGGCATGTGTGAGGATCTATTATTCCGTGGGAAGATGTTTTAGTTGCAAAACAATAAGCTGAAGGTTTTGCAAGATTTGTACAGTTCATGTGCCCTGGACACATTTAAGCCCCATAATACTAAAATAGCAACTGAACACTCTTGTTTCAATGTGAATATTGTTGGCTTTATTTTTAGCACACTGTTAGAGCTTCATTTAAATATGAAAAGTAAGAAACATAACTCCCACCAGAAATTGGCTAAAACTTGTACCAAATAGAGATGATGGCCATCTGGGAGAGTGTGGTGTTCTGTACACAATACTACTGTAGATCTCTAGTCGCAGCCTTAGACAGCATGCCCATGGATAGTTTACAGACCTTCTGATGGATATTTTCCACATAAAATGGCAAGAACTTTCCAAAATCTGCAAGTTCCAATCTGACTGACTAGTTTCTAATTAATTTACTTTCAAGATGCAAAGGTTTTTAACACTGCTCTGGGAAACAAAGTTGTGTTTATAAGGTACCAGGATGTTACAACAAGCAATTTTAAGGGAAAATGGCAGGATTTGTCAAAGTTTGCGAATTTCAAGATTTAACTGGGCAACAGATGCTTTCTAACTGGGTGGTATTGGGCCAGAATAAAATGTAAATAATAAATAAATAAATAAATAATAAAAAAGCTGCCGATAGTAAAGAAATCTGGCACTAAAAGATTACGAGACCTTTTTATTAAACCAGGAATGTATGAATCTTCTCAAAAATGAAGGGCAATGAGTTCTTGTGTAAATGTAAGAATTCTAAATATAATCTTAGTATTTCTCTGTATCCACAGCCTTAAAGGAATAGTTCACCCAAAAATAAAAATTTGCTGATAATTTACTCACCCTCCAAGATGTATCTTGGATGACCTGAAGGTGAGTAAATTATCAGCACATTTTCATTTTTGGGTGAACTATTCCTTTAACAAGTCAGTTTAGATGCTGATAATATCGATTACCATCCAAAATCCCCACTTGACTCCCCGAGTCCCCACTGACAACAGGGGAAAAGTATATGCCATCCTGTTATTTGGCTGACTGTGGATTTGTAATAAATAAATAAATAATAAATAAAAAAGTTAACTTGTTTACCCTGTTGAATCATAAATGTACATTTAAACATAAAAAAAAAAAAAAAAAAAAAAAGAAATGGTGCAATTGAATTGAAAATAATAATAATAATAATAATAATAATAATAATAATAATAATAATAATAATAATAAAACTTCAGTTGTGTTTTAGTGTACACCAAGATTAAGTCAATATGCAGTGTGACCACACTGAACACATTTGCAGGTGTTGTGATCCAGAGTGCCCTGTAGTACGATGAACAGCAAAATTGTCAGTGAACATGCTTCAAAATTTACAAGTCACAAATAACCACTACTGAATTTGTTAAAAACACAAAAAGTTATGATTATTCATTTAGATATGCTACTCTTCAGGTAGTCACAGGCAATACAAATCTTTTAAACATACTGTTGAATTATTCACATGATTGTACTTTAATCACAAGGCAAAGGAAAAGCTTTTTTGTAAAATGCAGTCTTACTCTCATAGCCTCCCCTCTGAATATAACCAAGTGTAGAACCTTACTCACTCAGCTGGTTTATTTCTCCAAGCTCATCTGGAGAGATTCTCCTCTGAACTGACTCCTTTCCTAGTTCAGTAGACTGACATGAAGACATATTAATATGAGATGTTTTCCATTTGTTGTCATGGTTGATTCGGGTGGGGAATGATTAATTCTAGTCATAATGCTTCATCAAAATTCCCAACTTCTGTGAAAAAGTTGGAATATCTGAAGAAGCTGGAAGGCAGATGGACAGCTATCATCTGCCTGTATAATATGTTATTGAGGGAACACATTTTCCCAAATGCATATCATAGCTTCATTTACATATCTCTTTCTTTGATTTTCAGATATTAATATTGCTGGGTTAATTAAATGTTCATTTTCTGAAGCTTACAAACAATTTTCTCTGTCAGAACCGCTGTGAACTTACTAAAAGCCAGCATTGTTGGCATTTTATTTGTTTGGTGGCAAGTTTAACCAGGCACCCTTTTCTATCACCATGATAGAAAAGGATAATATTGTTGCTCTTCTCCAGGAGCAGCACAAGTAAATCACAATGATGGAGGTTGGTATGTAAGCACAAACATTTTGACACCAGTTTCTCCCTGCTGCCCTGTTTTCCATATATTACTGCCCCCCAAAACAGCACGGCAATTAAAAGCAACAACTTTAAGAGCATAAACAAAACACAGTGGGATTTGTTTCCACAGCTTTGATGCAACTAATTTAAGTAAAAGGAACCATCTTCCTGGAATAAGTGAGTTTAATTTTAAGTTTAAATGATGCAATGCAGTCAAAAGAGTAGTGGACAGCAAGACTAAGGCATTCCAAAGCCCTTTCATCCACTGATTGAAATGAAACTTCACCTTGATGTGATCAGGTTTCTAAAGCTGGCATTACACTAGCAGACTAAAAAAAAATCAAATAAAAAATAAAGTAAAAATACAACATTTGAATTTAACTTAATATTGTTTAATGTGAACACAATTACTTCCTAATTCTCACAGGACCAGAACCTGTGTCTTTGAGGTTACTCATTCAACTCACAATCAGTAGCACTAGAAGGAAAGTGTTCACATTTGAAATGATGCATAAATGTCTGATGGGGATGCCACTTGTCAGTAATTTGGCAGAATGAGAATGAGGCTGATTTTAAGGTAGATGAATGTTCAGAAAGATGTTGATTTACTGTGTAATCATGTTGCAGTGGTGATTGTTCATGGATCACCATTTGCAGGTTAGAATCTGCAACCTTTTGATAGCCAGAATAGAGCTTTAATAACAAGGCTACACAACAGTATACATTTTAAGTTGGTGCTATGAAAGTGCATTTGCATTTGTGAATAAAAAATAAATAAAAAAGTGCTATAATGGTATTGTAAGGGGGTTCAGTGGAAAGGAGGAGGCGAGAACCGGCTTGACAACTTAAATAATAATTTAATAAAATAACTTAACCAAAAACACACAACCATAAACACACAGTACAGCTGCTTGTAATTCTCTCTCTCTCGAACTGTCGTCCCCGGCCGCCTTTATCCCTCGCGCGCCCCATCAGGCTGATTGGGGACCGGGCGTGCGTCATTCCAGCCCGGCCCTGCCCTCCTTGGCTCTACAGTTATAAACACTAATTGTTAGTGTTGTCATCCCCTACCGCCTTTGATTATGTTACATGGGCAGTTCTAATCAAACTACCACAGGTTATTGCATTGTCGAGCTATAGTCTACATCTCTGAATCCAAGTATACATGAGCTGAGAAAGTGATGTAGATGTTCCATATCTGTCACTCACTCGACATTGTGTCGATGTAGTGACACTAGGGGTCACTCTTGGGAGCCCGAGACACCTCTGGTCTTTGATAAAAGGCCAATGAAAATTGGCGAGTGGTATTTGCATGCCACTCCCCTGGACATATGGGTATAAAAGGAGCTGGTATGCAACCACTCATTCAGATTTTCTCTTCGGAGCCGAACGGTCATGCTCATTGAGCTGAATTCTACTGTTCATTCACCTCTGCTGGATCTGACGGCGCATTTCTGCGGCTTCTCCCACCTCTGCACTGCTGCACTGCAGAGAACACCCCTGGGCCCTTTGGCAGAAAACAAGAGAGTATATTTTCTGAATGAGCTTTTTTCCTCTAAAAGAGTATATATTTCTCTAAAATATAGACACACGGAACGACTTTTAAAGACGAGTCTTTTTAAAGGTGCCTTTCCGATTGTGTGTTATTCCTGGTTGCGGTCCTTATCTCTTAACTTCGGATGGTCATGATTGCTGTCTTTCGTGTCTGGGCATGACCCACACAGAGACAGCGTTTGTGGATGGTTCATGTTCTCATTGCGAGAAAGAAAGCAAGCCACCCCAGCAGCTCCCCACCTCGGTCCTTCTACCTACGGGTATGAGGCCAGCGCGGCTAGCACTGGGGGAGATTTGGGGACCCCAATGGGATCGCCTCCGCCGGGTATCCCCCGGCAGACCTCCCATTCCCCAGCACGTTCGTCTGCCCCAGTCAGGCTTCCGGATGAGTTTGCCGGCTCGTCTCATGGCGAGTCTGGCTTCTTGTTAGGAGCCCGCGAAGATGATGTGCTCTCGAGCGCAGCATCGGAGAGCGGGCTTGTCCAGTCGGATCCAGAAGCCGGGGACGATTGCCCAGTCACAGGCTGATGCCAAAATTACAGACATGCTTTCCCGGGGAGCCGAGAGAACCCTCCACTCTCCCCTGAACACTCGCGGCTTGATGATTGGTTCCTGGGCTTACGGCGCCGCTCGAAGCAGCCACGCCCCGCTCCAATGCCATTCTTCCCGGAAGAGCACGAGGAGCTGAAGAAATCGTGGGAGGCACCTTTTACTGCCCGGCCCCGATTCCGCAGTTCCCCCACTCTCACTATCCTCGATGTCAGGGCGGCCAGGGGCTATACGGCGATTCCCCCGGTGGATAAGGCGCTCAAGGTGCACCTATGCCCGCAGAACGCCGCCACCTGGCGCGGACGCCCTAAGCTTCCGTCCAAGCCCTGTAGGCTCATGTCGTCCCTGACGGCTAAAGCCTACAGCGCTGCTGGACAAGCCGCCTCTGCCCTGCATGCCATGGCTCTCCTGCAGGTCCACCGAGCCAAGGCATTGAAAGAAATGCACGAGGGTAGATTTGATGCAGGAACTGCACTTGGCGACCGACCTTGCTCTCCGAGCGATGAAGGTCACAGCACGGTCTCTCGGGCGGACGGTGGCCACACTAGTGGTCCAGGAGCGCCACCTTTGGCTCAACCTGGTCGAGATGGGTGAGGCCGACAAGACACGGTTTCTTGCTGCCCCCATTTCCCATGCTGGCCTATTTGGCGACACCATCGATGACTTTGCCCAGCAGTTCTCGGCAGTGAAGCAGCAGACAGAGGCGATGCGGCACATCCTGCCCGGCGCAGCTCAAGATCCCTCACCCTGTCTGCTCGTAGCCAAGGGCGTCCCCCTGCGGTGACTGTACTGGCTCCGCCGCAGCCCGCC